>NC_060907.1:17488491-17810991 GCF_014805685.1 Silurus meridionalis
AGTCATTTGGTTTGGTGATAGCGATGACATCATTCTAACACACATCCCCAAATCTTTGCTGAAACTACGAAATCTTTGGTTCATCAGCAAATTAGTATCTCCCAGTGTCGTTAAGCTGAATTATCAAACGTTGCCAAAGACTTGAAAATCACACTTGAGTATAAAAGTCTAGATCTACTGAATCACAAGTTTAAAGCCACCAATTCCAATATGACTCGAGTAAAAGTCCAAAAACCATTACCAATATTAAGGTTCTTCGACAGCTTCTTCAACACGCCAGAATGAAACGAAGATCGAACAAACGGGGTTAGAAAGATAAATACAGTAGTAGTGAAGCGATCTTTCAAGAAAGGGTCTTCAGTTAACAAATACAATTACAGTATCGTGTCACAAAGTGGACGAATCATTCGAATTCAATTGACAAATACAATTCAAGAAATATTTTTTAGATCATGTTAAACTATATATTCAGAACTGACTGGGATTTGATGCACCTCTTGAGTCTCAGAGAGGCACCAGTATATTAATTCAACTTCAACTAAATCTGGTTCCCCAAGTTTCTGGAATTTATATGAGCTCTTTTTGGGCTTAAAACGAGGCCAGTGGTGCTATAAAGTCGCTCACAGGCAGCAGATGCAGGTAAAAAATTTAATTGATGATAATCATTGTGAATTAAAATATTGTGAAGTACATATTAGTACATGTATTGAATCCTAAATGTAGTTGAGTCTTCTTCTTCTTTTGGCTTCTCCCATTAGGGGGCGCCACAGCGGATCATCCGTCTCCATACCCCTCCGTCCTCTACATCTGCCTCTTTCAACCCAACTACCTGCATGTCTTCCCTCACCATATCCATGAACCTGCTCCTTGGTCTTCCTCTTTTCCTCCTTCCTGGTAGCTCCATCCTCAGCATTCTCCTACTGATATACCCCATGTCCAAACCATCTCAGTCTCACCTCCCTTACCTTGTCTCCAAAACGTCTTACATGCGCTGTCCCTCTAATAAACTAATTT
The DNA here is from genome assembly GCF_014805685.1 of Silurus meridionalis. Lineage (NCBI taxonomy): Eukaryota > Metazoa > Chordata > Actinopteri > Siluriformes > Siluridae > Silurus > Silurus meridionalis. The sequence goes on from NC_060907.1 coordinate 17,489,506, forward strand.
CTAACCTAAATGTAGTTAAATAAAGAGTAAAATGTACTTATATCTTTGATACTCGGGTAAAATAGAAAGTGGACAAAAGTTTATTGAAGTGCAGTAACGATGTATATTTACTGTATAGATCCGAGGGTCATGTTACATGTTTGTCTGGTTCTGTTTCATCATTTGGGACATGTGGCATGTACAGATTGGACGGTTTGAGTGTTTAAAGGCTCTGGCATGGAGAAGCTGATGTTGGATCTATAATGACCTGATTTGATTTTATGAGTTGCTCAGTAGCTCCTGGTTCCATAACATCAACTGTATAAGACTGTAGAAAGTCACACAGTCCAGTGCTGATGTTAGTTCTGACTCTCTGGTGTCTTTTATTGTTTTAAGACTTTTAATCACACTCTTGATATCACCCAAATGAGGACGGGTTCCCCACTTTGAGTCTCTCAAGGTTTCTTAGTCATAAGTTGCTACAGTCCCCCCCCAGGCTTCATCATCAGGGATAAACACACATCATTCTCTTTAATTCTTAAGTCCCGTAAAGCTGCTTTGAGGCCAAATCCATTGTGAAAATCGCTATAGAAATAAACTTGTTTGAGTTTTTATAATTAACCGAGTCCGTGCACAGAAGCTGATTCGTGAGTATGAATTACCACTAAATCTCTCATTCAGCAAGTCACAGTTTGAACAAGCGACTATTTCAAATGAGATATAACCAAGGACTCGAATCTCTCGGGCATTATTTTTAGTTTGCTCTCGTTCGACATGCCTGCGTTTACTGTGGAACGAACAACTAAAAAAAAAAGCTGAGCGGACCAGTTTGGTAACGTCACCGGATTGTTAGCTTGATGCAATAATGCTTAGCAATAAATAAATAAATAAATAAATAAACATGTTCTAAGTTGTTCAACACATTTATTTTTTATCTCAATGCCATATGTGATATTGTAATTTGTGGGATATTGTAATTTGTAGTGAGAGGAGGAAGCAGGTTCAGAAGAGCCTGGAGGGGAATGAAAGGGAATGATAGGGAGGGTGAAAGGCGGTTTTAAGGAGTGAAGGTGGATGAGTTTAAATCCCTGGGGTCGACTGTGCAAAGTAATGGAGGGTGAGTTAGAGAAGTGAAGAAAAGTGTGGCAGGAGGGATTTGGAAAAAAAGGGTATCTGCAAAAAAGAAAGGAAAAGTTTACAAGACAATTGTGAGATGTTATGTCGTATGGTGTCAAGTCGGGAGGCGGAGCTGGAGGTGGAGTTGCTGTATAGATGCTGGGAGAATGGACAGGATTAGAACGTTTATAAGAGGGACTGCAGAAGTAGGATGTTCTGGAGACAAGGTGAGAAAGGCGTGAATGAGATGGTCCGGTCATGTACAAAGAAGGACCGAAGGATGTTGAGGATGGAGCCACCAGGAAGAAGAAAAAAAAGGCCATGTAGGTGGTTGGTTTGGAAGAGACAGGTGTAGAGAACAGAGTGATATAAAGACCGAAAGATGATAAAGAAGATCTCAATGCCAAATGTTTTCGGTTTGTAGAGAAATCAAAAGTCTTCGCTGTTCTAACACTTTCAATAGAGACGTGCAGTTGATTTTGCATTAAAAAAAATGTCATGTGTTTGTAAGACATTCAAATAGCGATCAGACCTTCACGTTTGAGTTTTGAATCTTCCAGATGTTCAGCAGGACTGGATTGAATCGGGTCATTTTGGTGGAACCGCATGTCTCTCAAGTCATTCATCGGGTCAGTGTTCGACCCGGAGAAGCAATTAAATCAGTAATTCTGTCTATCATTTGCCTCCCTTTCATTCAGTGTCAGAAATTAGGTCATTTGAACGAATCAATACTGTTTTTCAGCCATTCAATGAGTCATTGTTGGTCTCAGTGAACCGTTTAAATCCGTGAATCGATTTATCACTTGCTTCTTTGTCATTCAATGGCTCACTGTACAAATCGATGAATATTTCCAGTCCATTCAAGCCGATTCGGTCGGCGCTAAAGGTTTCCGGTGTTTTTTTTAGTGCGATCGGCAGAACTATACTTTGGACGCATTTACTTGAATGCAATCAAATAAATCACACGGAAATCTTGGTTTATACAGTAAAACGGAAACGATAAGCACGTTTGCAGAACCAAAATATGACTATTATAATCTATAAATAGAAGAAAGAAATGAATAAACAAGAAACCATTCAATGACAGGGTTTAGTTTAGGATTATGTGTTTATATTGTTTGTGTTTATTTAATGAAAAGTCATTAATCACTGTTGCTATGGACTAAGATCAATTAATCCTCAATGGATAACCTGCAAGGTCGAATGTTTTTCTACTGAGGCCGGTGTGTGTGTGTGTGTGTGTGTGTGTGTGTGTGTGTGTGTGTGTGTGAGTGTGAGTGTGATGTTCTGTTGTTCAATTCAGTTTTTCATTGCCCACATGGGAAATCTGTTTTGCAGCAACAAAAAACAACAAAATAACCCGAACAAAACCGTCTCGGAAAAAAATAACTAAACCAAAATAAAAAAAAAACATATAAGGACAGATTTCTGCTCACACTTCTTGTTATATAAAAATAAATTACATTTAATTAATGTCTTCATTAAATGAGGAAATAAGGCAAATGTTAGGCTGCTATAAATGATTATTTTTTATTATTTTTTATTTTTTTAACAACCGAAATGCATTGATTTTTATCTGCATGGTTACAAATCTTATTGGCTTTTTAGTGGAGCAAACCAGTGCAACCTAGCAGCCATGTCGGAGCTTTGATTTATATACTTTGTGGCCAAAAGTAAAGACACATCACTGTCGCACCTACTGTACGTGAGCTTGTAGAACATCTAGGTCTGAATCCATGGTTATTATTAGGCTTCATACTTGCTAGATTTTTGTGTCTTGTAGTTCAAATAAAAGGGGAAAAAAAATGTATTATTAAATAAACTGACATGAACATGAGGGAAGCTGTCTATGAGTAAAAGCAAGCAATTTTAAAGCTAAGAAAAGAGGATCTAGATGTCAAAAAGGTTGGCAAAAAAGAAACAGTTGAGAGATCTATGAAGAAAAATCTCAAAACAACAGTCAGTGGTATGATATCAAACTTCCACAATGCAGGGGTGAAGGTATCAAAATCATGATGCAATATAAAAATATGCCAATATACATAGAAACGCATTGAAATCTAATTGAAAGGAAATTCATTATGCATCGAGATCCATTCACACAATGATCCAAAATACACTGCTAACACCATAAAGGACTTCATTATGGAGAGAAGGTTAAGCCATGTCAATCACTAGATCATAACCCAACTGAGCAGCATTTTATTTATCAAAGAGGAGATTAAAGGGAGAAATATCACAATATTTCTCATATTTACGTTTCGATCTCAAAGCCAAATGTATTCATTGTATAGAAAAAAAAGGTACTACCCTTACATCAGCTGATTTTGCATTAAAAAAAGTTTGTGAGACCTTCAAGTAGAGATCGGTTATTTACTAGACCTTCAGCCTCGTGGGGAACGAATTAGGGATGATTTAAAAAATGTCCAAAAAGAATTCACTCATTATGAACAAACCAAGAATTAAATAAAACAAGTAACAGTTGATAGCTGGTATATAAGGGGGTTTTCTAATCTGATGAAAAGTCTATAAATAAAAGCTCTTCATGAGAATCTGCTTCTCTTCTTCTCTAGAGGCAAACATCCAAAAAAAAAAGGTCAAACAGTGTCTTTATTCTGCTCATTACATCATTTGGAACTATTTTTTTTGCCACAAGCACTATGAGAATTTGAGTCATTTCTCTTCTGGCTGTATCAAAGAATTTGTTGTATTGATCATGCGATCGTGTCGGTTTTCCCCCGACTTGTATTTCAAAGAACAAAAAAGTTTCTGAGGCGATTATTAGTGTCAAGTAAAAAATTTTATGAATTCGCAGTCGATAAAAAAAATAAATGTGAAGATGAAGAAAAAAAAGAACAAAAAATGAAGTAAAGAAGACAAAAAAGTAAACGAACAAATAAATAAATCTGCGTGTAAGATCTTTTCTGGCCTTCAGATCTTAACCCTATTGGATATACAATTTTTCATTATTTATATATACATAAAGAGTCAAACAACGGAAATTCACAGGTTCTTATTTGGAACGTTACTGATAGCTGATTATGTTAAAATTCGCGGGAATCCGCAGCAGGACCGAATGTACAGGAATGTTAGAAATAACATTTTATACTATGTTTTTACTAAGAGGGTCCCTAGTGGTCTAGTGGTTAGGATGCGGCGCTCTCACCACTGAGGCCCGGGTTCGATCCGCGGGCAGGGTTCTGGTTCTTCTCAAGGTTTCTTCCTCATAACATCTAAGGGAGTTTTTCTTTGCCACAGTCGCCACGGCTGCTCATCAGGGATAAATGCACACCAATTACCTTGACTGTTGATTTCTGTAAAGCTGCTTTGAGACAATGTCTGTTGTGAAAAGCGCTATAGAAATAAACTTGACTTGACTTGACTTGACTTGACTGTCGCCCTTGTGGCTGAATGAGTACAAACCTTGAGGAGCACACTCTTAAATCTAGTGGAACATCTTCCCAGAAGAGTTCCACTAGAAAAAAAGCGAATGGGGACTGAATAGCAGGTTCAGAACACACATACCAATCTTACGCTCAGGATTACACAAACGTTTGTCTGTATAGTGTACCTATATGTATCTATCTATTTATCTAGGAAAGTGGTACTGTAGCTCAGTGGCTTACAGGTCAAAAGGTCAGGGATTTAAGCCTCAGCATTGCCAAGCTGCCAGTCTTGGGGTGTCAAGCAAGGGAGTTAACCCCCCTGCTTCTTAACAACCTGGTATATATATATTTACACACAGTTGGATCAGTATTATGTCCACATTTTTAACTCTACACACACTCCAAACACTCTCTCTCCCCACTCACTTTAATATTTAATGTTCATGTTCAAGTTCAAGTCAAGTTCATTTCTATAACGTTTTTCACAACGGACAATGTCTCAAAGCAGCTTTACAGAACTTAAGAATTGAATGATGTGTATTTATCCCTGATAAGCAAACGTGCAATGTGTAATTTAATGTGTGTGTGTGTGTCCTGGTTAATGCTTAACGTGTCACTGTTTCTCACACACAGTATTGTGTAGCTGTTCCGCTCTCATTTTATTATTGTTTCGTTAGCAAAGTTTTTTCCCCTCCTCCCGCCCACACACATGCACAAAATCGGACGGTCATCAGAAATGTTCAAAAGTCAGCATCAGCAACGTTAGCATCCTGAAACGCTAATGTGTGCACTACTTAGCCACCTTTATTCACACTTTCTCCATGGGATTCATTCCACGTTTCAATTCGGAGCTATTGTCGTGAATACGACTAGCCCTTGCATCTTTTCATTCCCCACGGAAAAGCATACGTGTACGTGCGCGAGGGAGCGAGAACGTTATTTACTGCGGCTCTTTATGGAAAGCTGCATCAAAACGAATGAAACAAAACGCGCCGGATTAAAGTTTAATAGCGAGCGTTTACAGCGCATCACTAGCAACACTTAGCTTGCAGTTATTAGCCAGATTGGCTAATAAAAGCCGCGTGACGCGTTGCCAATGCAGTTAAAATCCACATGCTTCTCCTCCTCCTTCACTTCCTAACAGCTGCGTTGTAAATATCGACTTGTATCAATATTTGATGAAGGGCTTTAAAACCACATAACAACACATTTACTGAAATGAATTGAAGTTTGTGAAACAATTCAGAGGTTTTTAAAGTACTCAAACCCTTAGAAACAACAAAAAAAAAGACCTCCCATATGTCTTGAATGTTCCTGAGATGTTGCTACACCTTGATTGGAGTCCCACCTGTGGGAAAGCTTATTGATTGGACTTGATTTGGAGAAGAACACACCTCTCTAATGAGCCTTCCAGCTTAATGCAGATCAGAGCAAAAGCCAAGCCATGAGGTTGAAGGAACTGCTTGGAGAAATCAGGATTGTTGTAAGATCTGGGGGAAACAAATGGCTGCTGCGCTGAAGATTCTCTGGACTGATGAAACCAAGATTAAGCTGTTTGGCCTCAATTTTAAAGGTTATGTCTGGAGGAAATCAGCTCATCACCTCAAAACCATCCCTAAAGCTGGGCCAAACTGAGGGGGGTAGAAGGTACTTGGTTAAAGAGTTGACCAAGAAGCTGATGGTCACTCTGAGTGAGCTCTGGAGATCCTGTGTGGAGATGGAGAGGGACAAAGTTCCAGAAGGACAACCATCACTGCAGCCCTCCTCTGATCTGGGCTTTATATCAGGGTGACTACAAAGATGGAAGTCTCTCATCAGTGGAAAACCCATGAAAGGCTGCTTTTGGTTTGCCAACTGGCACCTGAAGGATTCTCAGACTGTGAGGAACAACATTCTCTGTGGTGGTGAAACTGTTTTACCTCAATTCTAAACATGTCTGGAGGACATCACCTGCCCAATACCATCTCAACAGTGAAGCATGATGGTATGTAAATATATTTTTGGCTGAGTGTTGGTTTTTTCCTCTCAAAATAAGTGATCTAAATTAGATCATCTTCTCATGCCTGTGGGAAATATGAAACGTTGCAAAAAATATCACACACAAACAAAAACCGTCTCACGTCTGACCACATGCATATTTTCTCAGAAGCATCACTCATGGAAAGTGAATTCTTCTCATAAAAAAATCCCTCAAAGCCTTCTGGATCTATGCGTGTTCTACACAAGTCATGAGAATCTGTTTTTTGTGTGTTTTTATTTATTTATTTATTTTTTCCTGGTAATTGAATTCCACTGGGAAATCACATGCGTAGCGAGTATCTGTAATAACGTTTCCTCTGAGCTGATAGCGCCGTGCTAACTGTGCCTGAGCAGCCGAAATTGGAGCGGACAGTTTGCTAATGCTGCCAGTTTAGCAGCTAGCATGGTCTTGTGAATTAGTGTGAATTACAGAATGAGGGATTGTGGGAGTTTGCTGTCAAACGTAATAGAACTGAAATCCCACAAGAAGCCGTGGCGATGTCCTTGAGTGGCCTTGATTAGCATAAAATGCTAAATGAGTGGATCTGGTATTAGAGAACAGGCCTTCAGGTTCAGGAAGTGTGTGTGTGTGTGTGTGTGGATATACACCGCATAATTCAGCCTGTGCACTGGAGGTCATAATCAAATGGCTGTCTTTATAAGTGATTTAGCACATTAGCTAATTCACTCTTAATGACTTCATCCCAGGGACAGGAAGTACACAGCCCTCAAACAGGAAGTCCCTGTGCAACTTTTTGCTCGTGTATTTCACATTAACAAAAATGAGTAATAATAATAATAAAACTAATAATTTTTACCAAGTGGTCACATGATTGCAATTTATTTTCCCCACCTCACGCCAGAGGTGGGAAGGAACGAAGTACAAATACTTCGTTACTGTACTTAAGTAGATTTTTCTGGTATCAGTACTTTACTCCACTATTTATTTTACAGACAACTTTTTACTTTTACTCATTACATTTTTACACAAATATCTGTACTTTTTACTTCTTACATTTTTTAAAACCGGCTCGTTACTTTAGTTTTAATCCATTGATTTGGTGAATTTTATTTTTTTATTTTCACTGCGCGTCGATTTCAGCCGAACAACCGATTTCCTGTCATTGCGCGTCTTTTTCAATCCACTGGTGTATCATGTACTGTCTCTCACTCACCACAGATGTAGACTAGTTTATGGAGACAAGAATGAGCAGGCAGAAGGCAGTAAGAAGTTTGGGGTTAATGTGGATGAGACAGAGGGAGTCAGTGATGTAAACATGACTGAGAACAGACACATTCATGATCATCATCTTCTATCTATCTATATATATATATATATATATATATATATATATATATATATATATATATATATATATAAATATATTTGGCTGTCAAAATTACAATTATTGTAAACGGCACTAAATTTTATTAACGCAGTTCAGCGCGCATTTTTGTTTTTACCATTTTTATAAAAAATGTAAATACATAAATAAATATCTAAATATAAAAGAGGGGAGATTAAAATCCTCGGAAAAAAATACATTTATCCACGACGTCCTTTCTTTACTTAGATATAAAATAAATAAATAAACCCCATATAAAAATATTTTTAATTAGTAAACTTTTTTATTTATGCGCCAAATCTCAAATCAAACACCAAATCCGCCATGTTTTACAAACTTTTTACTTAAGTACATGTCAGAGCCAAGACTTCTTTACTTTCACTTGAGTAAAAAAGTATAATCAGTACTTCAACTTTTACCGAGTATTTTAAAACATGAGTATCTGTACTTCTACTTAAGTAAAGGATGTGTGTACTTTTGCCACCTCTGCCTCACGCTAATAAACATGTTTCCTGAGTTTCTTTTTTTTCCATCATCCCTCTTTTTCTTCATCTCTTCTCTTCTGCTCATTGCTTCTTCTTCCTCTTCATTTTTAATTTGTATTTGTTAACTTCTTTCTTCTTCTTTTGCTATTGTTTATTCAACTCCTCATTCCTTTCATGCGTCATGTTCTGTGTATCTTGTTTACTAAAAAAATTAAATCTTAGCTTCTTTCCTTTCTTCCTCCTTAATTCCTCCTGGCTTGTTTTCTTGCTCCTTTTTCCCCTTCTTTTTCTTCCTTCCTTTCCTCCTTATTTCCTCACTCTTTTTCTCTTCCTTCCTTCATTATTCATATGTAATTTTCTCCCCACTTTTTTTCGGTCATCATTTCTCTCTTTTCTCTTTTTTTTTTTTTTTTTTTCTTGCACTACTTTTTTTCTTCTTTTATCTTTTCATTTCTTTCTTTATTTACATGGTTTCAGTGCTTGTTTATGGTGTTCCTCACTCTTTTTTTTTTTTTTTTTTCTCTTCTTTCTTACTACTTCAACTTTTTTTTTTTTTTACTACTTTTTTTTGTTTGTTTGTTTCCCACCTTTCTCTCTTTCAATCTTGCAATTTTTCTTTTACTTTATCCCTTTCGATGTCAATATATCAATTTTATTTTCATTCTAAATCTTTCATCATTTTCTCACTTTTGCAGATGTTTAACCCCATCTGCATAACACCTGTGTTTCAGTAGTCTAACTGTGAGGTGTGCTGATGTAAGGCTTCACTCTGGACTCTTTGGCTTTGCTTGAAGGATGGAACTCGAGCTGTGCTGCTTAATGACTAAGTGCACTTGCTCAGGTTTCTGTTTCTCCTTCAGTCCTAAAGCTTAGATCACATTTTTGACCAGTGACACATACGATTACACCATCCGAATAAAACCACTGAAAGATGACCTTCACCTTGAAGATCAAGGGCAGAATAAATTCCTGCTGTGATAATTATATCTTAAAAAGCCACTTTTATTAGGTCACATCAGGAGCATAGGCGTGTGCTGGAGGGCAAATATTACACTGTACAGCTAGTTTTTAAAAGGATAAACCATAATTATATTCAATTAAGTTACCACCTTTATCTCCTTACATCAGCTTCTTTCTTTCTTTCTTTCTTTTTTTTGCTTGCTTTCTCCATCATTTTTACTTTTTTTGTTCTTTTTTTTTCCAATGTAGGTGCTGTCAATTTTCTCACTTTCCTTTTTCTTTCATTCTTTTTCTCCATTTTCACACTTTTTTCTTTTTTTCTGCACGGTCTTTCTTTTTTTTATGATTTTCTTATCTTTTTTCTATCCACCTGTCCACCTTTTGCTTTCTCTGTAATCTTTTTCTTTCTTTCTTTCTCCACCTGTCTTTTTCTGATTTATTTTTTTTTTTTATTTATACATCCATCCGTGCTCTCCATTATTTTATTTTTTTTTCCTCACCTCCATCTTTTCTTTTTCATTCTCCTTTCTCTCTTAGTTTTCTTAGTAACATGACAATATTATTTATTTTTTTCCCCTCATTGTAAAAAAAAAAAAAAAAAAGAATTAGATTTGCTGGTGTGGGAATATTTGTATTTACTTTATTTTATTATACTTTATAAAATTTTCTTTACATTTTTCTTCCCTCCCTCCTTTTAATTATCTATCTATCTATCTATCTATCTATCTATCTATCTATCTATCTATCTATCTATCTATCTATCTATCTATCTATCTCTCTTTTTTTTTCTTTGTTTTCTTGATTATTCTTCTTACTTTGGTTAAAAAAATAAAATAAAAATTGTTAATTAAAAAAAATAAAAAATGAAAGTGGGTGTGTTTCTATTGAACCTGAAATACTTTAATGTGGTTGTGATCCGGGAGTTTTTTGATGGAACATGTGGGAACTGAGGTACAGTTTTGTTTTCTGCAAGATGTTTGACTTTGTAACAGTTACAGGTAAAGCTGCACCAGGAAAGGCTTTTTCTTATAAAAAAAAAAAAAAAAAAAGGGTTGCCAGTGAGGGAATAATAGTTTTTATTTGTTTTACTAAAAGTGAGCACAGGAACTGAATGTTATTCTGTAATATCAGAGGAATAAAATGCTTGGGGACATGCTGTTATGGGAAAATAATCACCGCAGTCGCTCTTTGATTCGTTTATTTCATCCCTAATTCGTGGTTCATACGGACAACAATGTGAATGACCTTTAGGCCTTGTGTGTTCAGCTTCACCCACAGTTTAAGAGCAGTGACGGCGCACTTCAAAGCGAGATATGGATAAAGAGTTAGTGATGTGGAGAGATGAAGAACAAGCCTATCTGCAGGATCTGGAATGCGAGTTAGACGTGTGCAGACACGGCGTCTGGCCCGAGGCGAATGGAGCTTTCGCTGCTGTGGGATTTTCTCCTGAAATCTGAGCGCATGTGTTTCAGCTCTCAGCCGCTTTACAGCAGCAACTACAGCACAGAGGATCACACACAACAAACACTCTCTCTCTCTTTTTCTCCACATCCCGCATGTGCTTCTCTCCTTCTTTATTAGCCCCCTTATTGCTTTTCTAATTTTATCTCCACTTCCATTATTTCTTTCACTGTCTTTTTTACAGATTCTAACATTTCACTTGCATAATTTTCTCTTCCACTCTCACTTTCATTTTTTTTTTTACTTCAAATTAATTATGTATTCACTTTCTTTGTTCTTTTTTTTCATTTTAACTGCATTGATATTATTCAATTAATTTTCTTATTGTTATTTTATCGGGGTTTTTTTTTTTTTTTTACTGCTCAATTATCAGTTCTTTCATTCAATTTTCATTCATTCTTTATTTCTCAATTCTTTTTTTTTCTTTTCAATTGCTTTCTATCTTCATTGTTCTACTTTTCTAGATTTTCCTTAATTAAATTTTTTTGGTTCAATTCAGTTCTTCTCTTTTCTCAGTTCTTTCTTGTTCATCTGCATTTAAAATGTGGTGTTCTTTTTATTAAATTATATAATTATTTTTCTTACTTTTTATTAATTATAGTTTTTTATTGCTTTCTATCTAAAAACTTCCATTTTTACTTTTTCCTAATTTTTTGTTTTTTATTCTTCTCTATTTCTCAGTTCTTACTTTTTCATTTGCATAAAATTATTTTTTATGAAATTATATATAATTGTTTTTTACATCCCTTTTCTTTTCTGTATTACATGGCTTACCTTTTTTTTTTTTTTTAATCCTTCCTTGAGGTCATTCAGTTCTTGCTCCTTTCTTTCACATTTTGTTTTTTCCACAACAGAATGACCTCTGCAGGTGTGGTGAAAACGAGGAAGTGGACACTGACCATCAAACAACTCAAGATTAAAACTTTTGCTCTTAGGGGTCACGGTGCAGAAGTTTTAGTGTGCTGCTCTGTAACGCTAGACTTCGAGCCACAGAGCCGATTATGGGCGCAGTGCAGGTGAAGGTGGTTGGGGGTAATGGTCTGAGACAATGACTGTGGAATTGTCCCAGACATGTGGGAGCTTCAGGATATTAGGTTCAGTGCAGGGAATCGCACCGAGGTAGGAAATGACATGGCAAGATGTCCTCCTATCTGGCTGAAAAAAAAAAAATTAATGGTAAAACAAAATGTTCTTAAATTTAAGGATTATCAAAAAAAGTCTCCTCCTTTTAACTCTTTACTAATTATCTTTTAAATTCCTTTGTCTATTTTCTCTTTTTTGTTTTACCTTTTCTCCATTTTCTTTCTTTCTTTCTTCAAAATTATTTTTTCTTTCTTTCTCCATTCTTTTTTTTATTTTCTTATTTCTGACATTCTCCCAAACTACCCATAACCAATTCTTTTTGAATTGTCACCGACTTTTACGTCTGACTCATTCGTTATTTTGTTTTGCATTACTTGGCCACCGTCGCATTGGGACCCACAGAATCCAGTTGTGATTCAGTAGTTGTTTAAGACACACAGGGGGTCTGAGCTCCAGTTTTGTTTTCTGCACGATGGATGTTTGACATTTTTAGGAGTTTCAGGTGTACCACGAAAGTTCTGTGGTAACGTGACGAGAACCAGTTTTTTTTTTTTTTCTCTCTTAATGAATGAATAAATAATTGAACAAATCAGAGCACATGGCGCTTCAGCACGTTTAGGTTGATTATACACTAACAGAAAGCACAAAGTTCAGCCTGCGAGCCATCAGAACTCGGATGCTTAAGTATACACCACTATGACTCAATCATGATCCTGGTCATGGAGCTGGAGAACATGGAACATCTCCACACTGAATATATGTGTGTGTGTGTGTGTGTGTGTGTGTGTGTGTGTGTGTGTGTATATATATATATATATATATATATATATATATATATATATATATATATATATATATATATATATATATATATATATATACAGTACATTATTAATGGTGTTTATACTATTATGCTACTTGCCTTATACCTTATTCTCTACCAGATTCTCTGCTTATTTTGCTCTACATCAGTACATGATCTCTTACACCTGTTGGTCACAAGCCATTTTTGCCTCATTTCTCTGCATAATGCACCTCCTATATTTGCACTGAGCTGGTCTCTACTCCAGTGGTGGACGAAGTACACAAACCATGCAGCTGAGTTGAAGAATCGTTAGATTCTGTAAAAAAATGACCACAGTAAAAATGTCTCTTTAAACCTTCCCTTGAGGAAAAAGTACAAACGTATTTACCTTCAAATGTACTGAATTATCCAAGTACTAAAATGTATTATAACTAATAATGTTCTTATCATTTGTCACATGATTTTACTTAATCAACTCAGTTTATGTGGAAAGACTGTGACTCTCAGCTATGTGAATCTCTTGATACGAGTCAAACACTGATTTCAACCTTCTTTAAAGAAAATCGCACAAATGAGGTCACCCGTGTCGTGCCGAGTTCGAGTCTGGAGTTTTTTCCATCATTTATTCCTCTCTGAATGATCTGCTTGCTGTTGAACTGATGCTGAACTGTATATTGGTGAGAATTAAAGACCACCAAGCAAAAATTTAAAACGAGTCCAGATTTTATCCTCATAAATAAAACGGAACGACTGATTTCGCAAAATGTATTTGAGTAAAAAGTACGATATTTGACGTTGAAATGTAGAAGTCAAATTCTCCCCAAAATACTTCACTAGAATACAGATACTAACAGCTACTTTAGGACTGTGGGATTTTCTTTCTTACTGTCTACCACTGCTCCACTCGGCATGTGAACTTTTTATACAACATAACTAACTTTGAAACTTCTGATTAAATGCTAACGGCACAATGACGGTTAAATATAATCAAATTTAATAAAGCAATCATTTAGCAAATAATGCTGGCTTTGTGGGAAAGACCTATGTATGTGTTCATGGATCTGCCTAAGAGGTCATGACTGTGGTTCATTCATTTATAAATGTAATAAAATGTAATCCTTTCTTCATTTCTTGCATCTGTCCATTTATCCATCATTGCTTCCCCTCCCTCCGTTCATGTAATCTCTCCCAAAACCTTTCTGTAGTACTGTAAAACAAACCGATTCAAATTATTTAAATGGATTTCTATCAAATTCTTACTTTTTTATTTCCTTTGAATTCCCTATGCCTGGCAACCCACCACCTATAGATTTTCACAGAAGATTTCACAGAAAAACAAGAGAAACTTTTTTTTTGAGAACTGTCATTCTCACCTGTAACTCCACTGACACAGAGAGCCCTGAGAGACACAGATTAAAAGACCTAGCCAACGTTTCTGGCTGCCAAACTGCCAAGCTGCCACCACATAGTCACAGAGATTGTGTGATTGACCTTTTGGCAGGTGCGATGCCCCGTAGAGGACGTGCACATTTCATTGTGTATTCCTGAAACTAAAGCTGTGGGAGGACAAATCTTAGACGCACAAGCTCGATGTTGCATCCAACCATCCACAGCAACTGGATACAAAAATGGCATCCTTTCATCTATTTCTAGGGTTTGAATGCTGCCACCATTAAGAAATCTTACCTTATCCGGCCGGGCCCTCTGGTCCCATTGCTCTCAAGCAGGTAAGAGGAGCAAAGATTTTTACCTAAATAATGTACAAAGTTCCTACCATCTCAGATGAGATGGTGACAAGTGGCCTTCATACAAAATGCTAGCCTCTGCAAATATTTGGTAGCGCCATATGGCCTCATAAACACGCCATCTGTCTTCAAGGCCTCCATGAGTAAAATCTTCTGAGACCTCCTGAGTTGCTGTGTTGCCATCTTTTTTAATGACATCCTAATCTTCTCATCCTCTAAAATGCAATGCATTTAACAATTAGCTCTCCATAAATGATCAGCATACAAAGCTGGAGATCTGCGAATGAGAAGGGAGCAGAAATGGACCGGCATGAGGGAGCCACACATATCCTGAGTAGAACCTAAAACCACAAAGGAGTTGCAATAATTTCTGGCTTTGCCTATTTTTATCAGCCTTTGACTCATTTGATATTTTAGTTTTGTGGAAGCACCTTTGACACCTCTGTTTAAGGCAAGCTCAAGAATGAACAGAAGAAACAGAACAGATCTTCATATTCCTTATTGAGAGGAAGGTTTACTACTGCATCTGTCCTTGATCTATCTATAACCTCTCTTTTTTAATTTTATATAGTAATTATATCGAGTTTTCCCAGTATCTTAGAGTCCAATTTCCTCAAAACTGCGACCTGGGCTGGATCTTCTTTTTGGGAAGAGGGCGAATCCCACAGGAGCCAAATCTGGCGAGTAGGGTGGAGATGAGATCATGTGGATTGTTTTCTGACAATCATCGTGCGCACGTTGCTGAATAATTTTGATGTTTTATGGGGTCAAGCTCGTTTAAGGTCTTCCTGATCTCCTATTGTCCTCCTATGATGTTCCTCCACTCTAGAAGTGCACGTGCCGCTTGAAACGCTTCGAACGACCCATTGCAGCATCGCCGTAAACGTCAAACCATGTCAACCATCACTGTGGCAGATTTGCTCAGTTTTATTCAGAATTCGCAGTCGTGTTAAGGCATGTGGTTAGATTAGCAACAGTTACACCATTTAGTCTTGAGACGTTTTGATACCATCTTTGTAGATGGCACAATTGAAAAGACAGGATATCGTAGGATGGGTCCTGGACATCCAGGAATTCAGAAGAACAAATTGTGAATTGTAAACAATATGCAAAACCCTGTCCCATCTAGTCACAGTCTTGACTACTTAACTTCTAATTCTATTTACCAAACTCCCCACTGTCATGGACATCTAGGGAGGTCTACAGGTTCTTTGTATTCTGTAAAGACACAGCGACTGATAATAGTTAATTTCATGTGTTATCATGCTTTTGTCAATTGGTCCAATATCATTACGACCTGTTTATGTTACGTATCATTCCCCAGCCTGATAAACAAACATCTAAACCAGAATTTCAGAGGTTCTTACAAGCTATTACCAGCAAGAATGATGTTGGGTCTAAGAATGTGTTGGGGTACAAGCCTCCTTTCCACTTATGCTCCAGAGAACTAGATTAAGAGTAGTAAGCAGACTTCACAGAGGATTGTACCAAGTGGCAGATTATCAAAGCCTGCATATAAACCCAATTAACCAGGCCAACAAACCAACTCGCAAGCTACAACCTTTGACCATCTTATTAAATACTGTCACAATCTTACAGGGAATTTACATCCAAGCTGCTAAAGAGAACCGGGGGGGAGGGGGACGTAATCTGAATGCAAAGCCTTGTCATCAATAATCTCACTGTGCAAAGCCCTGCAGGCAAAAAGTTCCAGATTGTATGATAAAGCAATGCTATATCTCACTTCCGAGTTCTGTATTGTTTAAATCGCCCTGTTTTTGTTTCGTCTTCTTATGTCTCTGCAAAAAATCATGTCATTGGTTGTGTCCCTCATGTACCCTTATTGCCTGCACCTGTTTCTTGTTTGCTCCTTGATTTGTTTGTATATTTCTACAACCCCCAACCTCCAAGTATCCACTGTTCTCTCGCAAATTATCCGCTCACCATGACCCTGTTCTTTCGAAGTTACAGAGTTTCACTAAGGTTGTTGACCTGTTCGACTCACATTTCTAGATATTGCCTTAGTTACTCTATTCTTTAGGCTTTATCCGAGTTTTTTATTTAAAACCTGCAAATGCATCTGTCCATCTTATCAGTACATGAAAAGCATTACTAGTTGCACATTCTACTGTGTAAGTTCCCGGCCATTGTATATACAATAGCCAAAAATGGACCAGCACCATCTTACCTCAGAGACCCCATCACATCTCGCACTGCACCACGCTGTCTGAGATCCTCCAGCACTGCTCGACTGGTACCACCACCTCTCAGAATGAGAGTACTTCAAAGCTCTTCTCTGTTCTGGCACCAAGGTGGTGAAATAAACTTTTTCCACATGTCCCTGACTATCTTTAAGCGACAATTGGAGACCTACCTCTTCCTGAAAAACTTAAATTAGCCCTTTCCAAGTCTACAAAGTTGCTTTGTAGAAATTAAAGTTAGCACTTGAGCACAAAGCACTTTTGTATGTCGCTCTGGATAAGGCGTCTGCTAAATGCCTCAAACGTAAATGTACATTAGGGATGTGCATCTCGGAAAACTGAGGCCAATGCGAGTCGCATCTCAATGCATAGCCAATGATACAATACAATAAATATACGCATGAAGCGGCTACCGATGCAATTCGCTCCTATTGCGATCTGATTTCGCTTCGATTCAAGACAATGCGATTCGATGCAATACGATGCAATGGAAAAACATGATGCGGTGCAATTCAATATTGTACAGATTTGACAGATTAACACACAGCCCTTTCACAAAAAGGCTTTCGCATAAACAAAAAAAAAAGATTAAATAAAAGCTTTCTATCTTCAGAAAGATGCAGATCTACCTCTGCCTTATAAATCTGTATTCTGTTGTGATGCGTCATATTCGCGTGGCATCAGTGCTAAGAAATCAATCTATGTATAAAATATTGTTTACAAATTTTTGGTCACTTTCTTAACAATAAAAGTATAGGACATCTACTAATATTTCTTTCGGCTTCTCCCATTAGGGGTCGCCACAGCAGATCATCTGCATGTTTGATTTGGCACATGTTTTTACGCTGGATGCCCTTCCTAGCGCAACCCTCCCCATTTATCCAGGCTTGGGACCGGCACTAAGGCTTGTGCAACCCTAGTGGCTGGGGTTGGTTTCCTGACCGGGGATCGAACCCGAGCCGTTCGCGTTGAGAGCGCCGCATCCTAACCACTAGACCACCAGGGAACCCATAGGACATCTACTAATCACTGTATATAAATACATCGTTTTTTTGCCGATGCAAACGTGTTAAAAATTATTCATCGTGATACAAATGCCAACTTGTATCTGACGCACACTTTTTTAAAATTATTAACTTTTATGCCGAAGCACCGATGCAAATCGGTCATTCCTGTTATCTCTAATGTATTGCATAGCCATTGTAGCTATCAGTCTATTATTGTTTATTATTGACCCTGTCTTTTATTGTAGCTCTATTGATTGCCCTTTGAATCTGCATATCTGTTCAGTTGTGTATCGATCACCCCCGTGTTTGTGGCTTGACCTCTTGGAATCTGTTTTGGACCTGATTAAGTCTGTTATTGGACCATATTCTGAATTGTGCATTTGGACCACTTGAGTGTGAATCCTATCTGCAAGTCTAGCTCCACTGTGCTTTAATTAGAACTTGGGAAATTCTTAAGATTATTTAGATAAATTATTTACAAGCTGTTGTTCTGAAACCTAGGAAAGCAGAGTATTGCAAAAGTATTGGCACCCTCTGTAGGAGTCATCTTTTTTTTTTATTTATATAAATGTTCATATAACTGGAGCATAATCTTAATAAAACCATTCGCAGCAAGTTCATATATTTGATATTCCGTCTTTTGTGTCGGAATTTCGGCCATGTTGACCTCAATCGCTTTCCCCCCTAAATCAATGTGCGATTCCAAGATTAGCTTCGTGAATAAAACAACGAGGTGGCCATTCTCGACGAGATAAAGAGGGGCTCGTTAGGGTTTTAGATCATGCTGGCGTTTGGTGGATGTGCGGTATTAAATATTCAGAGTCATTGGAGATAAAACCAGACCAAATTGGATGTGTCCTGTACGTTTAATAATTTAACAGAAGCCCTTATATTGATGTATTATTGCCTTGTTAAGTTGTACACATTTCACACATCCCCAGGGACTATTCTGTGATGCCCCGCCCACCTTCATTAAGGATCGCTTTGTAGGGAAAGAAAGGATCAAGGGCTTGCTAAAAAAAATGTATGTAGATGCGTATTAAACACTCATTTATTACAATTAACAACCCCGTAAGAGGAAATGAGTTCCGTACAGAGACATAAATACTTATTACAGTGTAGCTGGGAATATTTTATTCAGATTGGTTGGCGAGAGGAAGGTAATTTTATTTATTTATTTTTTTAAATACAAGTATTTTACGGTTTCAACAGGTTTAGATTTAAAATATTAATACGATAAGAATGTTTGATAATTTTAATACCAGCTGATAGTTGATGATTGGTTCCAGCAGCGGACCAATCAGCAGCTGTGCTTTAATACCTAATAAACACTCATTTAATAATTCTTCTTCTTTCTTTCTCCATTTAGCATTTACAAATCTTAATTTTTGGCTTTTCTCTGTTCTGTCTTGTTTTGGTTTGTCTCTCGATTATTATTATTTTTTTACTTTTCTTTTTGCATTTTTCGTATTTTTTATTAAACCCCTTTTCTGTCTTGCCATTTCTTTTGAAGTTCTCAGTGTTCTTTCGCTCCAACAACCCTTTATTAGACCCCCCCCCTCCCTTTTTCTCACTTGCTGTTTCTTTCTAAGTTCTCCATGTTCTTTTTGTCAGGTCACGTCAGAGCTTGTAATGATGTAAAGTCCTATCCGATTCGAACATGTTTAATCTTAAGAACACGTTTTCTTTGATTTGAGTTTTGTAATGTAGATCCTCCAGCCAATAAAAACATGGCTCCAATCCAATACTAATAGTTTAGTATAAATACACAGCCAGTTCCAAATGAGCCTCGAATGCAGAGAGAGTGCATACAGCTCACTTTTCTCTTGTTGAGGCGAAGGGCCTCCAGGCTTTCTGGCTCCAGCTGATCCCTCAAGAACACCTCTTTCTGATGCAGGAGCTTTACATGGATATTTCACACTTTCTGAATGGCCAGGAACAGAAAAGATGCAGCTGAATGTCTTCTGATTTTATTTCACCACATACAAATTGCAATTATCTTATTTGTAAATTTGTCGCAGGAAGATCGATTGCGTCTTCCCCTCGGTCCATGTGAGACGGATAATTGGGAATATCCATAATGCTGTCACTTTCGATTATCAAGCTGTAAAACACACTTATATTAATGTGACTGGTGAATAATACACACAAGACCAACACATATTATAATATACTAACTATTTATTGTTTCTCTTTATGAGGACGGGGAAAAGAATCCCCATAAAGACCCCCTAATTCGCAAACCCGCCGCACACATGTAATGACGTCAATGAGCGTCTATAAAAAGGCCCCTGTGCCCCAATTCTCATAAGACATGTGTAATATGCAAAGCCCAAGAATTGGAGCCTTTAACCACCATCTGGTTAGACAAAAATCCACTTTCTTACAAATGCTGTTTTTTCTCATACTGTAGCTCTTAATTGACATTGTTGTTACTTCTAATATCTGTTACCTTACCTTGGTCTTCATTCACACTACTGTTACCTCACATTGCTGATGCTTCAAATTGTTACCTCACATTGCCTTCACTTCACATTGCTTTTACCTGCTCATAGTTTTTACCTTAAGTTGATTGTAGTTTATATTGCAATTACCTCACCTTGGTCTCAATTCACACTACTGTTACCTCACATAGCCTTCACTTCACATTGCTTTTACCTGCTCATAGTTTTTACCTCAAATTGCTGGTAGTTTATATTGCAATTACCTCACATTGGTCCTACCTTACATTTTTTTTTTTTTTCCTTTTCAATAAATTTTTTATAAAAAATGTGATAAATCGTCAGAACGTTTGGGGGGAAACAATGTGAATAGATAAACATGTTGACATTAGTAAAAATGAAATTCTATATTAAAATTAATTAATTTTTTTTGGTTACAACAACAACAAATAAATGTTAAATCAATCAATCAATATCTTACACTTTTGTATTCCAATTAAATTGATTACGTATATGGTACGGACAGCACAGTTCATTTTTTTCTGAACATACCAACATGTCAAAATTTACTTCCTATTTTATTTGATAAATTAAGACAAATGATTACATTGTCATCATTGCTACTGTTTTTGGTCAGTTATACCTTTTATAACATGTACTTTTGTACTTCCTTTGCGCATCCAAACATTTGCACAATTTCTTTTTTAATACCACCTATCATTATATGATATATTTTCTTCTTTCTACGTCTTTTGTTCCTCCTTATTTTATTATATTTTATATTTAAAGACCTTACTTAATGCATGCTTTCGAAATCTTGAATGATTGTACATCTTGAATTATTAAACACCAGCAACATCTTAGTTGTACTGACAAGTGGTGTATTTTAAATGCTTTTAATGTAATTATGTCTAGTTCTTACTCGATTTTGTGAATGTTTATGACGATATGGATCATTTTAATGACAATGGATTAGATTTTACTCAACATAAATTCTTAAAATAATATAAAACTAGTTTGGACACTCCCATTTTGCACAGTTTTTGTCTTTAAGTGAGAGAAAAATCAATAAAATGGCACGATCCATCATTTCCATAATGACGCATTCACTCTTTCACCTTGCGGATTTTCTTTCCTGAACATTTGACAAGCCCCCCCCCCCCCCCCCAAATTTAATTAGACAAATTCATCATTTACTGCTTTGCTGCCAAAGAGATTATTAAAAGTTATATATTAAGAAAAGTCTGTAAAAAATTACAAGTTAATAAAGCCTATCAGGATGCACACACTTATATAATCGTAATGATAATGAATGACTTTTGGAATAACAGCAGCTGCTTATGTTCTCATGATGACGTGATTTTATGAAATAAATAGTAGTTAAAAAATATAAAAAATTTCAATTAAAAAATAAAAAGACCATGCAAAAGGTGCATGATCACACACAAACATGTTTTTGCAATGCTGTGTGTTTATAGTATGTTTGCCCTGAAGGAAAACAGGTGCTCAATAGAATGTGTGTCACAGCGGTGTGTGTTCATATACATGTGTTTAAGTGTAGGAATAGGATCGTGGCAATTGTAATATTTTCACACGTGCAATTTGGTGTAAAAATTGTGCATACACATGCATGTGTGCACATACATGACCATATCTGCATATGTACAGCATATGTGTGCATGTGATTCTGAAAAGTGAAAGCTGTTTATATAAACTAACTACCGTGTGCCAATACTTATGTCACAACACCCAACATCGTGCAAGTTATGACAAGTAGATGACCACACACGTATGTGTTTTGTCTTAGATAACGTTTACTTTATTTTCAGCGTAATAAAGTTACGTAACTAGCCGTGGAACGAGTCGTGGAACCATAGCAGCACGGTTTTTGTTTGTTTAATTAGTATAAATACAACATTTCCTGTAAAGGGTGTAATGCGTTTTGTTATTGTCCGCCAAACGTTTTTAATGGTCTTCCAGCAACTGATTTGTATTAGAATTTTATATCCTGCTTTTTTGTGCATACTGTCTATAAAGAGACGTGTGTGGCAAGCCATCAGGGCCAGCAAGGCCTTCTCTGGGCAAATCTTTTAATCTTTTTTGTCCATGAATATGTATTAAATTATTCCCAGTAGTATGTTTTTTTCATTTTATAGCTTTTGTTCAAGATGTGCTGCTATTAGAAGAGTGTAAGTTTTGGTTGGAGTTCCTATCCAATCATATTTCACGTGTTGCAGGGGTCAAAGATATCTATCGTCCTATCGCTTAAAAACCTTGTTGCGTGAAGCTGTTGCTTTAACCAATCAGATTGCGACTTGACCCCAAGGCCCTGAGGTGGATTGATTCATGTAGGACAACACTGAAGTCCTATTTGTAAAATGCATGGTAGAGAGAGAAAGATCGATTGATCTTGTTGTCAATGCATAGTACAAATACACAGGTACAGATAAACAATAAAATATAAGAGCAACCCTGATGTTTTGAGCTCTGCCAACAAATACTGTGGTAAAGATACTCGTTCTTGGGTAGTTTGGTGCGAATAAAGCATTGAGAGCTTTTTACATTCAATTATCTGTTGGCTTTTTACTGGATAAATTAATGCTAATTGTTTATGGTAGTCAGAAACTGCTTAGCATTTAGTGACAATTCTTTATTTTCAGGTAACATTGAAAGAGCAGAGATGCCAGAAATACACCCTTCACTTAAGTAGAAGTACATATACTCAATTTTAAGTGCTGTCTACACTTTTTTATTTCGAGTTAAAGTAAAGAAGTTTGGGCTCTGACATGTACTTAAGTAAAAAGTAGATATTGCTAATACCTGTTTTAACGTGACTCTGGTAACTGGACCTTACATTATATTAATATAATACAGAAAAATTAAAAATGTTATCAAATGACTCCCTCTGTTGCCTTCTGGATTGCACGTATTAGCTTCGTAAACTAGCCTACGTCTGTGGTGTGTGAGAGCCAGGAAATGATACACCAGTGGTAACAGTGGTAGGTAGAAAAAGCCGCACAATGACAAACAGGTCGATGTGCTGAAAACGGCGCAATGGGAAGAACAAATATCGATCATGTCACCAAATAGATTCAAACTAAAGTATCGATCCTGTTTTGAAAATGTAAGAAGTAGAAATTACAAATTTTTTTTTTTATAAAAAATGTAATTAGTGAAAATAAAAAGTTGTGAGATAAAGAACTGATACCAGAAAAAATCTACTTAAGTACAGTAACAAAGTATTTGTACTTCAATACTTCCACCTCTTGATAGTACTATAGCCATCATGCTAGTTTGTCCATTTTCAATCACTGTTATTAAAATACTAATTAAAAAAGATCAAGTTCTTATTTTGTTGTTAATTAATTTGAATAACCTGCATTCGGTTTTCTCATGCAGAACCATGCTAATGTGGCATGTATTCGATCCATATCTGATTGTTACATACTGTTCTTAAAATTTATACTTCTAGCCTTATGCTAATAAGTGGCTAAAATAATGTAAACTAATGTAAAAACGTTAATTTAACACTTTAATATCTTTAAAATAATAGAAAACCGACAGTTTGATATTTATGCAAATTTTATCTTTAGCATTACTCAATGCCTGCTAACTTTTGTTTATTTTATAGCCTTAAATAATAATAATAATTAATATTAGGCTAAATAACTTATCCCTTAGACAAAAAACACTTTCTGATCTGTCTGCCTGAAGAGGAGAGTTTGACTTTGCCATTTTTCACTCCGACATTTTCCTCCTTTGACATCGGCCGAGATTCAGCAGCCTGTCAGTCTGTCAGCACAACGTCAACTTCCTGCTAACCGCTAAACGTCCACTTTGCAATCCTTTTTTTTTTTTTTCTTTCATTTATCAAAACCTTTTTTTAGCTGTCTCTCCAGACTGGACTCTCAAATGTCATGGGGTCAAGCATTTGATTTCCGAGCAGTGCCTAAATAAAATATAGCTTTGTTTTAAGTTAAATGCTAATTCAACCAGATTCAAGTACTTTAGTTTGCATTTGTTTTCTATAATTTGTGTCAAATTTATGCTTTTAACTGTTAAAACCATGTGTGTTTGTGTAGATCAATTAAATCATTATTGTAGAACCGTACTGGAATCTGGATGATTAATAGTGTCATTGTCTTTCTGTAACATTGGTATCTCAATTGTTAAGGTGTTGGACTTCTGAACAGAAGGTTGTGAGTTCAAATTCCAGCAGCAACAAGCTGCCATATCTGGGGCCCTTGAGCAAGGCCCTTAACCCAGTTGTATAAATAAGATAATTATAAGTGGATAAGGGCTTCTGCCAGATGCTGTAAAGGTAAATGTGTCCTGATGGTCCTTACTGGTATCCAAAAGGTGCTCCATTAGTCCTCAATGGTCTCGGATATAACATACCACCAATCGGGATAGCGACGATGCCACTGTGAAATCCTTTATCTTTTTTTTAAATCGTTTTAGCTACTTCTCTGTACTAATTTACAAATGTCATGGGGTCAAGCATTCGATTTCCTAACAGTAACACGAGATATTGTAATTGTATTAAAAACTAAATGCTAATTAAATTTACATCACTACTTTAAGATTTCAAATAAACATGCAATTACCTATTCCAAACCCAATAAAATTTAGTCCAAGTCTATTTTAAATGAGCCTAACCTAGAGAATCTGCCGACGTTTACAGATCATGTTCACGTATAGCTTCTTCTTTGCATGAGCTTTAACCTGTGTTTGCACAGCAAACTGTGTACACAGACAATTCTAGAGGTGTTTCTAAGGTTTCTATAACAAAAACATCTGTTTTTAATGCAGTGCTGTCTGAGGGTTCGAAGATCACAGGCATCCAAAGTAGATTTTTGCCCAAATAAATTTCTTCAAGTTCTTGGAAACATTCGATTAAATGAATTGCTGCAGATGAAGAGTGATTCAAAGTCTTTATAATTGTAATTGTGAGATTTTTAAACAGTTTGTAGACACAGAGTGATCAACCTCTGCTTATCTTTACTTTTGAGAGAGTCTGCCTCTTTAAGATATTTTTTATTTATTATAACCAATGATGTTTAAACTGGTTCTTTCTCCATGAACTTGTTCAACTTTTTGTTCTTTTATGGTCATGACCTTACACACAAAGTCTGGCCACACTGATGTTTTTTAGAAAGTCTGTACAATATTTGGATACAAAGATGGCATCGAGGTTTAATTTGACCGAAGAAACGTTCATGTTCAGAGATCTAAACTAAACATTTATAAATAGATCTTGCTGTTATGACTGATTCTGATTCCCCTGAGAGGATGAAAAGAGCATTGCACACAACACACTTTGTCAAACGTAGATGCTCTAAAACAGCGATAGGAACCTTTTTAAAAAACATGGACCAGTTTCTCATCTCACAAGACCATTTTTCCATAGACGGAGGGGTGGGAGTGGTTGTTGGGGGGGGGCATGCGCATATCTAACACAGTCAAATGCATATGTATATCCTATATATATTGTAACTCTGCTCACAGTAATGCAGAATCCATGAGATCTATAAGCTTGGTTTCCTGCAAAGGAAAAGTGTGTTCCTTAAGTCCAGTCTACTCCATAATCTCCTTCTAGTTGCTGTCGAGCAGAAAAACCCAGCTTTATAAAGCATTGTTGGAACTGGAAGCAGGGTTTTGGGAAGCTGGACTTGTCATTTAACTTTATTCATGCGTAGAGAAGATATACTGCGACCGAAACAAGTGCAGGAAATCGTTCTAGGCAAAAGTGGTGATTAAACAATGAAAAAGAAAATAAAACACCCTGCAGGCCACAAAAGTGACCAAAAATGTGAAATTCTTTTATATTCTTTATTCTTTTTGTACCAAATGATCCACGGTTCCACCTGCTCCAACAGACTGCCAGGCCAAGATGACTTATCACAAATTTGTACTACTGAAATAGAGCGAGAAGTTCCAGAGACAGGATGATTCTCAAAGTAAATAAGATTTCGAGAACAAGGCTGCCTTAAATTTCCCCTCCATTAGATTACAACATTGGAACGGAGCCACCGTCAAGAAAAGTTGGAAATCTAAACATCGAATGGTCACCTTCACCTAAACAAATCTGAGGCAGACTCTCAGCTTTCAATGTAATCAGTGATTCCAGGACCTACACCATTTGATGTTACTCGAGTGTGTAACGTACAATCAGCTTTTGAGCTATTCATACTGCGGCCATTTGAGACGATGTTCAGGTTTAATGAAAGTTGTGTGTTTTGTGAGAACTGGAAGCCTCACATGCGGTACATGTGGATTGCTTGTAGCAGCTGGAGGTTCGAAATGAAATAAGGATGCCCTCGCTAGACTACGCAGCGAGGCGAATTCTATCCCGTGACTCAACAACCTGTCAGTCTGTCAGCGAGGCGGCAACCTCCCGCTTATCCCTCAACGTCCACTTTGAAATCCACTGACTTTTTTTATTCATCAAAACCTTTTCAGCTGTCCCACTGAGCCCGGACTCACAAATGTCACGGAACAAGCAGCATTTGAAGCATCAGTTACTGTTTTTGTGTTTTTTAAGTTACAGAATAACCTGCATTTACATATCAAATTTACATAAATGTATCAAATAAGGCTCAATCTGATATAACCATGATGCCAACCTGTTCAACATGAGACAAGGAAGCTGCAATCAAGGGAGTGTGTGACATTTAGGTATACATTCTACCTCTTCTGTACAATCCTGGAATTTGTACTTTTAAGAATGGTGCGCTTCCTTCACCATTGCTTGCTTTGCAGATTATGTTTCATTCTTTATTTTTTAGCAATAAAGTCCAAAAAGCTATTGATGGCCTAATCAAAAACAAACCAAAAGTCATTGGTCAGCAAATTAGTGAGACTTGGCTGACTAGATAAAACAACTTTGTATTGGATCGCTTTTCCCTTTTTAAAAAAATAATCAATGTTGCTCTATTCATTGTTGATGAACAATCAAAAAAAAGAAAAAAAAAAGGGAAAAATACGTTAAAAAATATACGTTTTATATATATATATATATATATATATATATATATATATATATATATATATATATAATATATAATTTTTCCCCAGTCTTTCTGTCCCAAGCTTTTTTCCACTGTTCAATGCAACAATGAAGAATGAAATTGTGGCACAGCAGGAGATTGTAGGTCTTTGTTTAATTCTTGCTAATTTCCTTGTCGCTGATTTATCATTTGATGATTTGTTTTATAGATCGCTAAAGATTGTACTTCAGCCCTCAAAGAGTCTCAACTAAAGGTGTTACTGTAAACAGAGTCAAGTTTATTTCTATAGCTCTTTTCACAACAGACATTGCCTCAAAGCAGCTTTACAGAATTTAAGAATAAAGGTGAACGATGTGTTCCCTGATGAGCAGCCACGGTGACTGTGGTGAAGGAAAAAACTCCCTTAGATGTTATGAGGAAGCAGACTTAAATAGGGGACCCATCCTCATTTGGGTGACATCAAGAGTGTGATTATAGTCTTTAAACAATACAGAACACTGGAGAGTGAGAACTAACATGAGCACTGGAATGTGTGATTGTGTTTATCGCGTTTATTTTGTTTATCGCGGGCGGTTTTGGAAGGTAACCACCGCAATAAACGAGGGATTACTCTACATAAATTCTGCCCAAAGATTAATTATAGCCAATTAAGCAACAGTATCCTCTAAGGAGGCTGCGGTAACGAATCAAATCCACAGTCCAGTATATTACTTAAATCCTCAGACAGCAGTTACCACTGAGGTGTCAATGTTACCAATTAGACCCTAGTTATTACTGACATAGCACTGTAACCAATCAGACCCCAATCACCACTAAGGGTAACACTGTAACCAATCAGACCCCAGTTACCCCTGAGGTGTCTCTGATTGGATACAGTTACCCCTAAAGGGTGTCTGTATCCAATCAGACCCCAATCACCACTAAGGGTAACACTGTATCCAATCAGACCCCAATCTTCAATGAGGTGTCACTGTAACTATCAGAATGCAGTTCTTACTGAGGTAGCATTGAAATTAATCAAGCCATAGTTTCCAAATGTTAATGTAGAAAGAAATAGATAGCTTGTTATATTGCTTTTTGAGCATCGCATTTAGTCCCAAATCGCTCCTATAATTCTCTTCCACTCTTCTGTTCTTTGGAGTTCATCAACCAAGAGGGTGTTAGTAAAGTCAGGTACTGATGTAGATGTATTTTTATTTCTTTGTCTTGCTGCTGTAACATAGAAATTTCCCCACTGTGGGACAAATAAAGGTTTATCTTATCTTATCTTATCTTATCTTATCTTATCTTATCTTATCTTATCTTATGAGGTGAGGAGGCCTGAGGGTGCAGTCAGAGGTCAGAGTTCACATTCATTCCAAATGTGTTTAAGGTTTAGATCAGAGCTCTATAGAAGGTCACTCAGGATCTTCCTCTTCAATCCATGTAAGGATTGCAGAAAAAGTCCCAATACTTTTGTCAGGATAGGATAGGATAGGATAGGATAGGATAGGATAGGATGGATGGATGGATGGATGGATGGATGGATGGATGGATGGATGGATGGATGGATGGATAGATGGATAGATAGATAGATAGATAGATAGATAGATAGATAGATAGATAGATAGATAGATAAGATTCTTTCAGTTTCCTTCTCTCTGTGGTGAGGAAGAAAATTGAGCTGACTTCGTGTTTCTTTTCTCCCACGAATCATTTGAATAAATTCCCATGAAGCCTTGTTAATGGCTTATTTGCATAATTCTTGGACATAAACAGGAAGTGGCTGTGGGGAAAAAATGGCCACCTGGGCCTTCGCTCGAGCGCTGCAACATGCAACACACTCTAACGCTAAACCACAGCAAATTTACAAACGAGTGTCTCATTTGCATTCGGTGTTGCTTATTGAGGCTACGCTGTTTTTCTTTCTTCCTTTTTTTTTCACAATTACAGCTACATGAAAGCAGAAAAAGACTATGATTTTCTTCTCTCATGCACAGTTTCCTCTCAGATCAATCAAACATGTGGGATTGATTTTTATTTCACTCAGTGAGCTAAATATAGAAAAGTCCATGTTTTGGAATTTCTAGGTTTCATATATATTCATTTTTGGTGTATTGTGCAGTTGAAAGCTAATCGAGGCATGTGCTTAGCTTATGTTAATAATTTAGCTTCTTAACAATCAGAAAATTAGACACAGATTTAGATTTTATTTTCAGTCTTCTGGATCAAGGTTTTGGAACAAGATATAATACATCTGGAATAGATTTATTTTTTCTTTTTTTGTTCATTGTATGAATTGGTTTTAGCCTAAAAGGACAATGGCTGGCATTTGATATTAATTTGATTACTCACAAATTAGTCATTGAAATTAGCAGTAATAAATATTATTCTAAATAATAAGAATTATAATTATTACAAATTATTTGGTCAAAAGTTTACGGACACCTGATCGTACAATTCGCTTTTTAAACATACGTGTTTCACATTCAGTAAGTGAGGTGAGGTGAGGAGGCCTGGGGTGAAGTCAGCATTCCAATGATGATGATCAGTAGTTGTTCCTACAGTCAGGAGTAACTTCTTTAAAAAGTGTTACTTCCTCTGGTGGAAAACTGAAAGTTAGAGCTTTACCTCTGGTTGTTATGAAGACCGGACACTGGAGACTGGAAAAGCGCTATAGAAATAAACTTGACTTGACCTTTAATGGTGAAACCCTGTGTATAGAATGCAGAGGAGGGAAGTACCGGAGTACAAATACTTCGTTACTGTACTTTAGTAGATTTTTCTGGTATCAGTACTTTACTCCACTATTTATTTTTTAGACAACTTTTTACTTTTACTCATTACATTTTTACACAAATATCTGTACTTTTTACTTCTTACATTTTCAAAACCGGCTCGTTACTTTAGTTTTAATCCATTGATTTGTGAAATATTTGTTTTATTTTCACTGCGCATCGATTTCAGCCGAACAACCGATTTCCTGTTACTGCACGTCTTTTTCAATCCGCTGGTGTATAAAGTCCTGACTCTCACTCACCACAGATGTAGACTAGTTTACGGAGCTAAGAATCAGCAGGCAGAAGGCAGTAAGAAGTTTGGGGTTAATGTGGATGAGACAGAGGGAGTCAGTGATGAGAACATGACTGAGAACAGACACATTCATGATCATCATCATCTTTTCTCTGCTTGTGTTTTATATGTGGATCTTCAGCCTGGATACATTCATTAGGTAACAACATTTTTTATTAGTTTTGTATTAATATATATATATTTGGCTGTCAAAATTAAAATTATTGTAAACGGCACTAAATTTTATTAACGCTATCAATTCAGCGCACATTTCTGTTTTTACCATTTTTATAAAAAATGTAAATACATAAATATCTAAATATAAAAGAGGGGAGATTAAAACCTTCGGGAAAAAAAATAAATTTATCCACGATGTCCTTTCTTTACTTAGATATAAAATAAACTCCAGATAAAAAAACATTTAATCAGTAAACTTTTGTTTTATTTATGCGCCAAGTCTCAAATCAAACACAAAATCCGCCATGTTTTACACAATAAACCCTCTAGGTGGCGTTTTGTGGGTTTTTCCCTCATAATGGCGACACAAACTACTTTTTACTTAAGTACATGTCAGAGCCAAGACTTCTTTACTTTCACTTGAGTAAAAAAGTTTAATCAGTACTTCAACTTTTACCCGAGTATTTTAAAACATGAGTATCTGTACTTCTACTTAAGTAAAGGATGTGTGTACTTTTGCCACCTCTGATAGAATGTGATGTTTGATACCACTAAGGACCAACAGAACACCAATAGTGACTTATAGATGATATATTGGTACTGATATGGGTTGTGATGCATGGGATTGCGTCAGAGTCGCAAGGCGATAATGATTTTAATGATGTACACAAACACACTACATAATGGGAACCACTGGGTAATGTTTGTAATGGCATTTTCTATTGCTTTTTTTCCAGTCAGTTACTATAGAAACATTAACATATTCAAACGGATGCACTACTGACAGAAAACGTTAACTGACCAATCAGAAAACAGAATTCAACAGTAGTGTGTAATGATAAAAATAATAATCTAAAACTAACCTCCAGCTACAGGTTCGGGGTTTTTTTTTGTTTGTTTGTTTGTTTTTTCCTTTCTCTCCATGTGTTCTTTTACAGCTCAATTAAAAATGTGGAACTGATTTTCTCTCACTGAGTAAAAGATTATTTTATTATTATTTTTATTTTTTTGCAAGCCATCAATTCCCTGCTGTACTTTGCATAATTTCTGACCCATATTCTTAACTCTTACTTGCACTGCCCACGTTGATTTCGCATTGCAGATCCTCGGAGAGGACGTTGGTGTTAAATGTTAATAAATCACGTCTGACAGCGACAGCATGAGGAAGCGTTTTAGTCGTTTCCGAGACAAGGGGCGAAAAAAACATGGTCGTGGTCCTGCACTTACGACGACTCTGATACCCATTACTTTATTTCCTCCTTAATCATCAGCGCATGGTTTACTTATGAAGCAGTTTCCTAAAATATATGCTTTATTATAATGAAAAATGCATATCAACATTACAGGCTTCTGATTTTCTTCCATCAATAAGTGAAAATTCGACATACAGTTTAATGGCAATACTTATATTGCTGAATGCATTTTATTTGTATCGTAAACATAAGGTGCAGTTACAGAATATCCATCACAATCAATAGCATTTTATTACACCATAGTAATTTTTTATGGCTGTGGGGTGTATGGTCGAGCGTCGGCTGCAGAAAGAGAGGCAGTGGATTGAATTTGCAGGTGATGATTCTCACCTGTGTCTTTTTACTGTTGACTGACTTGAGCCAGAAAGGGTTCCCTGGTGGTCTAGTGGTTAGGATGCGGCGCTCTCACCACTGCGGCCCGGGTTCGATCCCTGGTCAGCGAACCAACCCCAGCCATTAGGGTTGCACAAGCCTTAGTGCCGTTCCCAAGCCCAGATAAATGGGGAGGGTTGCGTTAGGAAGGGCTTTCAGCGTAAAAACATGTGCCAAATCAAACATGCGGCTGGTCCGCTGTGGCAACCCCTAATGGGAGAAGCCGAAAGAAAGTTTGTTTTTAACTTGAGCCAGAAAAAAGTAGTGCAGCTCACTAAGATTTTATTGCAGACTCCTGTCCAGTGGTAGCTGATTGGGAAGACATTAGATTTCTGATTGAAATAAGTACAAATCTAAGCACTGGCAATCTCTTTGGCCCCCTAAACAAGGCCCTTAACCCCCAATTTCTCTGTTGTATAAAAAGATAATTGTAGGTTGCTCTGGATAATAGCGCTGTAAATATGATCATTACCTTAGATCAAGGCAAAAGCTGTAAGTTACTAGGGGCCCCTTTTGGGTTACATTTCTGTTCCTTTTTTTTTAATTCCATTTTTGTGTGCTGAGCAGCTGCAACGTATTAAACGTGAGCAGTTTACCATCTTTTTTTTTTTTGAGTGCAAAAACCAATCAACAACAATTCCAAACACTGCCTTAACAGCCCCCCACCAACTGTGTGACATTATAAAGTCCCTCACCAGGCTCCACTAAACACCTCACAAAGTATTTCTTGACCTGTGCAATGCTTTAAAGACTAGCAGGAACTTCAGAAGCTTCTGCAGCTTACTACATTTCCAGAACTGTCCCCTGACACCATCCTACCGATTTTGCTCAGCAGGAAGGCCTCTACTAATAGTGTCTTCATTAGGTGTGACCCCCACATCAGAATGGCCAGAGGATGAAGAGTTCATTGGTTCTGTACTTGGACTATCAGAGAGCAAAGAAGGCAAAAAAAATGGGAAAAATGTGTTTACTAATCTATTGATTTCTGTAATAGTGATTTGTGACGATGGCTATGGTTAAAAACTCCATGAAAATACCATTATACCCCTGCAGGGGGCAATTTCTTGGCAGGAAGTGGAACAGATCATCAAGCTGGTAGTACTGAAGCAGTTCTTGACAGTCTAGGTTAGTTGGCAGAGGTTCAACTGACAGCTGTGTCTTTCCAAGTGTTTCTTGTTTCTCAGGTTTTTTTTTGTCCTTCCACCCTTCCATAAAAAGGTTCCCCCCCTATGAGTACACCTTTAAATAAACATCAAGGCAAGCTTTGACCAAGGTAATGAATGGGCAAAAAATTTGGCACAAGTCTTGCTATTCCATCTGCATTTATTTTAGCTACCAGCACATTGAATAAGTAGATAAGTAAGATAAATGCCTATTCTAAGAAAGAGGCATTTATAGGTATTAAAGATTCGTAGGGAGTTGAACTCTTTATGATGAGTGGTCGTTTGGTGAATTACCAATTCTTTTGAGGATGGCCATTCATGATGATCTATGCCGGTGGTATGAAGCGAATATCAACTGGTGATTTCAATTGCCATCCAAAAGCTCCATTGTGCCCTATTCCATTGATTGGGGGTCCCCGTCGACAAAATTGGTATGGACCTCATTGGGATATTAGAATGGAATGCACAAGGACATTGCTTTGTGTTGGTTTTACTGCACTGCGCAACACAATACCCAGAAACACTAGCTCTGCACACCTTCCCAGCACGCAGCGTTGCAGAGGCACTTCATCGAGTTATCACCCCAGTCGGGATCCTGAAAGCGAGCATTTTCTCATGCGTCTTCCTTAAACTGTACAAATTGGAGATATTAGAGACTAAATCAAGTCACCTGAGTGCTTATGCTGGTCAACCTGTTCAATCAAATGCACAAAAATTAAGTTCGGAATTGGGATGAATGCCTCGAGCTCCTGCTATTTGCAGTACAAGAGGTCCCACAAGCCTCAACGGGGTTCGCCCTATTTGACTTATTGTACTGGCACAATCCCAGTGGCCTCTTAGATGCCATTAGGCATCTTTTAGACCTTCTAACTGCAAAAACTGAATTCAGCATGTTTTGGATTTGAGAGCAAAACCTCCACACTTTGAGTTGTGTAGCACAGTATTTTTAGCACAGGAATTTGATCACAGTACAGTTTATATATATATATATATATATATATATATATATATATATATATATATATATATATATATATATATATATATTATTTCTCTTAGAATTATTAATTTATATAAACCTATTTTGTCCTTTTGAATATTGTGTATCCTTAATGGAAATCTGAATGTGTTCATTGTCATTCAGATTGATTTGCTATTATATATTTTTTTTGTAATGACCTGGAAATTAAAACATGAAAATGTTGTTTGAATAATCTTGCTATAATTCGTATGAAAAAGGGAAGTTCACCCCTACACACTCGTCCAATCACTGTGACACTTTTTCCCAGCTGAAGTAAAAACAGATGCACAGGTCAGAACTTGCCTTGCCATTGAAATCTCAAATCTCCTACAGGGCAAGCACACACACACACACACCCTCGAACGAACTAAAAAGAGATACCAGTAGTATGAGGTGTCCGGTACAATGTCAGGTTGCCTAAACATGTGTGATCTTCCCAACTTTAGTTAGAACCTGGGGTTGTTTTTCTTTTCATTAGTAGGCAAGAAATGAAGCAGAGTACTAATAAAAAAAGCAAATTACACCACACAGTATATGTAATATACATTTGACTTTGCATACTGAGTTAAAAAATATAATAAGGCAGCAAAGTACATCAGTGGAGAGCCAAAAGGGTCAGAATCATTGATTTTATGTTTAAAAAAAAATTGTTTATTAATGTCAAAAATTATTATAGTGTATTCTCTTCATTTCAATTGCACTAAAATATCCAATCAGATTTCAGCCTTCACATCATGTGTTTCCTCTGTCAAATGTATCAGAAGCCTTGAGCCATCACTGTGAACACCGCAAGCATTCTATAGCTTACAATCCACGTTGTTCGAAGCTGTTGCTGTAATCAATCAGATTTTGATTTACTTCAAGACCCTCTAGAAGGCGTCGAAAAACGTCTGCGAATGGATGGTTAAAGAGCACACTAGTCAGAGCTCGCAGGCCACATCTGTAGCAAACTGCACAAGCTCAAATATATTCGTGTGAATTTAATAGCTGTTAATTTATTTATTTATTTTATTTCATAACATCTGACCAAGGAGAAGAAATTGATTGTCACAGACACAATTACAAGGAGATTTACAAGACAGACTTTTCGAAGATAAAGTTGGACATCGCGAGGAAAAGTCGGTTCAAAACGGTTGATGTACATTTTTATAAAATGTTTTAAATGTAGCATTTGTTTTTCACACATTTTGCCTTCATTTTAAATCCTTCAGGAAAACTGTAATTCATGAAAAAAATGCATAAAAATTCGTGCTCATTTAATGAGTAATATTTATGTTTCTGCTCGAGATGATGTAAGTGGGCGGTGCCGCTATGGCTACAGTGAAAGGAGACTTGCGTTTCTTGCTTTAGTAAAAGCATTCTTACTGTATGAGATTCCTGTGTGATGCAGAGCTGTTATACTCTGGTTATTAAGACCATCAATATTACACAGAAACAAAGTGTCATAATGATGGTAATAAGCCGTGGACCGAAGTACAGTCTTGTGAAAGGAAGACTAAATCAAGCTTTCGGAAGTGGTCCAGAGACATTATGATAAATAACATGCCACATATTTGATTTGCCAAAATTTCCTTTATTCACTTTTCTTAATGTTTGTCCAGACCACTAGTTTTTAATTCATGAATCATTTAACAATTTCCATTACAAATTGTATTATTGCCATAACTTGTGAACAGTGTAATATTTAAAATATGTTTAAAAATTTGACCATTTTTTTGTTTTTGGTTAGACTTTTCTTTTGGTTTGCTTTAGGGGCAGTGTGCGTTCGAGCCCCTGTGGACTCCATAGGTTTGGTGTTATCTATCCATTAGAGTGTCACTGGACAATAATGAAAGTATCTTGAATTCTGAAAATTTTCCTTATTATAAATATCTCAAACTACCAAAATGTTCTGCCTATTTTCCATAAAAAAATCCCTACACCAAAGTATTAGAACACGTGACCTTTTCAGCCATATGGGGTTCTTCTCTGAACTGTTATCTCAAAGTTAGGAGACCCAAATCTGTCACAGATTGACAATGCCAGCATATATGGAGCTCTATTGTAGGATCTTGAGTGGCCTACTGTAGACCTCAAACCTATTGAACGCCTTTGGGATGAATTGGAATTCTGACTTCACCTCAGGCCTTCTGAGACGCAATCCAAAATCAGTTCAACATCTTCCCAGAAGAGTGGAGGTAAACAGCAAATGGGGATTAAATATGGAATTGAAGGTTCAGTCAGGTGTCAAACTACTGCGTATATACTGTGTATATAGTGCATACAGTATATTCTATGTACTGTGACATATTTGAGGAGAATTGAATCTGTAAGGAAGATGGACGTTTCCAAAAGACAGTAGCGACTCCAAGCATATAACCAGTAACTGAAAAAAAGGTCCTTCCTGGACTAGCCAATTTCCAGCAAATTTCTGGAAGATTTTGAAATTGCAAAGTCTATCAGAGGTACACTTACAGCCTCAGGGAACTGAAGGCAGGTCGAAAAGAGAAACAGGCGAAAATTATACCACGATGCTGCAAAAATCACATTACTACTTTCATCTCACACTGTAACTGCTAACAACAAATAATAACCAAGAGTGTGTTTGGCATTTTTTGACTTCCTGATTCTGTTGATTGTTAAATTTATTGTTGATTTTCGAACCTCGGTTATGAAGACATACTTGTTCATATGAATAAATATACAAATTAAAGAGTAAATATTTAATGAATATAATCTAAATATAGAAAATACAAAAATTTACATTCAGCTACATCAATAAATCTCCTCTGGTCCTTTTATATGGCAATAGTTCACATGTCCTATCTTACTGTTTATTTAAATTTACTATAGCAGAATAAATTTAAACAAAGCCTTTGCCAATCTAATCATTTTTACAGCAGGTCATTATGAAAAAAAAAAAATCACATAACCCTTCCCACAGGTCTCTAACAGCAGGTAAGAAAAGAGACTGGGTAATAAAATTAATGTAAACCATTCCACACAGTATAGTTAACCCCTTATTTTATGTCTAGGGTCCATGAGACCTCAGAACCGGAGCTAAAAAAAACATTTTAAATCCGCCTAATTAACTACTTTAATTCTATTTCTATAAAATCTGGAATTAAGCAATCATTTTGTACTGATCCTGTATTTCAGCTTACCTCTGCAACAACGTACAGTATTCATAACATCTGTTCAGGGTCTCAGAGACCCCAGCAATAAAATATGATTAATGTAATAGATTCTCCCCAGTGTATTTAGTTTCTGTCTGGTATTGAGGATGACGCTCTAGAACGGAAAGGTGAAAGAGACAAGCATCGAGACACTTTCTACTTTTGGAAATGTACTTTTTGTAGCAATGATCAGAACAACGATCAATCTGAGAGCGATGACAAGATGGAGGACCCTGAATATAAAGGGATCCTCCACTGAGAATGATATTTTTGAGGCTTGTGAAGATGTTCTGAAGAATCTCAAACCTATTAGGGGTTCGGTTATGTACATTTCATCTATAAATGTCAAATATTCTTGTTCTGCTTTTCCACATTGAAAAATGGGCGATCAAAATACTTCCCAAAATAACTTTACTGTGAATCTTATGGTCAGGTGTCCAGAAAACTAGGTCCATTTAGTGTAGTTTGACTTTCAGGTGTATAATTTGTACGCGGTAAGTTTCCCTAAAAGATGAAAGCTATATTGTCCTTTACACACAGTATCTCACAAAAGTGAGTGCACCCCTCACATTTCAGCAACCATTTTTAGCATTTTCTCAAGGGACAATACAATAGACATCAAACTTGGATATGGATACATGCGAGTTTTCATGGTTACACAACATACAGCTGTGATCAATGAGGGTGTACTTACTTTTGCTGCAAGCTATTTAGACAATAATGGCTGTATGTTGAGTTGTTGAGTTATATTCAGAAGACGGTAAATCTGTACTGCTATACAAACTGCACACTGACTACTCTGAAATATATCCAAGTTTCATTTCTATAGTATTGTCTCTTGAGAAGATACTAAAATGGTTGCTAAAATGTGAGGGGTGCACTCACTTATGTATTATATACATATAAAAAAAAAATGAGTACAGACTGATATAAAAAAATCTCAAAGAGTAAGAAAATGATTCATTGGTATTAAATGCAGTAAAGGCGAAAGCAACAGAAATCATTTATTGGTTTATATACACCAAATTGTGACGTCTAGACGTCTGGGTCAGTGTATCTCCAAAACTACAGCTCTTGTGGGATGTTCCTGGTCTGCAGTGGTCAGTGTCTATCAAAAGTTGGTGAATCGATGACTGGGTCGTTGGCGGCCGAGGCTCATTAATGCACACGAGGAGCAAAGGCTGGTCCGTGTGGTCCGATCCAACAGACGAGCTCCTGTAGCTCAAACTGCTGTTTGAGCTACAGTTCATGCTGTTGATGCTTGACGGGTCAGGAAAAGGGGGACCAACACAATATTAGGCAGGTGGTCATAATGTTATGCCTGATCTTGCATATACATAATGTGTGTATAATGCATTAATGATTACACTTTATACAGAAATACATTATATAAAGTCAGTAAATGGCACTTTCTTGTGGCAGTGTGGCTAAAAAAGTGTGTGCAAAAAGCTGCTTGATGTGTAACAATGGCATTATGATGAATAACATCACATGAAATACTGAAAATGTTCCTCAATTCTGTAGAGCTTTTTTTAGTTTTGTTGACGTTTGTCCAACTGCTGGTGTAGATAATGTCAGATACAATCAGAACCAAGACTTATCACAATACAATCCGACACACACACACACACACACACGGCGCTAAAGTTCGATGTTGCACCATTTTAGCAGCTAACGTTTCCGTGATTTCTGTGCACTTCAAAGAGAGAAAGTAATTTTTTTTTTTTTGGTGATTCCTGAAATGCATTGCAGCATTAACTTTTTAAAGTTTCCTTCAGACTGTATTTCCATTAGGCTCAAGCAACACACGTGCACCCAAAAGCACACACACACACACACACACACACACACACACACACACACACACACACACACCCTGGAATTAATTAAAAACAGAACAAGAAACCCTTTGCACAAAAAAAAAAAAAAAAAAAAATCCATCCTGAGGTCACAACCTTTAATACACACCACATGTCCTTCTCAAGTGGAAATATGGGAAACGTTTAGATGTAAAATCTTTACTGATCTTTAGTTAAACTGGATTTAAACCACTTTACAAATATATATATATATATATATATATATATATATATATATATATATATATATATATATATATATATATATATACACACACACATATATTTATCGCTAATCCCCTTGTTAGCAAGGCTGATAGTGACATGACTGCTGTTTCTAAATCTACACTCGGGAAGGTTTTAGAAGGGTTTTAACACCAGCCTCTTCCTTTCACATCCTTTCTTACTATTCAGCCATAAGTGCGTTCCTGGATCCACAAGTGTTAGAGCAAGATTTCAGTACAATCGGCCAATCACGCGCCTGAATCTGGCGTCGTTATTATTCCTGTTTTTTTTTTTTTTCCTTCATTTTGCTGACAGTATTCAAAATCATTTAGGATGATATTCCTTATATGATGATCCAGTCGTTATCTACTTGTGCTAGCAAGAATGACTAGAGAGCTAGTTAGCATTGGGATAGACTATATGGACAAAAAGTATACAGTCCCTGATACAAAAGTACTGTCTTTTTCCTGTGCTCCTTCCTTAAACTTTTACTACAAAAAGTTGGTACACATGGCTTTCATGTGTTGGCGTGGAAGATCCGCTATAGAGCTCAAACCCTATCGAACGCCTCTGGGGGTGAATTTTTCAAGCACAAATCTCCACAACCACACTTCAAAATCTGGTGGAACACCTTCCCAGAAGAGTGATCTTAAT
This sequence comes from Silurus meridionalis, assembly GCF_014805685.1. Classification (NCBI taxonomy): domain Eukaryota; kingdom Metazoa; phylum Chordata; class Actinopteri; order Siluriformes; family Siluridae; genus Silurus; species Silurus meridionalis. Next base: position 17,529,480 of record NC_060907.1, read on the forward strand.
ATATCTTATCAGATAATTAAAATCTTTCAGTCAGATCAGGAATTTTGATTTGGTTTGTTTCTTTTCAAAATGGCCGACACCCCAAGAGAGAGAGGATTGTGGTGGCCATTTCGTTGTTCTGGTGGAGCCACAGCAAGGTAATCTGTCATTTCGTTTTACTTTAGTGTACGAGTCGTGAGGGTCCCCATAACGTTGAGGGTGTGATTGCAGGGCATGGTGCAGGATTTGAGACAGAACCTGTGAAGCTCAGCACCTTTTGAAATCTGCCTGTAAATCTTCACGTGAGACCTGCCGTGTTCCTCCAGGTGCTTCTGATTTACTAAAGCCCTAGTGAAAGAGGAAGAGAGAGCTAGAGAGAGGGAGGAAGAAAATGTATGTATATATAAATATATACGTGTGTGTGTGTGTGTGTGTGTGTGTGTGTGTGTGTACTAAGCTCCAAATGTGGCAACCATTTATCTAATCACCCTGTTATTGTAAATTACCCTGAACTGCACCCTAACAAGGATTATCTCTCTCTTTCTCCACCCAGAAGATTAAAAAGTAAAAAAAAACTTCCAGTCCTCCATCTTCCTGCTTAGGTCACACACACACACACACACACGCGAGCGAGCGAGCAAGAGATTAAACCCTTAATTTAGTTCTTCAGGGCCCCTGGGAAACCCCTGTTGTGTGTCACATCACTGCACATGTATTTAGTCTCATTATTGGTTTGCATTTATTTATTTATTAAACTCTCCTACATACGAAGAAATATATTGTCTCTCTGTCTATCTGTCTGTCTTCATGAATGTTTGAATGTCTACCTGACCATCTGTCTGGTTTTCTAATGCTCCTGTTTGACTCTCTGTCTGCTCACATACCTGTCTGTCAGTTCGCTAGTTATTAGATTGTGTGAGATTCTGCCTGGGTAACTGTATACAGGTAGCTTTCTGTCTGTCTTTCCAGCAATCCGTCTGTCTACCAATCAATTGTTTTCCTGATTGTACGTCTGACTGTCTATCCACCCTTCTTACTGATTGTGTATCTGTCTGTCTGACTATCAGTCAACCTATCATCTGTCTGTCTGTCTGTCCACCTATCCATCTATATATCTGTCTGCTGTCTGTTGTTTTTGTCTGTCTGTCAGTCTTCCTGTCTGCATATACAACCGTCTGTCTTTCTGTCTGTTCATCTGCAGAGATGGGCAGTATTTATGATGCATGTATTTCAAATATAAAATTGTAATTTGTATTTGAGGGGTTCATGGCTTCACATTTTCTAGCACAAAACAAGTGTTTTGTATTTTTGTAGAAAAAAAATATCGAATTGATTGATATGGAAGAAGGTGGTGAAGGTACTGTAAGAAACGGGCAGCTGCCAGCTTTCAAATAGGCATCCAGCGATTGCTAAATGAACCTTCGCTTGCCGAATATCGTACCCTAATCGAAATATCTGTTTAGTAAGATCGGGATTTTTGCATTCACAATCAAATGATTCATTAGTGATCGTCTTCTTATGAACGACTTGTTTGCTATTGAGTCGATGTTGCTGATGTAAAGTAGCCCTTTGTTACCAAACAAGTCACTAAATTAGGATATAATTGAGTCAATCGCAAACATTAAACTGGTTACTTACAAATAGACCTTCATCTGGGAGATCACAGGGAAACATATGTGAATATTACATCTGGTTGCAGATGTGAGATGTATCGCGTGACTCGGGCAGAGAAAAGATGTTGCTATCAGACATTGTTTACTGAGTTGGTGTAATGATAAAGAGATCAAATAGGCCAAATGATGGGAGGTTTATATGTCCATCCATTTATATGTCTGTATATTTACATGCCATATCCCTATATGTCTGTCTTTCTGTCCCCCTATCCATCTGTCTATCTGAATGTTTGTCTGGCTCTATGATTGTCTGCATTTGTAACTGTCCTTTTGTCTATTTGTCCATGTATCTGTCCATCAGACTGTTTATCTTACTACATATATTCCTGCCTGTCTTTGTGTCCATTAATATGACCATTAATATGACTGACTGTCCATCCATCCATCCATCTCACTTGTCTCTCGCTTGCTGAAGCCATAAACAAAGAAAAGAAAGAACAAAAAGTGAAGGGAATAAAAAAAAGTGATATAAAAATTGTGTAAAAATTATTTCGAAAACTTAAAAAAGTAAAATAAAGAAAATGATACTAAAAGAAGGAATGATGGAAAAGAGTGATAGAAATAACAAGAGAAAATATTAAAAAACAGATTTACAGCATATTGATATTCATTCACTCTCATGACTCTTCAGTCTTTTTGTGCAAATCTTTCATTCCCTCTCTTTTTCTCTCTCTATTACTTTCTCTCTATCTTTATACATAATTTTTCTTTAGTAAGACAAGTCTTTTTCCTTCAAATCATCTCTCTCTCTCTCTCTCTCTCTCTCTCTCTCTCTCTCTCTCTCTCTCTCCCCCTCTTTCTTTTTGTCACTGTGCCCGTCTCAACATCTTTCTCTATATATATCTTTTTTTTCACATCTATCTTTTCCAGGCTCTTCATTCACTTCATCTTTCTTCCTTTCCTCTTTCTTTACATCACCACTGTCCACTCTATCTACTGTATCTCTCACTCTTCGCTACATCATCTCTTTTTTTCTTTCTCTTTTTTACATTGGCTTTCTCCAAATGTTCCCACACTCTCTCATCTCTATTTTTTCCATTGTTTCTCTCCACTTTGTCCATCCCTCACTCTCTCCACTTTCATTCTTTCTTTCTACCTCCCACTCTCTACACATTCTCTATATTTTCTCTTCACTTTTTCCCCACTGACTGTCTTCTTTCTCACTCTTACTTCACATCATTCTTTCTTTCTCTCTTTATATCATCTTTCTCTTCACATAATTTCTTTCATGTCTTTCTTCCCAGAGATGCATCACTTTTTTTCACATCTCTCTCTCACTCATTCTCTCTCATGTCTTCTTCCTCTCCTCTCCTGTCTCTTGTCAAATGAGGACAATCATTAATTCTAATGAGCCTCATTTGCATATGAAACATTGATGAGCTGTGGCTGACTTTTCTGGCGAGGATGAAGGAAAAAAGACGCGCCGTTTGTCCAGACGTTCCCATAGAGACGCACTCCTCCGAGACTTTTTCCTCTTTTCATTCGCCTGTTCCACTTTTTATTCATCCGTTCCTTCTTTTCAGCCTGCCTGTCATTTCAGCTCGATAGTCGACATGAGCTCTGAGGTAAAATTTGTAAGATAATTATCTACTGCTAAGTAGTTCACAGCAGTTAGCTACTGTTCCCTATTGCTAGCGAAGTTCTTAAAACTGTTATATGTCAAATGAAAGGTCACAACGGGCCAATTCTGGTCTAAAAACTCTGTGGAAAATGGCTGACATTGTGCTAATCACACTGACTAGCGGTGAGGTCAGGCGTTTTAGGATGAAGCCCCTCCTCCACTTTGTGTTCTTTCACCTCCGTAGGAGCTCCACCACAGGTTCTTCTCTATTTACTGTAAAAATTGGTGATCCATCACTGTGCCGTGCTTCTGGTCCTGTGCTTTTTTTTTTTCCTTCCCTTTTTTTACTCTTGACTTTGAGAGCGACTCGACTGCTGACCTTTTTAAATCACTTTCTGCCTCTCAGCAATATTCCCACTGTTTTATCCAAACTCTGTAATTACCTTCTTACCTTAAAATGACCCTGGACACACACACACACACACACACACACACACACACACACACACACATTTTATATATAGTAAAAAAAACTGAACAAACCAAAAAAAGAAACAAAAAGACAAACAAAAATGAATGATGAGAAGGAAAAAAAAAAGAAAAATAAGAAAGTAAAAATCATGTAGAAGATAAAGAACATAAAAGAAAAATAAATCAATGATAAAGCAAGAGAGATGAAAAATGGTGAGGAGTATAGAAAAGAAAGAAATGCAAGATAACACAAGAACAAAAAAAGGTTTTTTGTCATAAAAAAAAATTTAAATTAGGAGAAATAAAAAAAAATAATAAAGTCAACTTAAAAGTGAAGAAAACCAAAAAGAATGAAAAATCAATGAAAAAAAAACAAACAAACAAAAAAATTAAGCTGAGGGAAAAAAAGCAAGTCAAAAAAAGAAGAAAAAAATGAATGAGAGGAAAAAGAGGAGGCAATTTTTTTACTAATGGGGGGAAAATGGGAAAAAATAATGGTACTAATGTGGGAAAATTTTTTAATTATGAAAAGACTAGCAGAAAAAAAAGAACAAGGGAGAAAAAGAGGCGAACTGGAACCCTAATCCCCGTAATAACTTCCACAACAAATGATGGACATCTTTGAGGTTCTGTCAGCAGATTTCTGCCAGTTAACTATGAAGCTAATAGATAGCAGGCTATATGAGCTAGCTTCTAAATTGGCTGTGACGGCTCAATGTTCTCATGGCTTTGACCTCCACGTTTAAACTCCTGGAACTAACAGCTGTAGAACACGGCATGGAGGAGGGTTTTAGTGACACGGCTGTTCACTCTGCGTGATCGGATCTTCTCAGGCTCTTTACGGGGCGCCAAAACATCTGCGTGTGGCACTCTGTAAAACGTTGATGCTGTCCATTTCTTTCCGTTAAAACACAGGAACGACAAGAAAGGAAGAAAGATAGATAGACGGATGATTTTGTTGATTCTTTTTCGAGCCCTGAGGGAAGCGAGGGATGGAAGAAACCGACAGAAAAGAAAAGAATTCCTGTTTCTGCATCTGTCTTTCGTTCAATCTGACCTACACACGGAGATCTGCAGAACATGTGTAGAGAACTAATCCTCACTCTTTTCTTGACTCTCTCTCTCTCTTTTTCTCTTTCTCATTCCTTTCTTCCATCTCGTCCCTCACTTTTCTTTTCTTTTTTTTTACCAAGAGCTGAACGGATGATGTGAGGAGGGTAAAAATAAACGAATAGAATTATGTAATATACTGTACATTCTTTTTCTGCCTCTGTTTTTCTCTGTTTTTCTCCTTCTCTCTCTCTCTCTCTCTCTTCCCCTCCTCCCAACGTCTCGTAATCGCAGGCCCATTTGACGCATGTAACAGATACCACATGTCCCCGTGTGCTGTTGGTCTTCATCCTGCAGACAGATGGACAGATTTATGGGGAGGTCTAAAGGACTGAAAGAGCGATCTGACCCTGTAAATAGAAGCAGGTGGGTCTCCGGAGCTCGTGGTTGAAGTGAGATTAAAGGCAGAAAAGCAGACGCCGTGCAAGCAGGCCGAGTCTTAAACGACTGTTTAGGGGTCAAACAAACACTTGACAGCGTCTCTGTAAAAATACTCAACTCCGATTTGTCCAATGGGGCAGAGGGGGGAGGGGCATTTTGTTTCTGTCCTGTTTGTGGCGCATCGTAAATGGTCACAATGTTCTAAATAAAGCTTGATTTACTGTTACCATGTGTGTAAATGTTTGATTTTACACTGCATTAGCATGTTCAGTGATGGGCTGCTAGCTAGCAAAGTGGCAATATGTGAACTAGCTAGCTAGGTTAGCAGGATAATTAGCGAGCTTTGTTTTTCATTGTTTTGAATCACCACATTTAAAGTCACAAAATTGTGACCAAGCCTTCGTTCTCCATCACCATATATGAAAGAGTTTTGTTTTACACCACATTAGCTTCTTCGTTGATGTGCGGACACACGCTAACTACCGTATTTTCCGGACTATAAGCCGCTACTTTTTTCCCACGCTTTGAACCCCGTGGCTTAAACAACAAAGCGGCTAATGTATGGATTTTTCCTGGGTTTTCCCGGTTTCACAAACTTCAAGCCAAAAAACTGAGCCCCATAACATTAGACCAATAAAATTGCTGAACGGGTTCAGGTGAACCAATGAAACTCTTTATATTAAATCAGATGCGCTCCCACTGAATCGGGCCGCACCACATCATAAATATAGATGAGGTTCCTCTGACGTTTGACCTGCCGCTTTCACCGATTTTTTTAAACGCACGACGATGCCAAAAGAAAAACTCCCGAGATAAATTGTTGTAAAAGGAAGGAAGACAGTGAACAATGACTTTCTTGGTAGGCTACTGTTTAAATACAAGCCGTGTAACAGACACTGTCTTTCATTAAATCCTGTGTAAAGTTCATTAGTTTCAGTGTATTTATTTAATTTGTTTTGGTGGGCGTGGCACTTTTCCATGGAACTGTAACAATTGGAGGTGGAGCTTACCGTCACCTATGCTCATCTATATAACTGTGCCTCCTGTATTAAACATCTCTGTGGATGTCAGGAGTTGGACAGCCTGCTTGTCATGTGATCTGTGTTGCCCCCCATGTACCCCCCTTAAACGCTCGTCCCCCGACTATCATTCGATCCCTATGAAAAGAGAATGAAAAGAGAAAGTCTGAGACGACAGGAGAGAGGGACAGCGGGAGCAAGGAAGGGGAGCAGGGTAAAAGTAAGGGGCACTGAGACACGGAGAGAAAAAGAGAGATTGGCAAAAAGAGAAAGAGAGAGGAAAAAGAGAGAGAGAGGTCTATTATTCTCATCAAATATCAAGCAGTGTGTCATCGCAGTAATGAGTCTCCTTTATCACTCTGATCTCACTTACTAATGCATATCTCTCTCTCTGTCTGTCTCTTTCTTTCTCTCTCTGTCTCTCTTTCTTCCTCTGTCTCTCGCTCTGTCCGTCTCTGGGTCGCAGTAGTAGCTTTTCTCCAGATGGATACCCTGAATGCCAGTGTCACGTTTTGCTGCACTTTGATCAGCGGCCTCCATTGTCTCCGTTGTAAAAAGAGCCGTCTCACTCACTCACACACACACACACACACACACACACACACACACACACACACACACACACACACACTCACACTCAACAGGGAGCCCTTTTGTGCCTGACAGAGTTGAGAGCTGCCAATGTCCTCTCTCTCTCACACACACACACACACACACACACACACACACACACACACACACACACACACACACACACAGAAATTGCTATTCATTCCCATAGATGGCTGATAACGATGACCCCAGCTGTGTATGTATGAGACGAATAAAGTCTGCAGACAAATCTCAGCAGTTATTCATCCAGTGTTCCTGTTTTTCTTTTTTTCCCCCTCTTTTTTAATAACCCTCGTCCCCACCTATGGCTTCTTCAGGGCAGTTCTTTGACTTCATCAGATAGACTGAAGGTCGCGTCGGCGTCCTTCGCTGCAAAATTGCAGCATTCGTTATGAGACAGAGACCTGGAGGTCTGTAGAGGGTACTCTGGGGGACACGCCTCTTTCATGATCACGGCACGATTCGGGTCTCGGTCTTCTGGACCTCGCTGCTCTCAACAGCACATGATGTCACTTTTTAAATATAGTATATGAACAAAAGTTAAGTTTTGGGACACCTGACTTTTTCAGCCATAAGTGCTTTTTCCTTAAAATAGTTACCACAAAGACATTGTTGGATGTTGTAGCATGAAATTTCCCCTTCACCTAAACTAAACCAAAACCAGCTCCATCATGTGTGTGTGTGTGTGTGTGTGTGTGTGTGTGTGTGTGTGTGTGTGTATATATATATATATATATATATATATATATATATATATATATATATATATATATAATGTATAGATAGATAGATAGATAGATACTGTGGGTGGGTACTGTAGATGGATGGATGGATGGATGGATACTGTAGACGGGTGGATGGATGGATGGATACTGTAGACGGGTGGATGGATGGATGGATGGATACTGTAGACGGATGGATGGATGGATGGATGATGGATGGATGGATGGATGGATGGATACTGTAGGTGGATGGATGGATGGATGGATGGATGGATGGATACTGGATGGATGGATGGATACTGTGGATGGATGGATGGATAGATAGATGGATGGATACTGTAGGTGGATTGATGGATGCTGTGGATGGATGGATACTGTGGATAGATGATGGATGAATACTGTGGATGGATGGATACTGTAGATGTATGGATGGATGCTGTGGATGGATGGATACTGTAGATGGATGGATGCTGTGGATGGATGGATACTGTGGATAGATGATTGATGAATACTGTAGATGGATGGAAGGATGGATGGAAGGATGGATGGATGGATGGATGGATGGATGGATACTGTAGATGGATGGATGGATAGATGGATACTGTAGATGGATGAACAGACAGAGAGAGATTGTGTTTGTATTGTTTTGCAGGTTGTGTAAAAGTGACCTTATGTATCTACCTTGAATCTTTGCTTCCCGACTAGTATCCAGGTGGGAAAAGGATCAGTTTTCTGCTTCCCAATGCCCTTTCTCTTTCTCGCTTTTTTCTATTTTTTTTTTTTCTTTCTTCACCCATGAGCCAACCCATCTCACCCTCACTCCCACACCAGGGTCTGCTGAACCGAGAGCGTCTGAGAAGAAAGAGAGCACACAAAGCAGGTAGTAGGCAAGATTAATACACATGCGAAAAAATCGAGAGATAAAAGAGCGATAGAGAGAATTATTTATTTCAGCACCTTTTTCAGTTTCCTCTCTCACAACAAGCCATATTGTAAGTTCATGTGGGTCATAAAGCAAGTTCTGCCTCACTTATACACTCTGTCTAGTACTGAGCTTTCGTTTCATTTAAAAAAAAAAAAGCTTTTTTTCCTTCAGGACAAAGCCCATTTCCCATGATGCATTGCAACATCTCAGGTGGCAAAGACTCCTGTTCATTTATCATCCCACAGAAACAATGACAAAAGATGAGAGAGGGAAAAAAAAAGACCACACACGGTAACCAGATCATACGATACATACAAAAACAACCTGCTGACTTGTAGTGACAAAGCCTACCAGGTCAGAGGTGAAAGGTCGCTTAGAGTTGATGGTTTACTGGAGTTGAAGTGTCTCGGCATTCGGCTCGTCATTACGGCCCCAAGGGAATTGTTTCACATTCCACTTTTTTTTTTTTTTTACCTTAGTTTTATTTTTTGTTTTTAAATAGATTTGATTAGATTTTTTTATTTATTTACCATGATAAAAAAAAACGTATAAATAAATAAATAAATAAATAAATAAATAAATAAATAAATAATTAACAATTGTACATTACCCTGCCCCCAGAAATAATAAATATTTTATAAAGTGTTACATTTTTTTCTTCTGTTTTTATCTTCCAAATATATGAGTAATTATCTTTAATAAAATTTTATTGGACTTTTTTTTTAACTCCTTGAAGTTTAGTCATTTAGGAAAAATAAGTTTCTTATCGTTTTTATTTGATTTTTGTTTCAAAATCCCACATTTATAGTGACTTTAAAATAAATAAATAAAATAAAGTAAATGTGAGTCTAGAAAATTAAAAACTATCATTTGTTTACCCCAAAAAAAACTATATATTACATTTTATTTATTTATTTATTTATTTCAGGATTATTGAAATAAATTTTTTCTTAAAATAGAAAATGTAAATATGTAAGTAATAAAACTGTCTGTGATTATTTTTTTATTTTTTTATTCATTTATTCCCATTTTATTTTATTTTTATATATCCAGATTATTAAATGTTTTAAATGTATTAAATGAGTGTTAAATTCTAGTGCAAGAATTTCATCTCTTCACTTCATTGTTTGTCTTGCGGTTCGGACCATTTATGAAAAAAATCTACATATTTACCATAAAATACCATTTAAATGCAACGCGTTCATATAAACCTTTGATCGAGCTGACACCAAACTCGAACGCCTCAATTGGCTGAACTTCCGGCTTTCCTTCCAGCCAATCAGAAAAGAGTATTCAGCAGACAACATCATGACTTTTCATAGGTGGTGCCCTGACCCACTTTTTTTTTACCTCCACTATAATGAGTAGTATGCGGTTTTGGGACTAAGCGCCTGAGGGAAATGACTAGAATTCTGCTTTTAGACGAGTTTAATTACAGTAATTATAAATACCTGCTGAATGCTTGGGCGCTAACGCTAATGTCGGCGTGCTTTTCAACGCTGGCGCCGGACGTAAACGCGAAAGCGCACTTGACGGACAGCTGGTGAAGATAATTATAGTGATTTGCGAAGTTGAAGTGGGAGAGAGAGAAGCACCGAAATGAGAAAGCACACAATAATGCCACCAAGCACGACCTTATTTAGGTCAGAGTCTGAGCGTTGCTTTTGCTAAACATCTTCGCTAATAGCTAACACCTCGTTATTAGGAACCTAGCTGTATGTGTCATGTTATAATCCGAATAATATTAGTAGAAACGAATCCACGCCATTGAACACCATTATCACATTATGTGTCTCGCGGATGACTTCGATTTCCTCGTTCGTCTCCCACAATGCAATGCTCCATTTCCCACGATGCAGTGCAGTGTCTCAGGTGGTAAAAAGGCTTCTGGTCATTTATCATCCTGCTGACAAAAAGAGCCAAAATAACAGCCCACAGCACACACACATACTAACCTGATATCACGGTACCGCCTGGGGCCAACCTGCTGGGATGTGGTGGGTGGAGTTGAACAAGAACGAAGGTCGAAGGTCATACAAGCTTATTCATGGTGCTAGAGTCTTATCGTCTGTTTGACAGGGAGCCGTGCGCAAGTTATTAACAGCATTTTGACATCCGGAAGCGATTTTTTTGGTGGGACAAGCGCTGATACGGGTTCTATACGCCAACCAGGAATAACATTGTGACATTATATAACATAATGAGTGGTAAAGTGAATAACACTGATTATCTCTTCATATATTTGAAGATATTTATTGAACATTTTGTCCTCAAAGTTGACGTGTTAGAAGCAGGAAAAATGGGCGTACGGATTTGAGTGAGTTTGACAAATCGTGATGTCTAGACGTCTGGGTCAGAGCGTCTCCAAAACTGCAGCTCTTGTGGGATGTTCCTGGACTGCAGTGGTCAGTGTCTATTCCTAAAGAAGGAACAGTGGTGAACCGCCGACAGGTTCACGTGTGGCCGAGGCTCATTGATGCACGTGAGGAGCGAAGGCTAATCCGTGTGGTCTGATTTAACAGACGAGCTCCTGTAGCTCAAACTGCTGAAGAAGTTCATGCTCTTGAACAGCATTTCAGGACTGTTTTGGCAGCAAAAGGGGGAACCACAATATGAGAAACGTGGTCATACTGTTATGCCTGATCTCCAGACGCCGTAGCAGGCTGTGTATTTCACACCTAGGCCTTCAGTGGTGTAATACCTGAATCAATCCACCTCTTAACACCTTTAGAAACCATCGATAATTTACAGAAACGCAGTATTACGGGACGCCACAAATGGTGTGTTTTTGTGCAAATTCAAAAGGAAAACAAAAAAAGTTTAAACGAATCATGAAAAATGTTCTGATGTTGTTTTTTACCCAACCTTTCCTCACAATGTCCAGCTCTACATGAGAAGTCTGTCTCGTAAATGTCTTTCTGTGTAGATTTCTTCTGTCTGCCGTTGTGGAAAAAATAAACTGCTATTAACATCCAATCAAAAGACGTGAAAATGCTGACGTTGTCGGGCGCCTTCTAGAGGGCCTCGGAGTCGGCATGTCACAGTCTGATTGGTTAAAGCAACAGCCTTGAAAAAACATGGACTTTAAGCTACAAGATAAATGCAGGGCAAATCTCTGAAGGCCAAAAGGCTTCACCGCTCAAAATGCTCACTGCATTAATCTGATCAGATAAAAATGTTTTACCTAAACTTACCCTCGGATGGAGAGAAATGCTATGAAATGAAAAGAATCGATAATTTTAAACATATTCGCAGGCAAAAAAGATATTAAAACATAAAATAGTGATTTAGATCAAGCCTTGCTGACCCTGATGGCCTTCCACTCTCCACATGCAATAAAACGTTTGTCGCCTATTAAACCAAAGTAAACGACTCCGCATATTCGTTTTTAGGTTCGAGGTCTTTTTCCACACTTCGGAGTCGTTGGGGGAGGTTGACGAGAGTGCATTAGGAAGTGTGTTGGGGGTGCGATTCGCTTTTAAGTGCAGATTAAAGTGAAAAATCCCTCGAGAGGCGTCCTGTCATCTCTCAAACACTTTACACATACGAAGTACTGCAAAACATCAGTGAGGATTAGTTTCGTCACCACACACACACACAGACACACACTATTTCTCTTTCACTAATACTCACTTATAAACTGCCTGGCAAAAGAAAATCACCACCTGCTCTTAAATGAACAAATGGTGGAGAAGCTTTTATTAGGTTATTATTGCAGTGATAAATATGTTCTTAGTTATTTTTTCCTAAATTTAATAAGTAGCTACTCATTTCGTTCAGAAAAAGTGTCCTGTGGTCATGGAAAAAATTTATTCTGTTTCAAAAGGGTTCAATTATTGGTCTGAATCAACCACAGGGTGTGAATGGACCCTTAACTTCATTGAGAGTCTTTGGGATGTGCTCAAGAAGAGTCAAGAGGTGAAGGCAGAAAAAGAAGAGCAAAAGCAAAGAAAAGAAGATTGGAGACAAAGAAAGGGAAAGCTGAAAAAACTGAGTAAAGACGGTAGCGTGGGACAAAAAAGAGGAGTGAAGAATGTAGACAGAAAAAGAGTGAATGTAGAAAAAGAAGTGACAGAAATAGAAGAGTGAAGACAGAAAAGACAGTAGAGTGAGACAGAAAAGGAAAGGAGGAAAAAGGTAAATGAACAGAAGAGTAAAGACAAAGAAGAGTGAGACAAAAAAGTAAAAAAAAAGACAGAAAAGTGAAAGCAGAAAATCAGAGTACAGACAGTTAAGTGGGACAGGGAAAGCTGAAAAAGCTGAGTAAAGACAGTAGCGTGGGACAAAAAGAGGAGTGAAGAATGTAGACAGAAAAAGAAGAGTGAATGCAAAAAGAAGTGACAGAAATACTGGAGTGAAGACAGAAAAGGCAAAAAAGAAGAGTGAAAACAGTAGAGTGAGATAAAGAAAAGTAAAGGTGGAAAAAATGGTAAATGGACAGAAGATTAAAGACAAAAAGAAGAGTGAAGACAGTGAAACAAAAAGTGAAAAGACAGAATATTGAAAGCAAAAAATCAGAGTATAGACAGTTAAGTGGGACAAAAAGAAGAGTGAAGGCAGAAAAAAAAGACCAAGGGCAGAAAAAGAGGAGCAAAAGGAAAAAGGAGATAGAAGACAGAATAGTGAAGACAAAAAAGGGAAAGCTGAAAAATTTGAGTAAAGTTAGTAGAGTAAAACAGAAATACAAGAGTGAAGACAGAAAAGGCAAAAAAAAAATTGTAAAGACAGTAGAGTGAGACAAAGAAAAGGAAAAGAGGAAAAGGGTAAATGGACAGAAGAGTAAAGACAAAAGAAAAGTGAAGACAGAGTGAGACAAAAAGTGAAAAGACAGAAAGAGAAAGCAAAAATATAGACAGTTAAGTGGGACAATAAAGAAGAGTGAGGACAGAAAAGACGTGAGACAGAAAGAGAAAAGCGAAGACAGAGTGAGAAAGTTTAGTGAAGATGAGCGTGAAAGAGAAAACAAAAATAACACAAAAAAAGGGTGAAAAGGTGAGAATAATTAAATCAGAAAAAGAGGAGTAAAGACAGCAAAATAGGATTAAAGACGTGAGCCTGAATAAAAACCAAAAACAAAGTTTGAAAAGTGAGACAGAAAAGACGAGTGAAGCCAGAGGAGTGAGAGAAAAAAGGCAGAAAAAGAAAATGACAGAAGAGTGAAAAAAAAGACAAGAGATAGAAGAGTAAAGGTAGAAGAGTGAGACAGAAACGAAAAGCCTAAATAGATTGGTCTTTTGTCTTCTCTCTCTTTCTCTCTCTCTCTCTCCCTCCGTGCTAAATGTAAAGATGTAGAAAGTTCCTCGTTTTATTTACACATACGCCGTTAGTGTGAGTTTATTAAAACACGTAGCGGAAGCTAAAAATAGCCGCTGTAATAAAGCTGTACTCCGGCTTTAATAACATCGCATTTGCTCTAATGGGACGAAGCCGATTGGCCGTAACAAGCGAGTGCTCGTAATGAAACCGCGTTCCAAGCTAAAGAGCATCCTGATGCCGAGACTGAACTTAAAATATCCGTAGTTTATTAGTGTTTCAAATTAAACGTTTTGATTACACAGCGAATCAGAGCTGAGCAGGAGAGGAATTCGAGGCTTGTGTGTGTGTGTGTGTGTGTGTGTGTGAATGAGAGACGTGAGCTTTTCCTCCGTCTTAAATGCTTTTCACGTCGGTTTATGGCATCATACTGTAAACATATTTCTCCTAAACAGCAGCTGTTTGTGCTGGGAATAAACACCACTACTATTCACTCAGGGTCAAAGGTCAGAATGTGGCTAATAACTACATGAGAGAGAGAGAGAGAGAGAGAGAGAGAGAGAGAGAAATGAGACTCTGACAGTGAGACAGATGATGGAACAAATCCAAGCCACGGAAATGATCATTCTGGATTGTAATTTGAACTATAATACCACAAAACAATAATAATATATAATAATAATAATAATGTAAAAAAAAAAAATAAACAATTAAATAAAATTCATAAATAAATAAATAAAGCTAAAAATAAGTGAAATTAATAATTACATTAAACTTCATTTTTCGAAGTAAAAAAATACAAAATGAAGCAAACAAAAGAGCAGAGAGGTAGAAGAGAGGAAAAGAAAACAAAAAGCGATTTGTAATAAAGGAGGAAAAACATTAAAAAAAATGTAAAAAAAAAAAAAAAAGGAGAGCTAAAATAAATAATAAAAAATAAAGAGATAAGAGAATGAGGAAAAGGCAAAAAAAAAAAAAAAAAAAAAAAAAAAAAAAGAGTAAAAATGCAAAAATATTTTTTTATGGGAAATAAATGGTGGGGAAAAAAAAGACTCCGATGAGAATAAATGGTAATTATATTGAAAGGCAATAATCAAACGGCACCAGTTAAAATGTGAGGCCTTTTTTTTTTTTTGTTAGTTTTTGTTTATTAAACCAGAAAAAAATGGAAAAAAAATGTCCAGTTGGATGTGATCGAACAGCCTCGCCCCTGCTGACCGGTTACACGGCTAAATATAAACATTGCCAATATGCTAATCTTGAACTTAGCAACATGCTTTGACCAGAGAATCCTGTAATGAATTTTAGCACATCGAAGTGGAACGTTTTTAGCACGTGCTGTGTTTTATTACAAAACCCCAAACACTGCATTCTCCAGAACCCTTTTTAGCTGATTCAGCACAAAGCAGAATCTGTGAAAAAGAAATGTTTAAAAGCAGCAGGAATGTCTAAACAGGGCAGGAAATGAAGCCTTGGTGCTAACAATGCTGGCCTGGCGAGGTCTAGAAACAGCTAATTATGGAACACGAGCTGTATACAGTTTGTGTAGATAAACAACGCAAGGAACGAAGAGAGCAGCTGTGGAACTCGACATCAAACACACCACAGCGATACGCTATGCCGACTAACTTGACTTTTCCAGCAATATGTGCTTCTTCTGCAAACTTTTACTTCATAGCTGGTTCACACAAATGCAGCAGATGTCTTTGGTTGTGCTAGAATGAAATTCTCAATTCACTTGAACTAGGAGACCAAAACCTGTTCCAGCATCAAAATGCCAGATCTTCTACTATAGAGCTTCAACCCTATTAAACACCTTTTGGGATTAATTGAAACACTGACACACCTCCTCACCTCACCTACATCAGAACCTCACTTTACTAACATTCTTGTGGGTGAATGCACACAAATCTCCACAAGCGCACTCCAAAATTCAGTGGACCATCTTTCCAGGAGAGTGGAGGTTACTATAACGGCAAATGGGGACCAAATGTGGAACGGGATGTTCAATAAAAACATACCAATCTGATGGTCCAGAAACTGGTTCCTGACATTTTGTACCCTATGGACCAGAACTTTTAAAATATATTGAAATGTGCTTGTGGAGATTTAAAGGGCACTCAAAGATCATTCAAGATCTACTCCAGCCCATGTAAACTATATCTTGTATTATATATATCTTCTTCTTCTTCTTTTGGCTGCTCCCATAGGGGTCACCACAGCGGATCATCCGTCTCCATACCCCCCTGTCCTCTACATCTGCCTCTTTTACACCAACTACCTGCATGTCTTCCCTCACCACATCCATAAACCTCCTCCTTGGCCTTCCTCTTTTCCCTCGTTCCTGGTGGCTTCATCCTCACCATTTTCCTACCGATATACCCCATGTCCCTCCTCTGCACATGACCAAACCATCTCAATCTCGCCTCCCTTACCTTGTCACCAAAACGTCCTACATGCGCTGTCCCGCTAATAAACTCATTTCTAATCCTGTCCATCCTCATCACTTCCAACGAACATCTCCACATCTTTAGCTCTGCTACCTCCAGCTTTGTCTCTAATCCATACAACATCGCAGGTCTCACCACAGTCCTATAAACCTTGTATAAATATATATTTGTATGTGTAAAAAGATACAAAAAAGGGATAAAAAAAAATGTAAAGAAATCAAATGGAAGAAATCAAATACAAAAAAAATAATTTAAAAAAATAAAGAAAAAAGAGGCAATAGACAAGAAGGAAAAAATGAAATGGTGGACAAACAAGACAAAGACACAAGATTTTGAGAAAAAAAAAAATTGGGAAAATGTTTGCGAAAATTAGAGAATCAAATGAGAATAAAAGTAATAAAATTTAAAGGAATACACAAGCAAACAAAAACAAAACCCCATCACTCGCTCAAACAGCTGGCTAGCTTGGATCATGTTGCTAATCTTTGCTATTGTGTAGTTTACGATGTAATAAGCTCAAGCCAAAATGTCAGGTGATTATATTGCAGGAAGGTAACCATTGACCATTGGAGTTCATGCATCCAAAATCTAGTGGAACTTCTTTCCAGAGGAGTGGAGGTCATTCTAACAGCAAATGGGGACTAAATGAGGAATGGGGTGTTCAAAAAGAACATACCGATCTTATGGTACATACAATTTTTCAGTAGTTATTCAACCTTTTGCACATTATGGACATATAAAGATTTGGAAGTGTGCTTGTGCAGATTTGAAGATCACTTAAGATCTACCCTGACTCCGAAAGAGTCAAGTGACTCAATCCTTTTGTCCATACATTGTATCTTCCAAAGAGCATTCTTTTCAGGTCAAAGATCTGCAGATGAAGGAAAAAAGCCCCCTTCTAGCATGTTAACCTTCCACACGAATCACAACAAAGCAATGGGTTCAAAAGACGTTTTTATTTTTGTTTGTTTTTTGGAATGGCCCTGTCAGATGGGGATCTAAATCCTATCAAAACCTGTGGAATGTCTTGAAGAAAGCTTTGCACAGGAGATCCGCTCACAATCCGACGGATCTGGAGACGTTTTCTCAGGAAGAGTGGAAAATGATGGCCAACTCGTCGAGATCTTTAACTCTTGCTCACAAAGACACAGACACCATGTTTCAAGAAAGTAGTCATGTTACCGTGCAAACCCACATGGATTGTTTATCATGTTCATGTTTTTGTCTGCTTGTCAGGACCATTCAAATTTGTGTGTCTTTTGAGTACAATTCTCTTATACTGACCACTGGATGTTTAACATGAAACCTCATGGCAAAGACTCTCTGAGGATTTAAGAATTAGAATTGTTGCTCTCCACAAAGATGGCCGAGGCTATAAGATCATCACCCCGAAACTAAGTTACAGTACAGTGACTGTGGTATATCAAGGAAAACATGGATTTCAGGATGTACTGTGACATTCTGAAGCAGAACATGACTCCCTCCCTTCAGAAACTCGGCCAAACGGAGGTTTTCCAACATGACGACCCCAAACATGCCAAGATGCCTTGCTGAGGACGCTGAAGGTGATCGAGTGGCCAAA
Organism: Silurus meridionalis; assembly: GCF_014805685.1. Classification (NCBI taxonomy): domain Eukaryota; kingdom Metazoa; phylum Chordata; class Actinopteri; order Siluriformes; family Siluridae; genus Silurus; species Silurus meridionalis. The sequence goes on from NC_060907.1 coordinate 17,547,218, forward strand.
TATCTCCCCAAACCTTAACCCTGTTGATCACCTGTGTCATTTTGGAGGAGTGGAAGGGGATCCCAGCAACAACCTGTGCAGCTCTGGTGAATTTCATGCCAAGGAGGATTAAGGCAGTGCTGAATAACACTGGTGCTCACACAAAATCTTGTCACTTTGGACACCATTTTTCATGTTGACTCAGGGTGTAATCATTTTTTGTTGCCTGTTATTTAGACCATAATGGCTGTATGTTGTAATTTTCAGAGGACAGTAAATCTACTGTACTGTATCTGTACTCTAATCTGTACAGTTGCTAAAATTTGAGGGGTGTCCTAAATTTTGTGAGATACTGTGTATATATACTGTGTGTATATATATATATATATACAGTACAGACCAAAAGTTTGGACACACCTTCTCATTCGAAGAGTTTTCTTTATTTTCATGACTATGAAAATTGTAGAGTCACACTGAAGGCATCAAGGGCTATTTGACCAAGAAGGAGAGTGATGGGGTGCTGCGCCAGATGACCTGGCCTCCACAGTCACCGGACCTGAACCCAATCGAGATGGTTTAGGGGTGAGCTGGACCGCAGAGTGAAGGCAAAAGGGCCAACAAGTGTCAAGCATCTCTCGGGGAACTCCTTCAAGACTGTTGGAAGACCATTTCAGGTGACTACCACTTGAAGCTCATCAAGAGAATGCCAAGAGTGTGCAAAGCAGTAATCAAGGTGGCTACTTTGAAGAACCTAGAATATGACATTTTTCAGTTGTTTCACACTTTTTTGTTATGTATATAATTCCATATATAATTCCACATGTGTTAATTCATAGTTTTGATGCCTTCAGTGTGAATCTACAATTTTCATAGTCATGAAAATAAAGAAAACTCTTTGAATGAGAAGGTATGTCCAAACTTTTGGTCTGTACTGTATATATACACACACACACAGTGGAACCTCAATACTCGCGACCTTGACACTCGCAACTTCGATAGCTCGCAACTTTTCATTTGGAACAAATTACATAAAAAATGTTTGAAAAACTATTTCAATATTGAATTATTCATTTAAAGTAGCAAATAAAACATGACAAGTAATTCAGATTTTTTTGTTGAGTTTACAGTCCACATAAAATTCGCCTTGAAAAAGGAACCATCAAAAGGAGAGTCAAAACCTCGCGATTTTTTGTTACTCGTGAGGGGTCATAGAACGTAACCCCATCGAGGTTGCACTGTACATTGCTATTTGCATGTCTGTTTAGATGCTTAGTGCATTTCATTGGCCCTGTACTCTGCACAAAGACAAAGTTGAATCCAATCTAATAATAAAGAACAAATATCTAAATCAACACGTCAAGAACAGTGTGTAGTCTAATCACTCACAAAGTACAGTGAGGGTTCTAATCCTCTCTGTCCTGGATTGTGTGACTGGAAAGTACCTACTGGAATGTTTAATCGAACCCTGGAAGTCTTCCCGAGAAATGTCTCCAACACTACACATTCATATGGATGGTGGTCAAAAACCTTTTACCCTCCCATGCAGAGAAATAAGAAGGGATGTGCAGAAAACCAGTCTATGAACCAGACTTAACACTGAAGATATTGGGGTTTGATGCCCCCCCTGGAATTTATAATAAATATTTCGTTTTCTGAAGATTTGAGAGAGATATGGCTACGTTTCAAATGATTTACTGCAGAGAAGTGGCATCTTTTTTTTTAATGAGTTTTTATCTATTTTGAAAACAGCATGTTGGCATTTAAAAACAAATTGTGCTTTGCAGGTGGTGAAGTAAAAAAAAAAAAAAAAAAAAGTTTGGTCTGTATAGACTCTGTTTTGCTGACGGTGTAAAATGTGCCCCGAGTATTGACCCGTGCTGTTGGCAATAAAAGATAAAAATAAAAAAACATGCCACAATGTATAAAATCATGCAGATAGATAGATAGATAGATAGATAGATAGATAGATAGATAGATAGATAGATAGATAGATAGATAGATAGATAGATAGATACTCTTGACACAATCGGCTTATTGGATTTAATAAAATCTGTTCTGGAAATCATTTGTTTCAAAAGGATGCCATTAACTATGGCATTAAACACTCATTTATTCCTGTTTTTTTTTCCTTTCAGCATATGGTAAGCTTAATGTGGTAGAACGCCTGTGAGACAAGTTACTACCTGTTCTGTAGCTACATTAGAGCCGCGAAAAAACGTTCAATCATCAGCCTCTTTCTCACACGGACGCACACAAAGCACAGCCTTCCGGTTTTACGAGGGAAAACATTTCAGTGCAAGCGAGACTCCTTCCATAAAAGTTCATGCTAATAATCATAATAAATGTCCCTAAATGTTAAAAATGACTTTATTAACCATTACTGCCGAAATAAGGGATTCCTGACATTCCTGAGCAGATAGACTCGAGCATTTAACCAGACTGTGGTATAAATAGAAAAAAATCGAAGCACAACCTTCAGCTCTCAAATGTACTTTGACCAGGAATTGAACCCATTGCACTGGAGGCAGGAACCCTGCCCCTGATTCACCTCCTACAACGTCATTCCAGGATCAAATTCTCCTATAGTGTACTTGCAGTGTATTTTAATTGTACCCAGTGGTGTACTTTTATTTGGCCTTTGGTTTACTCATATGGCCTTTGTTTCTTTTTTCCCCTCCCTCTGTAGAGGTAGATCCCGGGTTGTACCACTTGACGTCAATGGCAGATCGACAGCCCGGAACGAGGCTCATGAAAAAAGGAACGTCATGCTGGAAGACACTGAGGATGAGTCAGATGATGTAGGAGTCGGGTATGAGCTTCATGCAGAGAGTTCATGCAGCTGAGGACTTTTTTTTTTATTGTATTTACTTTTTACTACATAAAATGTATTGGATTTGAATTATTTATCCTAATTGATGTATTGAGTGTCTCAGGTCAAGAATACCAAGAGGCAAATGAAGAGGCAAATGAGCCTGATGTGCTTTTTGTGTAAGATGCAAATTACCCTGGCTACAAGGACATCATTGGTGATGGACACAGTGCACCAAGTGTGAAGTGTTTCACTGTTTCACCACTGAGAAAACTGCTACATGGAATTCCACTCACATGGTGGAACAGTGCTGGGACCATTTCCATTTTGTCTCATATATATATATATATATATATATATATATATATATATATATATATACACACACACACACACATTATATATATATATATATATATATATATATATATATATATATATATATATATATATATATAATGTGTGTATATATATATATATATATATATATATATATATATATATATATATACACACACACATACACATATATACATATATATGGCCAAAACAGTGCAAAAAGTGTTACTTGTGGAAGACATGTCCATGTAGAATGCAATGAAAACCAGAATACTCAACAGTACACCTCAACAACGCTGGAACTGTAATGCATTGACATTCGGTTCCATCAAGATATGGATGGTTCCTTTTTTCCTCTCAAGGTTCTTTCAAAATACAATCACAATGAGATTTTTATTTTATTTTATTTTTTTTTTACATTCACCACTGGCTCGCTCATATGTATAAGGAACAAACTTTTAGGCACTAACATTATACATACATTCCAACTTTATAAGCTTCTTTTATCTCTGTAAAGCTGCGTTGGGACAATGTCCAATGTTGAAAGCGCTCTATGAATAAACTTGGATTTAGTTTTGCGGGTTAGATGAACTGTTAAGCCAAGATTTATGTGTGTAATACAGACTATATGAAGGAATGCAGCAACAATACTAATAAAACAAACCTATGCATATGGTTTAAGGTTGGTTAAGGTGTTGTAACATTGATAATAATGAGAATAATTGATTATTTATTGTCAATTTTGGAGTATTTCGTTAAAATAATAAAGCACAGAATAGTTGGCAACATTTATGGCCTTGGACTATTATTAGCATTAGCGGCTAAATCATCACATGACTCACATTATTTACCATTGATTGGTGCATGTACAGTATATCAGTGTGTAAACTGTAGATTCTGGACTTGCATTTGTCTTCGTTCGTCACGGGTCATCGGTGTGTTTCCACCCTAAAGCTGACTGTAATTGCCAACTCTGTTATAGGAAAGCAAACAGGTTAGTTCATGTTACTATTCGTGTTTGAGCAGTGATTAACTCATCAGACATTCTCCGTTCCCATGAAAATATTCCCATGTCAGCAAGATTAAATTTACCTTTGATTATACACAGCAATGACAATGACTCAAGACTACAATTTGTTACTATATCACTGAACAGCAGACCTATAATGAATGGGCATTGTGTGCCACCCAGATGAAGATAGGCGCCTTTCTAAGTCTGGTTCCTCCCAAGGTTTTCCTCCTCATTCCATCTTCCAGGAGTTTTTCATTACTTGCCACTGACTTTCTCATTAGGAATAAACGTAAAGGGACTGAATATAAATGTTACAGAGATAAAAAAAAAAACTTATTTGGGAGAATTTATATTGTTAAAAGTGCTATACAAATAAAAGTGTACAAAGAAGTTTTTCCGTCACATCTCCTCTCAGAAAACATCCCCATATCAATAATTCCACGTTACCTTCATCCCGTTTCTGTCCAGCGCCAGGTACCCAGAATACGACAGTGCAGTGGGAGAAATTGCATTTTAATACGCATTAGACTATAATTGAACTACTCTATATCACATTCACCTGCTTGTCCCTCACCCAATTAATGAGTGATCTGTATTTTTCTTCATTAGTAGCGTTAGGAGCTCATGGTCTCTTTCAAAGCGCTCTTGTTCCGTCTCGTCTTTTTCGGCTTAATGATGAGGAGGAGGAAATATCCCCGAGAGGGGGATCAGGTCAGTATTGCATCCTGGGTAGACGACTAATGAGGACAGGAGGACTTAATTTTTCAGTTCTGTAAGACAGGAGTCCAGAGTTCTCCCCATCAGCTCTTCAGCTTCCCCATGTGAATCCAAGTAACGCTAAAGCTCCTCTCAGCTTATTATTTATAATTAGCTTCTCACTAACTGATACTCATATCTCTTGGAAAGGAGCTTTTTTATGAGCGCTCAGGGGACGAATCAGATTTCTAATTTCAGTACTACATTAAAAAAATGCGATTGAATGCATCCTATGAAGGAGAACAAAATCCATCAAAAAGCACAAAATTAATTTGTGTGTAACTTATACAGCTTGTTAACTAACCTTCGGAATTAGTGAACACATTTATTTGGAAAGGGATGTTGAAATTGCTCTTGATTTTTAAAGTGATTTTCAAAAAAAGAAACAAGTAACACATGGCTAATTTAATGAGCTTGGGAGTTGTTAGAAATGGCAAGGGAGCTAGCATGATAACAGATCTGTTAAAAATGAAACCATGAAAAGCAAAACAATGCCTTTTCAGCAAATGTAAAGTGGTAAAGCAGATTTTGCTTGGCACACTTGCTACCATTTCCCACTTGTAATACCTGTTTAGCTTGCAAACTTGGTAGCAAAATAAACAGGTAAAAAATGAGGTTTATTTAGTTCATTTAGGAAAAAACTCAGAAGATAGTTAGCAAAAATCTAGCTTACTTAGATTTTAACAAGATTTCTTTTCCATGGAAAATGTCTGGTTAGCTAAATTTATTGCTAACAAGCCCACTAATCATCATGCTAACTAGCTAGAAATCTAAGTGCCTTGCTGACTAGCATAAAAAAGAAGTATAGAAAAACCTGGTAAACAAGCCAGCTTGCTAACTAACCAAAATATTCCATTGTTTTACAAGGAACCCATCCATGCTTGCTAGCATAATAGTTGGTCACCTTGCTAGCTAGCAAACTCAGGATTCTTGGGCGCACAGTTCCCAGAATTTATTTTCTCACACTCTTTACAATGCTATTTGACAACCCGCTAATTCACAGTAAGCCAAGTCTCTTGTGTCAATTTCTTTTAAGAGACACTTTCAACATTTTGTGTTGCTCTTTAACACAGCATGTCTTGTTATTATTCACATTCACTAAGGCTAATCATGAATGACGCCAAAGCTCTGGGAACGTTCCACTGTTTATCTCTATAGCTATAAAGATTTTTTAAGAGGCATCTGTATGCGGCCCTTTATACGACACTGATTGTGGTGACTGAGTAAAACAGATTGTAAATCCCTCATCAGCGGTATAACGAGTATTAGCATGTGTTTCGCACGCATCGCCGCACACAACCACACTAACGGGGGTGAACGGTATCTTTCTCACGCCATTTATTTTCTTATTACTGCCACACATTTCTCGGCACTTGTTCTTTAAGGCATGCAGGTTTATTTACTTCATTATCTCCTCAGCGCTCACGGTGGAGGATGTAATGAAGCGAGCGCTAGCACGAGAACACGTAATCTGCTTTAGCAGAAGCTAAACTGCTTCTTTAACGATCGTTGATGATCACATGCCTGCCTCGATCGAGTCCCGAGGACATTTCACTTCTGTTTAACGTGCACAAGACAAAAATTAAGAAAGAAAGAGAGAAAGGAGAAAATTAGCACAAGAGCTTAACGGACATTGAAGGATAAATAAAAGGAAGCGAGCGAAGAGGGAAAGGATGTTGCTGCAAGATGTTTTGTGAAGTGTTTGGGTTGAAAGACAAACTGTGTATCAACAACCGGGCTCTGATAAAATCGTCGGATCAAAACAACAGCTTGAATGTTTGAAATATCTCTAAACAGCTTCGTTCACCATTTTATTGCTGCCTCAGAAATTATGCAATGCCTTGAGAACTGACATGATAATTAGCCAGCTTGCTAATTAACTAGCACAATGTTTGAATCAGAAATTGATTTGAAGAAAAAAAAAAAAAAAAACAGCAAAAATCATTAACGTAGCTTCAATAAATAGACTTTTAGTGCTACATACATTGATGTACAGGTGTTAGCAGTCGTTTCCTGATGTGTGTGGAAAGACCTAGAGAAGAACCGTGGATTGTTAGTCTTTTTTTATGTCCCAAAAAGTATAAACAGTGTAAAAACCTCTACTAAATAGTAAAACACATTCAACATCTTATTCCAGATATCCCCCTTGATAGAGATTGAGTGGTGGAGGGCAGGGAGTCTAGTAGTCCACCACCATGTTTATTTTCAATGCACCAGAAATATTCTGCACCAGTTAGCAAATTTCCCAGACATAATCCCCTGAGGTGCCTCTGTACTTCTCGCCCACAAATACAGTCCTTTAAACTGGCAAATTGTGGTACTGCTGGTCAGATAGTCTGTGTTCCAGGGCATCAGATGGACATGCACTTTCATCTATCAGCAGGAGGGCCCAGATGGTGTGAAAAAGTGCTGGAGAAATCAATTACATAATCCTCCCTGTACCACCCAGCTCATCCAAGTGAGAGTAAGCACAGTGGAGCATGTAAATGATAATGTACTCTACTCCAGGTCTACTATAACCTGCCTCTTGTACTTGAATTACCAGTAGCCCAATAGGTTTTAGACCTGTGGTTTTAGAAGATAGACATCCTGCAGTCCAGACCTGGAGTTTTCCCATCAGTTTGATCCTTCTTAGCTTCCTCTTGTTATACAGAAATGTGTATGTTTCAGGTCCCAGCATCTCAGCCATATATGGAAATGATCTGGGGTATTATTTCGATAAGTTTAAAGGTGTCTTTTATTCTAAGCTCATAAGGACTTTTCTTCAGTGTTTGCAAATTCGGCGTTTGCGCCATATGGGAGGTTTATAAAATCTCCACAGAGCTGTTAACATCGCTGTAATGATTGGGCTTTTGAAGCAGGCTTTGGTGTTTGATGGCTGTGTTGATGAATGGTGTAATCCGAGCTTTAGATTTCTTTGCAGAGCGCCTGTTTAGCATATAATCACATCATATTTGTCTGACTGGGTTTTATCCATTTGATAATATCTTGCAGTCCATTAGGTAATAGTGTTCAGTTCGAGGCATCAATTTCTGCGTGTTTGTAAAGTCTGCTAATTTGATTCTGACAGCTTTGACTGTCCAATACAATTTTGGCTAGCTCAATTGAATAGCAAAAACCAAGTTATCTTGTTTTGCAAGCAAATCGTAACGTTGCTATGCTAGTCGTCGAATTGCTTGCTACCCAGGAAACTCCCGGAAATTAAGCCGTCTTCTTTTATTTAATTAACTTGTAATCAAATCTCTCAAGGACACAAAGGAGACCAGGAGCTAAATCCATTACTTTAGCCGTCGAGGGAAAGTGGACAGGCAGCGTGCACAGGGGAGCAGGTTTGGAACGCGTTTGACATCATCTTGTTGACGCGTCACCTTGTTCATCTGCATTATTAATAAAGTAGATTAGTAAAGTGAAGAAACCGAGCAGCTGTTCTTTCTGTTGGAAAGGTGTGTTGGATACAGTGACAGAGATTAAAGTTTAATGTTGGAACATGAAATATTCATGCTGTAGCACCTTTGGCTTTTGCGTCTTTTTATGTAACGCATGAGTGAATAATCACAAAGGAAAATAATTCTGCTGGACTAAATTATAACATTCTGACGTCATAGATTGTATAGTAATGGGTGCTCGGTTTCTGATACTGTTTCTATGTTTGCTGTGAAGTAGCCAGTTCTGCTTGCTAGGCCACCAATCAGTTCCTGTTTTTTCCGTATATATGTCAAGGGTAGTTTTAGCAAAAAGCAAAATGAGGGCTACTGAGTAAATTATTGCTAGAGTCTGGTGGTGGAAGTATGCACGCCAAGTGTTGCCAGCCTCCTACTTCCTCATTAAAAAAAAAGCCTCCTCTCCATTTGTAAGGGGAGCCAGGTGCAGACTCTTGACCTCCCTGTGCTGCCCCAATCAAAAAAACAACACAATAATACACCTGGCCTACTTCCAACCATTAGCAGGGCTATCTTGGGGCCTGTAACTCACTGGATTACAAAAGTACAGTGTAGGTTTCACTAGCTTGGCATAAATGCAACAGCAAAAAACTCTTGTCAGCGGCATGTCCACACTCGTAACTAAATGCTTCTGGTTTCCATGGGGTCTTAAAAAAAAAATCTTGCTTTTTTTAAGTCTTAATTTCGCAGGTCTTAATATTCCAAAGTCAATGTAAAGCTACCGCTAATGCTCACTGTAATGCTATCGCAGCACTTTTGAATGTTTTTGTTTGTTAGTTTCCGTGGTGTTGTAGTTCGTTCTTTCGCTTGCTTAAATATAATTTGCTATATTACGACTACAAATGAGACCAACATCCAACAGCGAATCAGCTTTCTGTTATTGGCTATGGGGAAGTGCAAGTTTAGCGATACTTAGCATTAAAGAAAATGACTTTATGGCTTGGTTAAGACCAGTCACTAACAACGCATTTGGTTATTTTTATGACGTGATACAGGTCTTAAACTTCATTCTTAATGGGCTTAAACTTTCTTGAATTTGACTTGACCTGCTGAAACCCTGGATAAAAAATCTCAACAACCATGTTCATCCCTTTTTAAAGTATGTGTGGGTCAGCTGTTGCAGGTCCAATCAAGACCTTCAAATATCAACCCCCAACTAGGCAAACTGGTGGAGCATTTTCACCAGCGTAGTGAGCAATAAAATGGAAGAAACTGGGACATCTTTTTGCCTCATTGCCTTTGAAAATGATGAACTCCACATATTTGAGTTGTACTTAAAAGGAGGCCCATAGGACTGCTGGAGGTGTGGGAGGAACATTCTTATGGGCTCCAACCGATTGAATGAGCACTCCCTTGGTACTCAAATGAAAACTAAGTTCCTGGTGTGTTTGCAAGATCCATATAGAGCAACCGAAAAAGGTAGACTTGTAAATTGCCGCTTAGTAGAGTTCAGTTTCCTGCCAAGAACCATTCATTCCACCTCTCCCCACATTAACCTCTATTAGGCAGATAAATAGATAGATACAACTTTATTGTCATTGCATAGTACAGGTACACAGCAAAGAAATGCAGTTTAGCATCTACCATAAGTGCAATTGTGCAAATTGACAAGTGCAGATAAATATGTAAGTATATGTACATCATGTAAATATATATATATTTAAACATATGTACAGTGAATATATATATAAAGTCTATAGCAGTGAAGAGATGTGTAGACATTGTTGAAAAGTACAATTAATGGTTTAAAAGCTATGGCATTGAAATAAAATGCCCAAGCTAAATAAACAAGTGAACTAAATATATGTATACATGCATTTAAAATATTAGGCAGAATGTACAGTAAGGTGTATATATAGATACACATAAAATAAATAGTAGTGCAAAAGTCTGTAAGGCACAATATGTGTAGAGAATGAGGGGTATAAAATCAATATGTAATATGTACATTGTATGTATAATTGTACAGATGTTTTATACAGTGTTTATACAGTGATCAGAGTTCAGTAGGGCGATGTTGGATGGAAAAACCTGCTGGTTCTGGTGTGTATGTTTCTCTATCATCTTCTTGATGAAAGGAGGTTAAACAGTTTAGATGTGAGAAAACCTTGATGATGTGAGCTCTGTGCAGACATCTGCTGAGGTGAAGATGCTCTATGGCAGGTAGTTGGGTGCCTGTAGGTCGATTCATCTTTGTTGCTGATCTGGCCAACCACGGTGGTGTCGTGCATTCTTTATGCAGTTATGTAGTGGGCTCAGAACACAGCCCTGTGGGATGCCAGTGTTTAGAATGAGGGTTAATGATACCTGCTTGCCCAAAATAAAAGTGAGAAAGTCCAGAATCCATCTGCAAGTGGAGGTGTTCCCAGGTCACTGAGCTTGGTGACCAGTACAGTGGGAAGGACTGTATTAAACACAGATCTAAAGTCAATGAACAGTATTTTGATTTAGCTGGGGTTTTTTTTTATCAGGTAAGTGAGGGCTGAATGAAGAGCTGTGGAAACTGCATCCTCTGTTGACCTGTTTGGGCAAACTGGTGTGGGTCCAGTGTACGTGGTAGGGCCACAGTGAGGTGATATAAAACCAGTTTCTCAAAGCACTTTATAACAATAGAGGTAAGTGCAACTGGGTGAAAGTCATTCTGGCTTTTGGCAGCTGAATACTTAGGCACTGGTATGATGGTTGTAGTCTTTATGTAGGTTAAAAATGTCAGTGAAAACCTGTGCCCGTTGTCCAGGCGCACGCTCTGAGAACACGTCCGGGTATGCCATCCGGACCAGCTGGCTTAATTGCATCCACTCTGTTAAATGTTGAATAGACATAATGTGAGCAGTAGAAAAGTCAGCGGTTGAAGTGAATGCCTATGCCTTGATTAAAACAGGCAAAAAAGTTTTGTCCGGGAGGAAGGCACTGCTGTTTGTGGTGTTGGTTTGTAGTCTGTGATGGTCTGGATGGCTTTCCACATGCATCTGGGGTCAGAGTTGTGGAAGTGCTCTTCTATGTGGAGTTTGTATGTATGTTTGGCTCCTCCTAAAACCTCTTTTCAGGTTGGCCCTGATGCGTTTTTATGTAAATCCATTTTTTGAAAAAGAATCTTTTTGCTTTCCATTTCCATGAACAGCTGTTACTTTCTATTTATAGAACATCCACCCTGTTCACCTAAAAGTGTGTGTGTGTGTGTGTGTGTGTGTGTGTGTGTGTGTGTGTGTGTGTGTGTGTGTTTTGTGTGTGTATATATATATATATATATATATATATATATATATATATATATATATATATATATAAAAATCAGTATATGCATGTGTGTGTGTAATTGAATTTGCATGACTGGATGACCAGTACATCTGCAACCAGTGATTGTCAGGGGGGGTCTCTAATGCCTCTAATGCCTCTAATGCTCTCATTAGGGACCCCCCATGACAAGTAAAAAATACACTTAAGGGGTCACCAAGATTATTTTAGTAAAAAAAAAAAAAAAATTAATTACACAACAACCATAGGCCCCCGGGGACTCAATTCAACCACTGCCTGCTACCTCTTATACACACACACACACACACACACACACCTGGTTCAGTGTAGTGTCCCTAACACACAATTATAGTGCATTAACAAATTTTCTTATTCTTTAGTTTTTTTTTTTTTTATTTTAAGCAAAGAAAAAAAAAGGTGTGTGTGTGTGTGTATATACATTGTGTACAGTAAAAAATCTTTAGTCTGCATTTCCTTTTTTTTTTTTTTTTTAATGGAATAGCAATGGGCAGGTTGATAAATGAGGTAAAGGTGAGCTAAAGGCTGATTTCTACTTTTCCTTAAAGCATCGTGCAGTTTTTAGTCAGTTTTTAATACTTGCAGTGAACCTGAATGTATCTACGACGGCGTCGTAGAAACAAGATTGCTCATAAAAACAAGGCAATATCAGTGTGTATAAATAATGAACGGAGTGCTGGGGGGGAAGGAATATACCCTCAGCTATGTTTAGCAGCATGTACTGAAGTACTTCATTTTATTAGTGCTCAACTCCACAATTCTAACAATCACAGGACGGCAGATACTTTGGATTGTATTTCAAATTTATTGCTCTGGTTTACGTCACCTTCTGCGTTTTTATTGCGACATAATTAAAAGCGAAAGGAAGTAAATCGGTTGACATCGCCGGGATTAAATCGTCTGTAATAATGACAGCCGGGATAAAGTGTGATACGATATCATGAGTGTAGATTTCTGTACATCTGTTATAACTTCATTAGATAATAATGTAACCCTGGCAACCCTGAAACAGAAATAATGCACAGTGCAGCTACGACATTAATAGTGACGTTGCCTCAAACTATGCAATTTGAGACGTTATTGCACGTGACATACGCTGTAGGCTACTCTACTGAATTTTTACTCAGGAACCCAGTTGAGAGTCGGCACCAGATACGTTCGAGCGGCTCGTTTTGAGTTGGTTTATTTAACATTTAACTTTTGTTACATTGGATTGAGGTTAATAATTATCAGGGTTGCCAGGTTTCAACCCAATGCCCAGCTCAAGTATATGTCAAAAAACACACCTGGAATATTTCAAATGTATTTATGAAACATGAACTTTATCCAATTGTTGGCTAGAAAAAAAAAATGTTTCATGAATTACTCCAATCTGGCAACCGTGTAATGAATCCTCCTTTCTGAAATGCATACTTGGGGCAGCATGACTCCTGCCTCAGTGGGTGTCTTTTAATGCTTGGTGCAGTTGCTTATTGTTAATGATATCTTTATGGAGGTAAATAGGGACGTACTGTGTGTGTATGACTGTATGGGGCAGCATGACAGTATGTGGGGTAGTATAAGTGTATCGAGCTTTATGAATCTTTTGGGGTAGCCCTTTATGGGGCAGTATTAGTTTTTTGGCTAGTATTACTGTATGGGAGAGAATTAATGTGTAGGGAAGTATGAGTTTATTGTGCAGTGTAATTATATGAGAGCAGTACGACTGTCTGGAGTAGTGAGACTGAATAGGGCAAGGCTACTGCATGGGGATTGTATGGGGCAATATGACCGTATTGGAGCAGAATAACTGAACAGGGAAGAATCACAATAAGGGGCAGTTTTACTGCTCGGGGGGGGGGTTAAATACTTTCTTTCGGCTTCTCCCATTAGGGGTCTCCACACCGGATCCTCCGCATGTTAGATTTGGCACATGTTTTTACGCTGGATGCCCTTCCTAACACAACCCTCCCCATCTATCCGGGCTTGGGACCGGCACTAAGGGTTGTGCCTAATGGCTGGGGTTGGTTCCCTGACCGGGGGTCGAACCCCGGCCGCAGCGGTGAGACCGCCGCATCCTAACCACTAGACCACCAGGGAACCTGACAGGGCGGGGTTAAATGACATAGTGTTATTGTGTGGGGCAGTTGGACTGTACAGAGGTGTATGACTGTATGGGGCACTATTATTGTATGAGTCTATATGACTGTATGGCGCAGTTTGAATGAAAGACATAGTAGCATTTTATGGGGATATATAAATATCTGGGGCAGTTTGACTGTATGGGGGCAGTATGACAATATGGGGTAGTTTGAAGGACTGGTAGCATTTTACTGTGAACGGTACAGTGTTATTGTATGGGGCAGTTTGGCTCTATGGGGGCAGTATGACTCCATGGGAAGGGGTTTTCACTAGTGTCAGTTAACACTGCAGATTTCAAAACACCTTCGCAAGCATCCATCATATTCCAAATTCCCATTTTGATTAGTTTATCTGCTGCTCTTGACATTTGTCAAGCTCTTTAGCACGAACGTTTAAACGTTATTTTTGTCATTGATTATCTGTGATCAATTTTATTTTCTCCTTAATTTTTTTTGTTTTGGAGGCAAAACAAAATATTATATACTTAAAATATTACATACATTGACCATCTTGAAGTCTTCTTTCTTTTTTATTTTCTTTTTTAAATGTATTTATTTTTTAACTTAACTGGCTAATGGCGATGACTCAGTTACCATGGCAACCACGAACTGTACAAGCCGTAGGACTTCAGAGGCGAATAAAATGTCAGTACACAAGGTTATTAGATAAAAAAAAGGTTAAAATGAAACCCATGAAATATCACAATAAAGAAATAAATGCGTGTATGATGAGTGACAAAATATTGAAACGCATCTATACAATGTAGTTGTCATTTTTTTTTTTTTGACCTGAAACTGTTTGATGTCTCGCTGTGTACACTAAGATGACATTTCCAGCTGTCTGAAATGTATCTGACTTAAGTGTGTGTGTGTGTGTGTGTGTGTGTGTGTGTGTGTGTGTGTGTGTGTGCATGCTCTCAGAAGATTTCATGTGAAAGTATGCCAAGGGCATTCTTTGTCTATTTATCCCTTTTTCTCTTCATTTTTGTCCCCCTTTCCACAGTCACGTGGTCAGTGGTGGCGCTTCAGTGATGCACAGACAGTGAGACACTCACAATATTAAAGCAGCGATAAGCAACAATGCTACTAAACTAAACCTTTTATTCTACTGGAAGATATTTAGGACTAGAGACGAACCTCGCAGTAACATGGGTGTGGTCATCGAGGGGCGGAGTGATTTGCATAATATGCTTTGATGCATATGTGAAAATGCTTTAGTCTCCCAGCTTCACCCCGTATTCCTTTTTTTCCCTTTTCGTGTTTTCTTATCTTCATTTATTTGTTTGTCTGTCCAAATATTTTTGTAATATTTCTATTTTCCTCTTTCGTTTTGGTTGAATTAATTTTTTGTTTTTATTCTTTATTCTTTTCCTTCTTCATTTATGCATCTTTTTTTCTGTAGTGCATTTTGATTTGTTTTTATCTGTTTAGATATATTTCTCTTCATTTAGCAATTTTCCATTTTATTGTGTCCTTTAATTTATTTATTTGGTTGATTGTTTACTTTATCGTCCTTTTTCTATATGCAGATATTTTTTTTAAACATATTTAAACAGATTTCTTTCTTTCTTTCTTTCTTTCTTTCTTTCTTTCTTTCTTTCTTTCTTTCTTTTAATTTTCTTTGTATTTTTGCTTTTTATTTATTCATTTATTTATTTATTCAATTTTTTTTTGTTTTTTGTTTGTTTATCTTAAATTTCTTTCTTCCATTTTGTTTGCATTTGTTTACATTAATATATTTGTTAATGCATTTATTTATTTGTTTGTTTAATGCAATCATTCATGCAGTTTTTCAATCTTGTTTCATACTGTTGATTCATTTTCTATATGTAATGAAACGTCCTTTGTTTGTTCTTTTTTCTCTAAATCTATTTAAACAGGCTTCTTTTTCTTTCTTTCTTTCATTCTTTCTTTCTTGCTTATTCCTTGTGTCTTCATTAATGCAACCTTTCATTGTTGTGTCATCAGTAGGTTATTGTATGGGTACATGAGAATTCTTTTAATAAGACTACACCACACTTCTGCGAAGCTCGCTGAAACGCAAGCCTTTTTTTTTCTTTGTAGTAGCGGATTTAAAGGACAACACAATCTTTAATAATACAGATGATTCCACTAAAGTGGTATAAAACAACGTTCGTAAGAACACAAAGTTGCCCTCAAAAGTCATTAAGCTGAAATCTGCATTAATATCGCACTTTTTTTTTTTTTTATATATATGCACACGGGTTTATTGTTCTCACCTGCTAATGCGTTAGCGCTAGCAGGTGAGACTGCTGACGCTACGTCTATCGCAGGCACATTTTAATGAGGCCCGCGAAGTGAGCGTGCGGCTTTGGTCCTGAAGCTCGAGTTTGTCAGGATGTTTAAGCTTTAATTGGGACTCGAGCTGCTGTATAGAGACTCGTGCCAAGA
Source organism: Silurus meridionalis (assembly GCF_014805685.1). Taxonomy (NCBI): domain Eukaryota; kingdom Metazoa; phylum Chordata; class Actinopteri; order Siluriformes; family Siluridae; genus Silurus; species Silurus meridionalis. The sequence continues at coordinate 17,563,358 of NC_060907.1, forward strand.
TAAACAACCTGGATGAGTCACGGTGTGTGTTCACCGAGCGAACAGACATTCAGGTGGTCATGTGACTCATCAGCTATTGAGTCATGGACCCAAATGTAAAATCGTATATATAGAGAAAAAAGAAGAAGAAGAAAAAACCCTTCAAATAGTTCATACTTTGTTATACTTCAACTCTAGACTTTGTGTAACTCAATGCTTTGAGGTAAAAGTTTTCACTCTTCTTTATAAAAATGTTACACATGTATTACATCATTGTGAGCAGATCTGCTGCTCCGGCCCTCCACAAGTCATTTCACTGCCTTTTGATAGGAGTTGTTCTGGGCTCTGACTGGACCACCCCTAACTTTCATCTTCTTCCTCTGAAGCCGTTCCTTTGGTAACTTTGATTTGTGCTTTGGATCGTTATCATGTGGGAAGGTGAATTTTTATTTATTTAATAAGCGTTTTAACAGAGATTTCTTTTACCAGAGATTAGAATTTGAAGCAATCCTTGATTCCCTCTATTGTGAGTCTGTCTGTCTATCTATCTATCTGTCTGTCGAACTATCCATTTACCAAACTATCTATATGCTCATCCATCCAACTATCTCTCTACCTGTCTGTCGCTCCATCAAACCATTCATCCATCCCTCTGTTTGTCTGTCTGTCTGTCTGTCTATCTGTCTGTCTACTAAACTATCCATTTACCAAACTATATATCTATATGCTGATCCATCCAACTATCTCTCTATCTGCCTGTTGATCCATCAAACCATTCATCCATCCCTTTTTCTATCTGTCTGTCTACTGAAGTATCCATTAACCAAACTATCTATCTATATGCTCATCCATCTAACTATCTCTGTCTGTCTGTCAATCCATCAAACTATCTATCTATCATCTATCTATCTATCTATCTATCTATCTATCTATCTATCTATCTATCTATCTATCTATCTATCTATCATCTATCTGTCTGTCTGTCTGTCTACTAAACTATCCATTCACCAAACTATCTATCTATATGCTTATCCATCCAACTATCTCTCAATCTGTCTGCCCATCTGCCCATCCATCCATCCATCTATGGAGGCCCTACTTCATACTTATCAATTAAAACCAAGAGTTTCAATGTCCAACCCCTATAGTCCTGTGTTGACTTACAATCGTGTGAAAAAGAATGTTCATCCTCTATGTGGTCATCATGTCCGCCTACACGTGAAAGGTGTAGTTTGTAGGAAAGGTTTCCCTGGTCTTAAATAGGGCAGAAACAGTGTTCTTGCATTTTGGCAGTGGCAGTTCAGTGGCTAAGACAATGGCTTACTGATAACAAGGTCGGGGGTTCAAGCCCACTATTGCCGAGCTGTCACTCTTGGGCCCTTGAGCCCTCTGTTCTCCAGGGGTGCTGTATCATGGCTAACCCTGACTCTTCCCAACATTCCTGGGAGAAATTTCACTGTGCTGTAATGTATATGTGACAGGTAAAAACACCTCTTTTCTAGTCTCAAAATTGGGTACAACCTCCGTCATTATAGATTTTTTAAACATAAAGCCAAAAAAGGAGAAGCCATGTGTGGCACACCTCAAGAATACAGCTTTGTGATAGTTTGTAGAAACACCATTAGCAGCAAGAATATGAACAAATCATGTCAGACTCTCATATCATTCTGTAGGAATTTCTTTGAGGTTTGCAGGTAGTTGTTTATGCACAGATCTCTTGAAGGTCCTGGATGTAAGAGAACAAGGTTTTTACTTGTTGAACTACAGAACAGTGAAATTCTTTCTTTGCATATCCCAGCTTGTTAAGAAGCTGGGGTCAGAGCACAGGGTCAGATGTGATACAGTGACCCTAGAGCACAGGGTTCAGGGCCTTGCTCAAGGGCCCAACAGTGGCTGTGCAGGTGCTTGAACCCCATGATCTTCTGATCAGTAACTTGAAGCCTTAAGCAGTTAGCTATTTTTCCTGTATATTGTACCTCGGTCCTAGACTGATATGAAAGCAAATTTGAGTAGATTGATGCAGTGTCTTGTCGGCTAATCTGCCATATAATCGTAGCTAATTGTGTTTTTTCAAAAGGCGGAAAATTGCCAATAATGTAAAAGGAAAAAAAAAGTGGAGAAATTCTTCACAGGCTGAAGATGTACAGCTGAAGAGTTTGTTTTGTCTTTCATCTGAGTTTTTTCAACATGCTTTTATGCTAACGGTGACATTTACAAGGTGTTAAAACTGAGTTACAGCTGAGGAAAGAAAATAAAAATAGAAAAATAAAGGTATTTATAGGGGGGAAAGTCGTTAAATTAAAGAATCTTGTAAAAAAAAATAAAAAAATCAGAAGTCTCTATAGTGTAGTTTCAGGCCTCAAAGGAGTGCCGGCTCAGCGCTGCAAATAAAACAACTTTTATTTGTCTTTATTACCAGGAGCCAAGAACACTGCTTTTTTCTGATTGGTTGCTTTCTTTCTCCTTTTTTTTTATTGATCTTCATTTGCATCAACTTCAAAAATGCGGGAAGACAAAAAACAGAGCCTAAAAATAAACAACAGAGAGATAAGAGACTCCGGTGGGTAAAAAAAAAAACACAAAAGGGGAATATCTCCTTCTTCACAGTCAATTTATACACATCTGTTTCCACGGAAACAGCGAGAGAAGCCGAGAAGGAGACGGCCGTTTTATCACCTAATTTACATATGTGCATAATTATCTTAGCCATAAGAACAACAGTGTTAATGAGTAGATTAATATTACACACATCAAGGCGTCTAACGGCCCCCAGATTCCACTCACAACCTGAACCATAAAACATTATTGGATTATTGTTAAAGGAGCCACGAGAGATAATTTGTAAAAAAAAAAAAAGAATGAATTAATTCTTAATGATGAAACTACTACTAAATACTCCTTCTACTACTACTAATAATAACAACAATAATAAGGAAAAAACTATGATCAGCAACTTATTAGAAAAAAATATAAATAGAACTTACAATTTAAAAACATGCATAAACAAATTTCCTCTGTCTTCTTTCTTTCTTTTATTAGTGTTTCTTTCAATCCTAATTATTTCCAATTGTTTACTTTTCCAATGTTTTTTTATTCCTTTATTTGTTTTTGTTAGTTTTTTCTTACTTTCTTTAAATCGGTGTTAAAAAAAAAATATAAATAAATATAAAGGTAAAGTAGCCACCTTTTGCTTAGATTACTGCTTTGCACACTCTTGGCATTCTCTTGATGCCTACTTTGAAGAACCTACAATATGACATATTTTCAGTTCACTTTTTTGTTATGTATATAATTCCACGTGTTAATTCATAGTTTTGATGCCTTCAGTGTGACTCTACAATTTTCATAGTCATGAAAATAAAGAAAACTCTTTGAATGAGCAGGTGTGTCCAAACTTTTGGTCTGTACTGTATATATATATATATATATATATATATATATATATATATATATATATATATATATATATATATAAACTTTGTCTGTACTGTATATATATATATATATATACATACACAGTGTAATTTCTTTCTTTTTATCCAGTTGTAGTATTGCTTTTACTTTTTCATCCTTTCGTTTTTAGTCCTTTATGCTTATTATTTGTTTTTTCTTTCTTTCTTTCTTTCTTTCTTTCTTTCTTTCTTTCTTTCTTTCTTTCTTTCTTTCTTTCTTTCTTTCTTTCTTTCTTTCTTTCTTCTTTCTTTCTTTCTTTCTCAATGGCTTTATTTCTGCTTCAATCCAATTTCTTCCTTCCAATATTTTTTTCTCTTTTCTTTAATTTTTTCCCACTCCTCTTCTGTTAATTTATTCCTTTTCTACTTTATCCTTTCATTCCTACACTTACATGTTACATGTCCCAGACCATATGTGAATCTTCACAAAAATTATTCCAAAAAAGATGTGGTACTATAAAGATTTTCTTCACTTGCACTAGAAACCCAAACCTGTTCCAGCAGGACAATGTGGAGATATGTTTTACATGGGTTGGATGTGTGGGGAAGTTTTTGCGTGGCCTGCTGTAGAGCTATAAACCTCATTGAACACCTTTGGGTTAAACTACACTCCAGGTATTTACTAACTAGTGATTGAATTAGCAAAATCTCCACATTAAAATCTAGTTGAACATCTTCCCAGAAGAGTGTAGCTTATAATAACAGCAAAAAATATATATACTGTATATATCTATATAATCATGAGAAGCCACAGACCATCAAACAGCAAGTCTTCAGAAACCTCAATTAATACGACAAGAGTTAAATAAATAAATAAAAAAGCATGAAAAGCATTTTATTTATTCGGAATTTGATGCATCACTGGTTTAAACAGTGACCCTGAATTCTGCATCATATATTCTGGAGTGTTTGTGTGCTTTTGTGTGTACTCGGGGGTCACCCGGTTTCCTCGCACCATCACGCACGGTCATCGTTCAACCTTGAGGACTCATGAAAAGGTTTTGCGGCGTACGCTGAACAAAAAAAAGTGCATTAAGAGCAAAAAAAATTTTTTTTAAAAAGTCGATTTTCTCGCTTTTGTGAGTTCACTTCTCCAACACTATATATATGTGTGTGTGTGTATGTATGTTTCCATTTTGTTAGCCAGTAAGCTTTTTTAATTTCTGACAGGATTTTTGTTGAAAGGATGGTATTGTATATAAATAATTGGTAACTCTATCTGGCTAGTTTTCCTCGTTTTCCTCTCCTAACATTGTATTAAAACCTGGCCCCATCAATTTTTCACACTATTGTGGAAGTAGAAGAAAATCCAATCGCATCCAGAACAAAATTCCTCTCAGAACGAGTGTGTAAACATCCAAAATCTTAGCGCGTACGAAATTTGCACCGAACCCCACACGTTCTACTCCGACAGATGGTCGAAAAGACGCTACGGCGGACATTAGCGTGGAGAAAAGCGAGCCAAAAAAACGTGTGTACGCAGAGCGTGTCCTCGGTTGTGATGGCGTTTCACAAATTTCATCCTGCAGACATCGAGATGAAGTCCTTATGAAGAGCTTTGCACCATCTGCCAGGGACTTTGAGACGAAAGTCGCTGACACCGCAGCTTCCCCGTGGACACGACGTGACTTCAAAGACAATTTCACACAAAAGCTGCAGGAAAGAAAAAATCGCTCTGCAAGTGACACCTCGCTGCAAAACAAAATCTAAATATCGGGAAACTTGATGTCTTTTTTTTCTTCACATGGCATTTGAATTATTTCCAGCCTGCTATTTAAGTACCATAAACATTAAACTGTGTTTAAACCTCTGATATAAATCGCATATGAATGAAAGTTCTGAGTAAACGTGATATAAAAACGAGTGGTTATAAGTAAACGTATTTTGAAGAAATGTACTCAATGGCATTATTAGTGGCTCAAAGAAAGTGGGAAAAAAAGAGTGGTTATACGTGGGCATGTCTACATTACTATTAGTGGGTGTGTCCAAAAAAAAAAAAAAAAATTATTATAAGGACATATTTTGTAGTAAGGTAGAGCGTTATTATTGGGCGTGTCTTAACATAGAAAAAAATTGTGGTGAGTGTAACTTGCAGGTAATTAGAGTATTAGTGGGCGTGTCTTAAAGTCTTCTTCTTCTTCTTTTGGCTGCTCCCATTAGGGGTCGCCACAGCGGATCATCCGTCTCCATACCACCCTGTCCTCTACATCTGCCTCTTTCACACCAACTACCTGCATGTCTTCCCTCACCACATCCATGAACCTCCTCTTTGGCTTTCCTCTTTTCCTCCTACCTGGTGGCTCCATCCTCAGCATTCTTCTACCAATATAATTCATGTCCCTCCTCTGCACATGTCCAAACCATCTCAATCTCGCCTCCCTCACCTTGTCACCAAAACATCCCACATGCGCTATCCCTCTAATGAACTAATTTCTAATCTTGTCCATCCTCATCACTCCTAACAAAAACCTTAACATCTTCAGCTCGGCTACCTCCAGCTCCATCTCCTGTCTTTTACTCAATGCCACTGTCTCTAATCCATACAACATCGCAGGTCTCACCACAGTCCTATAAACTTTCCCTTTCATTCTTGCAGATACCCTACTATCACAAATCACTCCTGTCACTCTTCTCCACCCACTCCACCCTGCCTGCACTCTTTTCTTAACTTCTCTAACACACTCTCCATTACCTGTTAAACAATCTGGTTAAAAACTCCACTGCCATCTCTCCTAAACATCTCCATGCTTCTACCGGTATGTTATCTGCTCCAACCGACTTTCCACTCTTCATCCTCTTAATCGCTGCTCTCACTTCCTCCTTACTAATCCTATCTACATCCTGCTTCACCAACTCCACATCATCCAACCTTCTCTCTCTGATTTTCCTCATTCATCAGCTGCTCAAAATACTCCTCCACCTTCTCAACACACTCTCCTCACTAGTCAACACATTTCCTCTCCATCCTTTACTGCTCTAACTTGCAGTACATCCTTCCCAGCTCGGTCCCTCTGCCTGGCCAATCGGTATAAATCCTTTTCTCCTTCCTTAGTGTCCAACCTCTTATACAGCTCCTCATATGCCTTTTCCTTGGCTTTCGCCACATCCTCTTACCTGCTGCCATCTCCTTGTACTCCTGCCTACTTTTCTCATCACTCTGTCTATCCCACTTCTGTTTTGCCAACCTCTTTCTCCTTATGCTCTCCTGCACTTCCTCATTCCACCACCACGTCTCCTTGTCTTGCTTTCTATTTCCAGATGTCACACCAAGTACTTTTCTAGCTGCCTCCTCATCACTCCTGCAGCAGTTGCCCAATCATCCAACACCTCTTCAACACCACCGAGCCTCTGTCTGACCTCTTCCCTGAACCTCACACTACACTCTTCCTCCTTCAGTTTCCACCATCTTATTCTTCTTTCAGTCCTCACTCTTCTCCTCTTCTTTATCGCCTCCAAAACCATCCTGCAGACCACCATCCAATGCTGTCTAGCTACACTGTCCCCTGCCAACACCTTACAGTCTCCAATCTTCTTCAGGTTGCATCTCCTGCATAGCACATAGTCCACCTGTGTGCACCTTTCCCCACTCTTATACGTCACCCTATGATCCTCCTTCTTCTTAAAATAAGTGTTCACCACTGCCATTTCCATCCTTTTAGCAAAATCTGCCCTTCCACATTCCTCTCCTTAAAACCATACCTACCCATCACCTCCTCATCCCCTCTGTTCCCTTCACCTACATGCCCATTAAAGTCTGCCCCAATCACCAATCGTTCTTTCCTAGGTACACCATCTACCACTTCATCTAATTCACTCCAGAATCTTTCCTTCTCCACCATTTCACAGCCAACTTGTGGAGCATAGGCACTAATGACATTTATCATCATCCCTTTAACTTCCACCTTCACGATCATCACCCTATCAGAAACTCTCTTCACCTCCACTATACTCTTCCTTCAGAATCACCCCTACACCATTTCTCTTTCCATCCACACCATGATAAAACAGTTTAAACCCACCTCCAATGTTCCTACTCTTACTCCCTTTCCACTTGGTCTCCTAAACACACAACATCTCTACCTTTCTCCTCTCCATCATATCAGCTACCTCTCTTCCTTTAACCGTCATAGTACCAACATTTAAAGTACCAACCCAAACCTCCACTCTCCTACACTTCTCCTTTCCCTGCTGTCTCTGTAAACGTCTTCCTCCTCTCCTTCTCCTCCTTCGGCCAACAGTAGCCCAATTTCCACCGGTACCCTGTCGGCTAACGATACCTGTGGCGGTCGTTGTTAACCCGGGCCTCGACCGATCCGGTATGAAATTCTCATTTGTGATCCGCATATTTGATTTGGCACATGTCTTACGCTGGATGCTCTTCCTAACTCAACCCTCCCCATTTACCCGGACTTGGGACCGGCACTAAGAGTGCACTGGCTTGTGCATCCATAATGGCTGGGTGGGCGTGTCTTAAAGTGAAAGTGAGAATTAAAGGGTGTGGTTATAAGTTGGTCTTAAAATCTTAAAGGAAGGTAATTATACTGCTATCAGTGGGCGTGTCTTTAAAAAAATGAAAAATAAATAAAAAATAAAACAAGAGGGGTTGAAACCGGGCGTATCTTAGATCATTACGGCATTATTAGTGGGCATGTCTTGAAGAAAGTAAAACAGAGTGGTTATAAGTGGGCGTATCACAAATATAGGTAATTATGGTATTAGTGGGCGTGTCAAAGTAAAAAAGAGTGGGTATAAGTGGGCATCTCTTAAAATCTATAAGGAAGGTAATTAGGGCATTATTGGTGAAAGTTAAAGAGAGTGGGTATAAATAAGCGTATCTTAAAGGATTGTTATTAGAATCATTGGAATACTTTATTGATCACATAGAAAAATGGTTAAAATGAAAGCATTATTAGTGGGCGTGTTTTAAAGAGAGTAAAAGAGAGTGGTCTTAATTGGGGACCGAATTAAAGGAACATAATTACTGCATTATTAACATTAATAATTGTTATTATAACATATATTTTGATGAAAGCGACTTTGTGGGGATGTCATGAAGGCCATTATATTATTATTTATTATATATATTATTTTTTGAAGGTCATTCAAATGCAAATGGTGTAAAGGGGCGTGTCTTAAAAACCATATATGGAAGTCGTAGTGGCTGTAAGCCGACTTGTCTTGAAGAAAAGAAATGTGAACAGATATAAGTGCCGTTTCCTTTAAATAAATAAAAAAAGAAGATACGAATGCTATAATGAAAAAAGCCCGGTTGTGAGTGGATGTGTCTTAAAGACCATAAATGAAAATTAGAATAGTCATTAGTGTCTAAGTCTTGCCTCAGTATCTCTGTCTGTTATCTAGCTAGTATGCTAGATAACTTGCTCGTGAAGTAAGAAAATATGTTTAAACCTTTGATATTTGATTTCTCTGCAGTTTTATGAGGGAACCCTTTTTTTTTTTTTTTTTTTTTATTTATTTTTACTGGACTTATTTCTAGAATCTTAAGTGTGTTTTCTCGTCTGCTCTGTCCTGATAAAAATCCGAATCACTTTCTGTTGATGTGCGATTTAGCAAAATCAGATATTATTTTTGGAAGCACACGGGCAGCAAGTCTCCCGCCGTCAGATACTTCATTATTTTTGCAGCGTGAAGAGGCATTTTGCGGGGGTTGGACTCCCATGTTGGCACTTTATGGCGGGAAAATGGTCTGAAAGAATGATTACATCAGATTTTATGTAATGCTGGAAACCATTGCTTGTTTGGAGACCACACACACATACACAAGTCCTTCAGATTTGCTTAAACGAGCATCTCTTTCAGTGAAAAATGATTTTTTTATTTGAAATGACTTTTTTTTAAGCTAATCACGATTTGATTAATTGTCAAACAACTGCAAATGCTGTTTCCTTAAATCAATCACACAAATTTTTTTAACAACTTTTATATCTAATACTGTCAATAGGGCAAAGTAGAGATCATGTTTGGCTTTATGTGAACATGTGCTCGCTAGTGCTAGCTCTAATTGTGCTAATTAAGTCATTTTATTTAATTTCACTTAATTTTATTGTATAAACAACTAAGTAATGGAGTAATTCTTATTCAGTTCAACTGTCTAACTAAAATGTTTTTGCGCTATTTCACAGGTGAAAAGCTTTTGCGAAGTAAACTTCCTTCAATCAAAATGGCCGCTGATTTCCCACCATTTCAACAGTCTCTGTGATAAAAAGATACTCCGTTATCATGTAAAAATAAATTGCTGATTGTTTTCATTCAGATGAAAGAAACGTGTTTGCTTGCAAACCAAATAAACAAACATTTTTATGTAAAAAGTGCATTTAAGCTTCAACTGGAAGCTAAGTTCAATAAATACTTTAATAAGGGGGTTGATCAGTGCTAGCATTAGCCTCCAACACTTGCATCGGCATACGTTTTCACTTCTTTTTATTTTACTTATTTTATGTTAACATTGTGTGAGGGAAACGGTATGAAACACAGGGCTAGCAAGTGCTAATGCTGATCAAATCGACATTATTTCATAATATGTTTGTGTTTATGCTGCTATAGTGACTAAACGAATGCTAGCAGGATATTGTGACATCAGCAGTGTTAGAATATAGATAAATTTTCCTATTAAGCATTGAATTATCATAAGATTAGCACTACCAATTAGCATTTGCATAAGATCTGGCTGGTTAGATATATATATATATATATATATATATATATATATATATATATATATATATATATATATATATATAAACATATATATATATAATATAAACATTTTTTATTATTTAATTTTGTTTCTTATTTCTTTTTATTCATATCAGTGATCCTTATAGATAAGCTTTCTCTAGCAACATGTCGCCATGCCATGGTGAGGATGACGCTAACACGATTATCAAGGTGACATTTGATTCACTGATTCTGAAGCTTTATTCCCATCTTATCAAGTGACATTTAAAACCTGTAAAGCTTGTCATTTAAAGGTTGAAGAAAGAAAAAAAAAAAATCAAACTCCGAGCTTTTTCACTTCATCTCCGTGGACCATCATCATCAAAGTGCGCCTTCAAATTTGTAAACTTCAAATTAAGTTAAAATGCGATTAATGATTTAATGCTATGAGCCATGCTAACTTTCTGTTTTTTGTTTGTTATCATATGTGGTCAGGGTTTAACACTGTTGTGTTTTTACCATATATGGTCATTGGTTTGAAATGCTGCGTCATTACCATATATGGACAGGCTTTTGAACTTTGTCATTTCCATATACGGTAAGTGTTTCAAATTTTTAAATGTTGCCATTAGCATATACTGTAAGTGTTTAGAAAAGTTTCATTACCATATAAGGTACGTCTACTACAATTATATGACGTTACTATATATATGGTCATAGTTTTAAATACTGTGTCCTTACCATATATGGTCAAGTTTTTTTATTGATATATTGTTATTTGTATTGATTTTTTGTTTTTATTTTTATGTCTTATTAATATACTGTATATGGTCAGGTTTTTCTTTAATGTGTGTGCCATTACTTTATGTGGTCAGTGTTTAAAAATACTGTGCTGTTCGGGGTTTGAAAAAAATGGTGCGTCTGGCTAGCTATCTTCGCAGGGTGATGCCTGATATTATTAGCTTATTATTATGTCCAAACATTCTAGCCTGCAAAAGTTCATCTTAGTGAGGTTTGTTGTTTGTTTCTATTTTTACATACTGTATATTTATTTAAAACACATTAAGTTGATCCTTAGCAGCTAGCTGGCTAGTTCAATCAATGTTAGCTATGCTACCAAAACAAACAACACTTTTTTAACTTGGCGATCAGAAAGTCACTGGACATTTCCTCCTTGCAGAACTAATTTACAAATGAAAATAGTCTGGTACCTTTCTTTCTTTCTTTTTTCTCTCTCTCTTTGATCTCTCTCTCCATTTCTGTCAATATTTTAACAATGTTTGAGCAAAACTAGCATCAGAATACTGACAGGCTAGCAGAAATGGCTAATGTTAAATGTTTAGCTAGCAATGCTAAATGGTGCTAGACAGGAAAGTTTTTTTTTTTTAAAAAGGAACAGCATTATCACATTTTTACATTTTATTGTCTCTCAGTGAATCTTAAAAGCAGTTATATTCATATAGAAGTTTCTAGAAAATCAGAGAAGATTAGCATCGATTGTTGTTACCTCAGAACATTCTAGTAAAAAAAAAAAAGGCAGCTGTTCTGGCATGTTTATTCATGTAAATGATGTTTAACTTCTAATGAAGTCAAACAAAATATGCTAGCATCCTGATGTGATTAGCTTTGATATACATGTTTTCAGCATTGCGGCTGTTAGCTGTTAGCATGTAGTCCTCCATGCACCCTCATTATTTGTATTAGCCTTCATGCAATTTTTTTCTTAGCATTATTAACTTTCATTCTATCTTTACATCTTTCCGTCATTATTAGCGATGCTAGTCAATGTTTGGTGATGTCTCTGCTTAACTCTGATCCTATACCATACATATTAGCCTCATTAATTTGATACTCGCCAGTTTCCTGTAACTTCATTATTTGCTTGTCAGCTTCTACATCTACAATTGTCTATTCCATTATGTCGTCTTTGACTAAGGTTCATTTAACTCTCTGCCTTGCAACATTAGCAAAGAACGAGATTTACCTTCTGCAAAACTCTTAGCAACGTATGTTCGAAGTGAATAGATTTTTGGTTTAGCTAGCATTCAGCCTTATTGTTTAGCTAATATTGCTAATATTTTGGTGTAAAATATGCCTTTACTTCACTGTTAGCACATTGGCTAAGGCATTATATGTTTTTTTTGGTGTCCTTCATGTTAGCCATCTGACAGGAGTGACTGCCAGTCCATATTCATGAGAACGTAATATCCAGGGAATTATGGATAAAAAAAGGAGGCACACTCGCTGACTTCTGCCGTCTTTTGCAAAGTGCCCTTGAAACTCTTTATCAAGCAATTTTCATCGTGTCAATGAGGTCACACACACACACACACACACACACACACACACACACACACACAGACAGCATGCTGACAGTCAGATCAGGGTAATCCTCACACACTCAGCACTGTCATGTTTCCAGTTCCATTTAAAAAGATTAGCTTAGCTAGTGCTGATGCTAGCATGGATTTTTCCTTCCTCCATCTATCTTTCTTGCCCTCATTCTCCCTTTCTTTTTCTCTTTTTTGATTTTTGCCCTTAATTTCTTCATTTAATCTTTCTTTCTTTCTTTCTTTCTTTCTTTCTTCTTTTCTTCTTTCTTCTTTTCTTCTTTCTTTCCTGCTCTCTTTTTTATGCACCCCCAAATGAAAAAAAGGCTGTCATCTTCTGTTTTTTTTTTTCTTTTTCTTCTTTTCTTTCTTGAACGCTCTCTGGTTGTTGTAAATGGGACACAGCCTGCGCTTGGCTCCTCGGGCATCAATGACTCATTGAATGGGGAATTAAAGGGCATGTGCACGGCTTGCAGTGGCGATGTGATAAACTCCACACACTTCAAAGCTCACGATCATGAATGGAGCAGTGTGACGGCAGGAAATACCAAAGTGACCGAACATCATCATCATCATCATCATCATTATTACAGAAACATTACAGCATGTTGCAGGACTTTTGTTCAACAATCCAATCTGCTTATCTATTTTCCCATCATCCAGCTATCCATCCACTTATTTTCTACTTTTCTGATGCATTTAATCTATCTATCTATCTATCTATCTATCTATCTATCTATCTATCTATCTATCTATCTATCTATCTATCTATCTATCTATCTATCTATCTATCTAACTTTTAATGCATCCATCCATCCGCTTATCTATCGATCTGTCTGTCTGTCTGTCTATTTTCTAATCCATTCATCCATCCATCCATCCATCCACTTATATTCTACTTTCCCAATACATCCATCCATCTGTTTATCTATCTATCTCTGTCTCTGTCTACCTATTTTCTAATGCATCCATCCATCCACCTATTTTTTGTTTTCTAATGCATTTTATTTTCCTATCTATCTATCTATCTATCTATCTATCTATCTATCTATCTATCTATCTATCTATCTATCATCTATCTATCTATCTATCTATCTATCTATCTATCTATCTATCTATCTATCTAACTTTTAATGCATCCATCCATCCGCTTATCTATCGATCTGTCTGTCTGTCTGTCTATTTTCTAATCCATTCATCCATCCATCCATCCATCCACTTATATTCTACTTTCCCAATACATCCATCCATCTGTTTATCTATCTATCTCTGTCTCTGTCTACCTATTTTCTAATGCATCCATCCATCCACCTATTTTTTTGTTTTCTAATGCATTTTATTTTCCTATCTATCTATCTATCTATCTATCTATCTATCTATCTATCTATCTATCTATCTATCTATCTATCTATCTATCTATCTATCTATCTATCTATCTATCTGTCTGTCTGTCTGTCTGTCTGTCTGTCTGTCTGTCTGTCTGTCTGTCTGTCTGTCTCTTTAGTGCACAGGCTCCACTCCAGGCTGTAAGCCACGCCCCCTGATGTTGGTGCTGGCGGTGATGGTTGAGGGTTTATAAAGTGTTTGTGAATCCATTAAATCTGAGTCAGCACTCATCTTAGAACGGGCTTCAGGCTCCTTTAGCAGTTTCCTTCTTCCAGATCACCTCGCATTAGTGTTCCGGACAGGGATCTGGGGACCGATGAGGACAAGCAGTACGGAGACACACAAATGAATCATCGGGACGTTCCTGTGATATAATACAATCATGTCCACCTTCGACTATAGAGTGAAGTTCAGTCTGTTATTTCTGCTTTTCTGAACCACAAGCACAAATACAGTGTGTGCATCATTATACCTTACATTTAAGTCCATTCTTTCTTTCTTTCTTTCTTTCTTTCTTTCTTTCTTTCTTTCTTTCTTAAACATTTATTAATTATTTGTCTTTTGTTTTTGTTTTCTTTTTTTTATTTGCTCCCCACATCCTTTGTTTATTATTCGACTTTCATTCATTTGTTCGCTCTTTGTCTTCTTTTAACTACTTGCATTTATTCATGAATTTTTTTTCCCATCATCATGTTTGCATGTTTATTCGCTTCTTTATATTTTCTGAGAAAAACATTTGTGAATAAAAAGAAAAGAATTATAAAAGAAAGCAAGCAAGAAAGAAAGCAAGCAAGAAAGAAAGAAAGAAAGAAAGAAAGAAAGAAAGAAAGAAAGAAAAACAAATAAGAAATAAGAAAAATATTTGTTAATACAAAAAAGAAAGAAATATATATATAAAAAAAAAAGGAAAGTTTCACAGTTATTGATTTGTAAACTAGGTGTTGGCAGTGAAACTAGTGTCCCTCCTTCTTTTTCTTAATCAGACACTCGTTTGTATGTGTTGCCAGGTCCACTCATGATGTCCCAAACACTTCTGTAGTAACCACTTTAAACCAGGAAGTAGAATTTTACATAGAGAACACAGAGGAGTGCTGCAGATACAAAAATACAAGACATCTGAAAACCAACTTACATGCAGAGTATTACAGCTCTTTTAGTTTCGCGTGTGTGTGTGTGTGTGTGTGTGTGTGTGTGTGTGTTTTCTCATTGGTGAACTTCATCTCTGAGTTATTACTGGTTTACAGTAAGCAGAGATCTGGACACCATCCACACACACTTCTGAACACAACACTAATAAACCTACACCCCCATAAATACACACACACACACACACACACACACACACACACACACACACACACACACACACACACACACTGAATGCGAGTATAACCATTATGTTTTAAAACTTGGCTCTGTGCCAGGGCCCGGATCTCTGTATCACCACAACAAAAAGCTACAAGATACAATAGTTTAGTGTTTCAAAAAGTCGGGGAGGGGGGGACACTTTTCCTTTAGGGCACTTATTGCTGGCTTTTCATTTTATCGACATTTAATAGTTTACTCAGAGAAAATTTAATCACCAGCATGACGACTGTCAATAAACAAGCTCTCGCTAAGAATTAACATCAACACCACCGAGAGAAACGAGAATCAGAGAGAAAAGGGTAAAAACCTTGTGAAAAAGAAGCGAAACAGGGGGAAAGACAGCTAGAAAAAAGGAAGAGTCAAGAACCGAGTGGGAGAAGGCAAAATCATGACAGGAAGGAAGGAAGGAAGATAGAAGGAAGAAAGGAAGATGGAAAAAAGATAGAAGGAAGGAAGGAAGGAAGGAAGGAAGGAAGGAAGGAACATGGAAGGAAGGAAGGAAGGAAGGAAGGAAGATAGAAGAAAGGAAGATGGAAGAAAGGAAGGTAGATGTAGGAAGGAAGAAAGGAAGGAAGATAAAATAAAATAATGAAAATAATCGATAGAATGGGAGTATGAAAGAAACAGACAAAAAGAAAGAGACCAAATTCAGAGTAAGAAAATGATAAAAGAATTTAACAAAAGGGAAGGCAATAATAAAGAGAGGGAAAGAAGATAGAAGAAAATTTTTTGAAAAGGAGACTGAATGGAAAGAATAAAAAAAAAAGACACAATGCATAAAAACAGAGAAAGCCAACGATACAATAAATCAATCAAATAGAAAGAAAAAGAAAGAAAGAAAGAACACACTGTACCCGGAAGGATGAAGGGAGAGAAAAAGAACTCAAAATAGGATACGAACACAATTAGACAAAGAAACAGTAACATTAGAGGAGTACCAGCTGTTTCCTCTTTTCCGCACTTACTCTTCCTCTCTTTGCCTCTCTGTCCATCTGTCTCACACCACAGGTGATCTGTCTATCAATCAGGTCACGTGACCCTGAGTTTCGGCACCTCGGTGATGCAATCCTTCACTGCGAGCAGCCGACGCAGCGTACGCCGGGATCCACACACTAATTACATCCTGTAAGCACAACATTAAAATCACCTGAATTACTGTACAACAAACTCTGCAGTGTAGGTTTTCTAGTATTTAAACTGGATTAAATAGCGCCATTTGTGTCTTGTTTATAAAATCTTGCATAATACTGCACCTACTCCACTTACAACATTTATTACACACAGGAAAGATACTGGAGAAACAAGCTGAGCTGATTATGAGAAACGGTGTAGCAACACTACGCTTAAAAGGATCTAATACACCCTGTGAACAATTTACACAATGTACACTGTATACATACATGTATAATGCTGGCAATGTGTTTGTGTTTGGGTGTTTGGGTTAGTGGTTGTATTTGGGTAAATGTTTATATCAGGGTTAGTGGTTGTATTTGGGTGAGTGTTTATATTTGTGTTAGTGGTTGTATTTAGGTGAATGTTTTATATCAGGGTTAGTGGTTGTATTTGGGTGAGTGTTTATATTTGTGTTAGTGGTTGTATTTGGGTGGGTGTTTATATTTGGGTTAGTGGTTGTATTTGGGTGGGTGTTTATATTTGGGTTAGTGGTTGTATTTGGGTGGGTGTTTATATTTGGGTTAGTGGTTGTATTTGGGTGAGTGTTTATATCAGGGTTAGTGGTTGTATTTGGGTGGGTGTTTATATTTGGGTTAGTGGTTGTATTTGGGTGGGTGTTTATATTTGGGTTAGTGGTTGTATTTGGGTGGGTGTTTATATTTGGATTAGTGGTTGTATTTGGGTGGGTGTTTATATTTGGGTTAGTGATTGTATTTGGGTGGGTAGGAGGAGAAGGAGGAGGAAGACGTCTACAGAGACGGCAGGAAAAGGAGCAGTGCAGGAGAGTGGAGGTTCGGGTTGGTACTTTAAATGTTGGTACTATGACGGGTAAAGGAGAGAGATGGCTGATATGATGGAGAGGAGAAAGGTAGATATGCTGTGTGTTCAGGAGACCAAGTGCAAAGGGAGTAAGGCCAGGAGCATTGGAGGTGGGTTTAAACTGTTCTATCATGGTGTGGATGGAAAGAGAAATGGTGTAGGGGTGATTCTGAAGGAAGAGTACAGTAAGAGTGTAGTGGAGGTGAAGAGAGTTTCTGATAGGGTGATGATCGTGAAGGTGGAAGTTGAAGGATGATGATAAATGTCATCAGTGCCTATGCTCCACAAGTTGGCTGTGAGATGGAGGAGAAGGAAAGATTCTGGAGTGAATTAGATGAAGTGGTAGATGGTGTACCTAGAAAAGAACGATTGGTGATTGGGGCAGACTTTAATGGGCATGTAGGTGAAGGAACAGAGGTGATGAGGAGGTGATGGGTAGGTATGGTTTTAAGGAGAGGAATGTGGAAGGGCAGATGGTGGTAGATTTTGCTAAAAGGATGGAAATGGCAGTGGTGAACACTTATTTTAAGAAGAAGGAGGATCATAGGGTGACGATAAGAGTGGAGGAAGGTGCACACAGGTGGACTATGTGCTATGCAGGAGATGCAACCTGAAGGAGATTGGAGACTGTAAGGTGTTGGCAGGGGACAGTGTAGCTAGACAGCATCGGATGGTGGTCTGTAGGATGGTTTTGGAGGCGAAGAAGAAGAGGAGGAGAGTGAGGACTGAAAGAAGAATAAGATGGTGGAAACTGAAGGAGGAAGAGTGTAGTGAGGTTCAGGGAAGAGGTCAGAGAGAGGCTCAGTGGTGTTAAGGAGGTGTTGGATGATTGGGCAACTACTGCAGGAGTGATGAGGGAGGCAGCTAGAAAAGTACTTGGTGTGACATCTGGAAATAGAAAGCAAGACAAGGAGACGTGGTGGTGGAATGAGGAAGTGCAGGAGAGCATAAGGAGAAAGAGGTTGGCAAAACAGAAGTGGGATAGACAGAGTGATGAGAAAAGTAGGCAGGAGTACAAGGAGATGCGGCAGCAGGTTAAGAGGATGTGGCGAAAGCCAAGGAAAAGGCATATGAGGAGCTGTATGAGAGGTTGGACACTAAGGAAGGAGAAAAGGATTTATACCGATTGGCCAGGCAGAGGGACCGAGCTGGAAGGATGTACTGCAAGTTAGAGCAGTAAAGGATGGAGAGGGAAATGTGTTGACTAGTGAGGAGAGTGTGTTGAGAAGGTGGAGGGAGTATTTTGAGCAGCTGATGAATGAGGAAAATCAGAGAGAGAGAAGGTTGGATGATGTGGAGTTGGTGAAGCAGGATGTAGATAGGATTAGTAAGGAGGAAGTGAGAGCAGCGATTAAGAGGATGAAGAGTGGAAAGTCGGTTGGACCAGATGACATACCGGTAGAAGCATGGAGATGTTTAGGAGAGATGGCAGTGAGTTTTTGACCAGATTGTTTAACAGGATTTTGGAAGGTGAGAAGATGCCTGAGGAATGGAGAAGAGTGTGCTGGTACCGATCTTTAAGCATAAAGGAGATGTGCAGACCTGCAGTAACTACAGGGGAATTAAGTTGATCAGTCACACCATGAAGTTATGGGAAAGAGTAGTGGAAGCCAGGCTGAGAGAAGAGGTGACCATCTGTGAGCAACAGTATGGTTTCATGCCGAGGAAGAGCACCACAGATGCCTTATTTGCTTTGAGAATGTTGATGGAGAAGTATAGAGAAGGACAGAAGGAATTGCATTGTGTATTTGTGGATTTAGAGAAGGCGACGACAGGGTGCCAAGAGAGGAGTTGTGGTATTGTATGAGGAAGTCAGGTGTGTCAGAGAAGTATGTGAGGGTGGTGCAGGACATGTATGAGGACAGTGTGACGGCAGTGAAGTGTGCAGTAGGTACGACAGACTGGTTTAGGGTGAAGGTTGGACTGCATCAAGGATCGGCCCTGAGCCCTTTCCTGTTTGCAGTGGTGATGGACAGGTTGACGGACGAGGTCAGACAGGAGTCTCCTGACTATGATGTTTATGGATGATATTGTGATTTGTTGTGAGAGTAGGGAGCAGGTTGAGAAGAGCCTGGAGAGGTGGAGATATGCGCTGGAGAGAAGGGGAATGAAACTCAGTAGGAGTAAGACAGAGTACATGTGTGTGAATGAGAGGGAGGGCAGTGGAGTGGTGCGGTTGCAGGGAGAAGAGCTGGAGAAGGTGGAGGAATTCAGGTACCTGGGGTCAACAGTGCAAAGTAATGGAGAGTGTGTTAGAGAAGTGAAGAAAAGAGTGCAGGCAGGGTGGAGTGGTGGAGAAGAGTGACAGGAGTGATTTGTGATAGTAGGGTATCTGCAAAAATGAAAGGGAAAGTTTATAGGACTGTGGTGAGACCTGCGATGTTGTATGGATTAGAGACAGTGGCATTGAGTAAAAGACAGGAGGTGGAGCTGGAGGTAGCAGAGCTGAAGATGTTGAGGTTTTCGTTGGGAGTGACCAGGATGGATAAGATTAGAAATGAGTTTATTAAGGGGACAGCGCATGTAGGATGTTTTGGTGACAAGGTGAGGGGGGCGAGATTGAGATGGTTTGGACATGTGCAGAGGAGGGACATGAATTATATTGGTAGGAGAATGCTGAGGATGGAGCCACCAGGTAGGAGGAAAAGAGGAAGGCCAAGAAGGAGGTTCATGGATGTGGTGAGGGAAGACATGCAGGTAGTTGGTGTAAAAGAGGCAGATGTAGAGGACAGGGTGGTATGGAGACGGATGATCCGCTGTGGCGACCCCTAATGGGAGCAGCCGAAAGAAGAAGAAGATTGTATTTGGGTGGGTGTTTATATTTGGGTTAGTGGTTGTATTTGGGTGGGTGATTATATCAGGGTTAGTGGTTGTATTTGGGTTGGTGTTTATATTTGGGTTAGTGGCTGTATTTGGGTGGGTGTTTATATTTGGGTTAATGGTTATATTTGGGTGGGTGATTATATCAGGGTTAGTGGCTGTATTTGGGTGGGTGTTTATATTTGGGTGGGTGTTTATATTTGGGTTAGTGGTTGTTTTTGGTTGGGTGTTTATATTTGTTTAGTGGTTGTATTTTTTTTTTTTATTCCACCCTCCGGTGGTGGAAAACTTCAGGGACTAAATCACCTGCATAGATCAGTATCTTCAACTTAGTGTTGCGGAGGTTTCGATACTCTGGTTTAGGGGCTGTGGCGTTCCCCTGACTTAAATGGTGTCCCTGTTTCACCGTATGCTCTTGTTCTGGAAGGAATTATCACCTTCTCTATGCAGGATTCCCAGGATACAGAAAGCTTTTTTTTTTCCTTGTTCATTTTTTTTTTCAACACACTCATTTTCTTGGTACAATGATTAAAATGAAATCAAAGACTTTTCTACCTCTTACTAAGCTGGAGGCGTTTAAACAGCAGCCCTTCATGCCACACTGATTCAAACAACCTTTTTTTTTTGTTTCATAAGTGTGTGAAGAGTGTAGATATTGCCAATGGAGTGCTGTCTAGGTAGAACAAAATGTTCTTATTGAGTCTGTGATGTTTGTGTATAAAGGCGAGAATTCTAGGTACCCCGACCGATTCCGAAAACTTAACTGCAAGTGAAATGTGTAATTTAGTTAAAGTTTGTTGAATTTGTCATTATTGCAATCGAATCTTTTCATTGCTGATGTTTCCAGATGTGTATGATTATGTATAATTTTTACTTTAAAAAGTGTTTTATTGTTTTTGTTTTTTGCCCTGTTTTTTTACAGATAAAGTTTTTCAATCTTTTATGCCTTCACACTTATATGTTTTATCTTGCATTGTAAAAGTGTTTATGTCTAGCTGAGTGTGTGTGTATTTAGATAGCTGTTTATGTTTGGGTGTGTAGGTTTGAGTACAGCACCTGTCAAAAGTTTAGAAACACTTAGTCCTAATTTATTTTTGAGGTACATGCATGTTCCTATTGTTTTTATGCAGCAAACTAGCTAAAAGGCAAAGGTAGTTGTATATGGGTCAGTGTTTGTGTTTGGGTGTGTGATTGTGTTCGGTTGCATGGCTGGGTGTGTTTTGGTGGCTGGTTCTGTTTGTGTTTGTAGTTTTATTTGGGTGGGTGTTTGTATTTTGGTAGATTTTTTTTGTATTTCAGTGGGTTTTGGGCAGGTGGTTGAATTATGTTGGAGAGGTGTTTGCATGAGTGTCAATGTTTGGGTAGGTAGTTGTGTTTGGGTTGGTGTTTATGTTTGAATGGGTAGGTATCTTTGGCAGTGTTTTGGGGTGGGTAGTTGCGTTTGAGTGGGTGTTTGTTTGGGTGGGTCATTTTTAGATTAGTGTTTGGTTGGGTGTTTATTTGGATGTGTAGTTGTGTTTGGATGTAGTTGTGTTTGAGTGGGCGTTTGTTTGGGTGGGTAGTTGTGTTTGCATTAATGTATGTTTGGGTGGGTAGTTGTGTCTGGGTGGGTGTTTGGGAGGATATTTGTGTTTTGCTTGGCATTTATGTTTGTGTGGGTAGTTGTTTGTGAGTGTGTTTTGGGCGTGTATTTGTGTTTGGGTGGGCAGATATATTTGGCTATGTGTTTGTTAGGGTGGGTAGTTGTGTTTAAGTGGGTGTTTGTTTGGGTGGGTAATTTTTTGCATGACTGTTAGGATGGGTAGTTGTTTGGTTGGGTGTGTGTTTGGATGTGTAGTTGTGTTTGGGTGGGTGTTTGTTTGGGTGTGTAGTTGTGTTTGAGTGGGTAATTCTTTTGCATGACTGTTTGTTAGGGTGGGTAGTTGTTTGGTTGGGTGTTTGTTTGGATGTGAAGTTGTGTTTGAGTGGGTGTTTGGATGTGTAGTTGTGTTTGGGTGTATAGTTGTGTTTGAGTGGGTGTTTGTTTGGGTGGGTAATTCTTTTGCATGACTGTTTGTTAGGGTGGGTAGTTGTTTAGTTGGGTGTTTGTTTGGATGTGTAGTTGTGTTTGAGTGGGTGTTTGTTTGGATGTGTAGTTGTGTTTGGGTAGGTGTTTGTTTGGATGTGTAGTTGTGTTTGTTTGAGTGGGTTGTTGTGTTTGGGTGTGTAGTTGTGTTTGGATTGATGTTTTGGTGAGTGTGTGGTGTTTGGTTTTTGTATCAGGTTGGAGAATTGTGTTGCTGTATGATTCAGAGATTGAACTGATAGTCAGTTATTGCTCCTTCAATCATATTTGCTGTTTTCGTGTTTTGTAAAAGTTGTGTGTATCTTAAAGGAAGTTGAGAGCTGCAGTGTGTGTTGCATGTTTGTGCTTTGAGATTTTTGTCTCGTGTTCTTGAACTCTTCGGCAAACCAATTTAGCTCTTGGGTTTTTTTGTTTTTTTTTCACACTGCTGTCGTTTTGCCTGGTTGGAGATTGTTAATGATGCTGTGAATATGTAATGCTTTACCCAGAGTGGGAGGATTTCAAATAATGGTGTATCCTACATGTTTTAATGTAGGATACACCATACTCTACATGGAGTATTTTAATCAAGTTTTCATTTCAATGTTAAATTCAGTTTATTTCAGTTTTGAGTCTGGAGGTATGAATGTCTCGGGGACATCCGCAGTGTCCTTGAGCAGTATGTAAATGTTCCCTTTTTACTTCCTCCTTTGTTGATTGTACTGTGATATTTCTTCTTGACAACATTTCCAGCTCATTCCGAAATCTCGGCTTGAGGGAACTAAATTATTTTCTTCAGATCCCCACCCTTGCGTTTACCCGTAGTTGTGCGTCTGGATCGGGATGATCTTTGCTTTCACGGTGGGAAAGACGTCCTCATTAAAACCGATGGATCTTGTGTGGTAGGATGCAGACTGCACAGGGGTTTGCTGTTGATGTGAATGGCGAGACGGATGCGTGTTGCTACTACAGTTATACGGTGAGACGATAAGATCAGTTTCACAATAACAGCAGCCTGTTAGGAGTAAAAAATAAAATATAGTGGAGTGTAATCTAATAGAATATAGTGTAGGGTACAGGGTAGGTGAGCATGCTAGGTCTCTCAATCTCTTCATATTTGTCTTTTCGTCTTTCTTTGCCTTTGTTTGACTTTTTCTTTTTTCTGTCTATCTCTGTCCACCTCTTTCTCTCTCTATTACCGAAACCCAAGGTACCCAGATTTCACCTTACATGTTACAAATAGTGCAGTGAACCATTGCATCCTCATGACCTCGGCCTAGAAATGGAAATTCCCTGTGTTGTGATTAAAATGACATTTCCTTTCCTTAGAAAGAGCCATCTTATCTCCTCTGTCTGCTCTTTTTCACTCTTTTCCCCCTCCCTTTCACTTTTCTTTCCTTTTTTTAATCACTCTCTTCACAGTCAGTGCTTCATATCGCTTTTTTTTTTAACCTATTTGTCTCGATCCTTTTTAAACCCTCTCCCCTCCAATCTTTCCTCATTGTCTCTTATCCGTCCTTCTGAACTCTCTTTGCTCATTCTGATATTTATTGTAGAATTGCATTAGATGTGCATTCCGATTATTCTTTCTCACTCTGGTAGAATAAACACGAAAGCACACGATTGTGCACAAAGCCAGCTTCTCGAAAATATGTTTTACATGTGTTGCAGTGGAAGATCTCCTGCTATAGAGCTCTCAAGCTTTTCAAAAACCTATGGAGTGAATGTGAACGCTGACTGCACCCCAGGCTTCCCCACCCTACATCACTTTACTAATGCCCTTGTAGCTGAATGAGCACAAATCTCTACAAGCTCACTCCATAATCTAGTGGAACATCTTCACTTTTTTCGTTCTCACATATATATTTAAATATCCTTTCTTTTTCTTTTTTTAATTGCTCAACTTGTTATTAGAAAGAACAAAGAAAGAAAGAAAATTAAATATATAAGAAAGTAAGAAAGAAAAAAGCAAATCATTTTAAAAACTATGATTAAATACCAACATTTTATGTGAGAAAAAAAGTGAAACATATAAAAAAAAATTACAATTAAATTAATTAAAATATGTGAGAGAACGAAAGAATGAAGAAGAGAAAGAAAGAAAAAAGAAAGTAAGAAAATAAAATATATAAGAAAGTAAGGAAGAAAAAAGTAAAACATTTAAGAAAACGATTAAATTGAAAAATTAAATATGAGAAAGAAATACATAAGAAATAATTAAGATTAAATAAAAAAGTTAACTATGTGAGAAAGTATGAAAGCATGAAAAAGAGAGAAAGAAAGAATTTAATAATTAGATGTAGATGAGAAAAAAAGTTGAAAGTAAAATGTGATAAAAGAAAGAAAAGATAATGACAAATAAATGATAAAATTATATAAGATAAACAATTAAACATGAGAGAAAGAAAGAAAGAAAGAAAGAAAGAAAGAAAGAAAGAAAGAAAGAAAGAAAGAAAGATAAATAAATAAATGAGGAAATTATATAGGATAAACAATAGAAAGAGAAAGAAAGAAAGAAAGAAAGAAAGAAAAGAAAGAAAAGAAATGAGGTAATAATATAGGATAAACAATGGAAAGAAAGAAAGGAAGAAAGAAAGAAGAAAGAAAGAAAGAAAGAAAGAAAGAAAGAAAGAAAGAAAGAAAGAAAGAAAAGAAATGAGGAAATAATATAGGATAAACAATGGAAAGAAAGAAAGAAAGAAAGAAAGAAAGAAAGAAAGAAAGAAAGAAAGAAAGAAAGAAAGAAAGAAAGAAAAGAAATGAGGAAATAATATAGAGAAAGAAAGAAAGAAAGAAAGAAAGAAAGAAAGAAAGAAAGAAAGAAAGAAAGAAAGAAAAGAAATGAGGAAATAATATAGGATAAACAATGGAAAGAAAGAAAGAAAGAAAGAAAGAAAGAAAGAAAGAAAGAAAGAAAGAAAGAAAGAAAGAAAGAAAGAAAGACTACGTTGTGGTTTGGATGATCTCGTAATGAACGAAGAGCATGCTGAACTCTTGTCATAATTCGTGCCACTGAAGTCTGTGCTACTGAAAGGATTTCATTAAGCAGCTTCTTTATTAATTAAAGATTAATGACCTGAATCTCAAATATTAATTAACAACTAGTATATTATATAAAGAAATTATTTCCACTACACAGTAGGATACCGATACAGTAAAGTCTCTGAAGCTCACAAGAGCTGTAAACCAATATAGTGTTAATGATTTGTGTATGAAAGACAGAGGAAAAATGAAAAAGAAAATACATTTTAAAAAAGCAAAGGAAAATGTTGAAAATAAATTGAAAAATAGTAGTAAGTAAAATATATAAAAAAAGTAAAAAAGAAAGAAAATGTGAAAAAAACAAAGTCAAATATAAGAAAGAAAGAAAGAAAGAAAGAAAGAAAGAAAGAAAGAAAGAAAGAAAGAAAGAAAAAGAAAAGTAGAAGTAAAATATGTGAGAGAAAATTTTTATAACTAGAGTAGGTGAGTAAGTAGATGAGTAAAAATGTAAAGAAATCAAAATATGTGAAATAAAGAATAACATTGATGCAAATCGTCCAGTTCTGCCTGAACAAATGTACAAAAATCACCGCTCTGAGCCGGATTTAGCAAGCAAGCAAGCAAGCAAGAAAGAAAGAAAGAAAGAAAGAAAGAAAGAAAGAAAGAAATGGGGAAATAATATAGGATAAACAATGGAAAGAAAGAAAGAAAGAAAGAAAGAAAGAAAGAAAGAAAGAAAGAAAGAAAGAAAGAAAGAAAGAGAAAGAAAGAAAATAATTAGAAGTAGATGTGAGAAAATATTGATAGTTAAAATGAATAAAGAAAGAAAGAAAGAAAGAAAGAAAGAAAGAAAGAAAGAAAGAAAGAAAGAAAATGCTGAATGAATATAATAACATATAGAACAAACATTGGAAATATTAAAACAGATAAATGGAGAAAGAAAGAAAGAAAGAAAGAAAGAAAGAAAGAAAGAAAGAAAGAAAGAAAGAAAGAAAGAAATGGGGAAATAATATAGATAAACAATGGAAAGAAAGAAAGAAAGAAAGAAAGAAAGAAAGAAAGAAAGAAAGAAAGAAAGAAAGAAAGAAAGAAAGAGAAAATGCTGAATGAATATAATAACATATAGAACAAACATTGGGAATATTAAAACAGATAAATGGAGAAAGAAAGAAAGAAAGAAAGAAAGAAAGAAAGAAAGAAAGAAAGAAAGAAAGAAAGAAAGAAAGAAAGAAAGAAATGGGGAAATAATATAGGATAAACAATGGAAAGAAAGAAAGAAAGAAAGAAAGAAAGAAAGAAAGAAAGAAAGAAAGAAAGAAAGAAAGAAAGAAAGAAAGAAAGAAAAAAGAAAATAATTAGAAGTAGATGTGAGAAAATATTGATAGTTAAAATGAATAAAGAAAGAAAGAAAGAAAGAAAGAAAGAAAGAAAGAAAGAAAGAAAGAAAGAAAATGCTGAATGAATATAATAACATATAGAACAAACATTGGGAATATTAAAACAGATAAATGGAAAGAAAGAAAGAAAGAAAGAAAGAAAGAAAGAAAGAAAGAAAGAAAGAAAGAAAGAAAGAAAGAAAGAAATGGGGAAATAATATAGGATAAACAATGGAAAGAAAGAAAGAAAGAAAGAAAGAAAGAAAGAAAGAAAGAAAGAAAGAAAGAAAGAAAGAAAAAAGAAAATAATTAGAAGTAGATGTGAGAAAATATTGATAGTTAAAATGAATAAAGAAAGAAAGAATGAAAGAAAGAAAGAAAGAAAGAAAGAAAGAAAGAAAGAAAGAAAAAAGAAAGAAAGAAAGAAAGAAAGAAAATGCTGAATGAATATAATAACATATAGAACAAACATTGGGAATATTAAAAACAGATAAATGGAGAAAGAAAGAAAGAAAGAAAGAAAGAAAGAAAGAAAGAAAGAAAGAAAGAAAGAAAAACATGCTGAATGAATATAATATATAGAATAAACAATAGGAATATGAAACACAGATTAAAGGAAAAATAAAGGAAGAAAAAGAAAAGAAGAAGGAAAAAGAAAAACATATGCTTTGGTTTTTGTAAGTGTTTCTGATGCTCAGAACACAGAAACCTCTTTATCCTACTTTCTTTCTCCTTTTCTCTTCCTGCTTGTTTGTCTCTCCATATCTGTCTCTACTCATTTCCTTTCTTTATGTCTCACTCTTTTTAATCTCCCTCTGTCCCTCTTTCTCTCTCTGTATGATTTATATAGGAACAGGAGATATTTTCTAGGCTGTTTTTGCTACTCGATTTGTCTCAGTTATCAGGTTGATATCAGGCAGGTGACGTGACGTGACGTGAAGGATTGGTGAGCGAGAGTTTTTATGCGTTCCTGTCCCTCGATGATGTAACGCATGCGAGTATCGGCCATGACGGCAGAGTGATTTGACTGAAGCGACTCGGCGGCACTTCATAAAGACTTGATGAAGGTTAATCTCGCTCCCAGGCGGCCTGCTCGGCGTTTACAGAGCAGGAATTATTATCTCCTGAAGACGTGCTCGGCAAGCGGAAAAACGCTCGGGAATTCACTCGCCAGATTTCAGAACGCACGCCTTACGCGCTCAAGTGTTTTCGAATTAGCACCGCACGCTTTTCCAGGCTTAGCAGGCTAGTTTAAACCCGAACATGTGGGATATTTAGTCAAGTGCTGATCACAGATCTCCGAGTCCTGGATGGAGGATGACATCATACATCATCTCTTCAGTCCTGATGCAAATGTTGCAGATAAAAGACACAATGCTGATGTTTGTTCCACCACTGGATTCTTCAGAGTGGTTCTGCAAAACTGTTCTGCCTGAACAAAAATTACTAAATCATCACCGTCTCTGAGCCGGATTTCTCTAAAATACAGAAAGCTCATGCTGTCTTCTAAAATGAGGGACAGAATTGAAGGAAGAGTAGAAAGAAAGAAAGAAAGAAAGAAAGAAAGAAAGAAAGAAAGAAAGAAAGAAAGAAAGAAAGAAAGAAAGAATAACTACTGTGAGACCATACAAATAGAAATAGTCTCGAGAAAAAGCATGAAAGAAAGAAAACAGTGAGAAGAAAAGAGATATGGAAAAAAAAGGAAGAGAAAGAAAGAATAGAATTTGAACAATGAAAAGATGAATAAATAATGAGTGTGAGAGACTGTACAAACGGAAATTATGTATAGAAATTTGCATAAAATAGCATGACAGAAAATAATGAGAAGAAAGAAGGTCATGGTAAAAAAAAGAAAACATGAAAGACTAGTTTAAGTAACAGTGACAAAGAAAACGAGAGAGAAAATAAAGTCTAAACAATTAGGAAATGCAAAAAAAAAAGAGCGCAAGCAAGTAAAGAAGAACCAGACAAAAGGAATGGTATGATGGGGAAGTGTGAAAAAAGGAGAGAAAAGAAAAAAAAAAAAAAGAAAAAAAATATTTTGAATGATGAAAAAAGATAGAAGGAAGGAACGAACAAATATAGAATTAGTGTGAAAGTCAGTAGGAATTGGAATAGTACAAAGGGAAAGTGTAGGACAGACAGACAGACAGACAGACAGACAGACAGACAGACAGACAGACAGACAGATAATTAGATCTGTTTTTGATGGTGTTTGGTGTTTGTGATACCCAGGATTTAGCTTAATTATTGGGATCCTGTGTGTACACACACACACACACACACACACACACACACACACACACACATTACATCTCCACTGGGCCACTTCACCACCATCTTTCTTCTCAGGTTCACATCTGTTAGCTCAGCTGGTGGTTGTACTGGAGCTTATTGCGGTGTTCATTGTGTTTACAGCAAGAATCCACTCAACTGCACCGGAAACGTTTCTCCAACAGCAGTGCAGCCTGAACCCGAACTGTAATCACAGTGTCATTTCTGTCACATGGTGCCTTTCCATAGCAGCTTTACCAACACACCTACAGTCAGTGTTGATTTTCCTGGTTGGCTTTAAATGCGATTTGCTAGCTTTAGCAGTTAGCCAGAGAAATCTCATGCCCGGTTGCCCGGTAACAACAACAACGTTACAACAACGTTACCTCATGATCAAACGATGACTATCTGTACTCGCTTTACAGTTTGAGGATTTGAGACGTTCAGAAGGCCATATTTGCCACAACAGCTCTGCAACATTACCACAACATTTTGAGTCCAATAATTTCGAGGACTTCTTAAAGGAAAAAAAAAAAGCCAGCGAGGCATGTTGTCGTGTCACTTCCTGCATCTGGCTGTAAGGCTTATAAAGGCCCGAAGCCTAAGAACAAACGTTTACGCCGCTAGTCACCGACCGTGTCTTCAGGGCCGAGCGTCTTCCTGCTTTATCGCCGTGTTGCTCAGTCATTCTCCAAACTCTTCTGACAGCTGTTTATGTTTTCAGAGACGAAGCAGCCTCGTGGCCCGTATCGTCTCTGTTTAAAGGTTTTCCGTTTAAAGAGTGGATTTAGAGAACCTTCCGTCACCTATCGGGGGGCCCTTCAGGACAACATCTTCCTTTTCTTTCTTTGTAGAAGGTTCTGTACTATCTGCTAATTTGTAAAACACTGATCAAATATCTGATTTTTTTATTCATTTTTTTGCAGTAAATGATTTATTTTTTTCCATAAACGATAAAAAAATATTGTGCAGTGTTTGCTAAAAATGGCTGAAGGTTGAAATCCAGGACAGGACAGGGTCCAGGGAGGAATACAAGCGCTGAAAAGGGGTTAAGATTTTAGAAAGTGCTTCTCGACAGGAGAATTTCCTCACATTCTGGATGGTTTTCAATTTCTAAAGTAGCCCCTGAGAACAGCTCATGGAGGATGGAAGGATTTGTCCGAAATGAGGGAAAATTCCTGCTGCAGTCTTCAGCAATTGAACTGGTATAAAAAAGGGTTCAAGGGTAAAATAGGAGTCGAGGGATATGCAGAGGAGGCAGTTCCAGGGGGCAGATGTGTATTTTAATGAAAAACATTGCAGACTTTGGGCACCAAAATCAGGAACTGCAATTTTTTTTCCCCCGAAAGACAGAAATGGACAAAAGAACATAGCAATTTAATTACAAATATAGCTGCAAGCAGCGATGGCGGGCCCTCGCACGTTTGTGTACCGCTATACAGTGCCTCCCAGAAAACAATGCACGGTGGGCAAGTGCATCAAGTGGGTAAATATCAGTGGACTGTTTTATGTTGTTTCTGACCCATTTGGGGACTGTAGGTAAAAGACACCCCACATTTTAGACAAACGGGGGCACTAGTGAGCCACTTAAGAGACACACCGTTGTCCGACCTTTTTGTCCACACTTAACAGCCGACAAATGTGATGTACGTGTCAAATTTCAAGTTAATCTAAGTACGCCAAAAGCCCTAAATATGTCTAAAATAAAAGTAAAGTTTGACGCATTGCCATGGAAACAGCATTCGAGATATCAAAAATCCCTTCGCAATTTATCATCTACAATGTCTCGACATCATGTTCTTCACGTTTGATGTCAATCGCATGAATTCCCTAGGAGGAGTATTGAAAAGTTCACCGCATGCACTTACAAAACAATCCAAAATGGCCGACTTCCTGTTGGGCGGAGCTTATAGGTTTGACTGTCAAAGTTGTTCGGGTCGATGAGATCTATATGCATACCAACTCTCGTACATGTGCGTACATGTTTGCCCCATCTGTGCACCAATATTTGTTTTTGCATTACAGGGGGCGCTACAGAGCCCTACTGCCACGCCTATGTTCCAGCCTTTGACCGGTCCTAATAGCAGACGACTTTGACGTGTGTACCAAATTTCAAGAGTTTTCGAGCATGTTAAGGGACCCCAAATGTCCCAAAGTGTTGTTCCACAGGTGAGGGGCATTGAGGTTGAAGAGCAGGATGAAGGACCAATATACAGCATTAAAAAAAGTGCGGGGGGTAAAATGTTCAGCAGCCGAAGGAGGCAGAGTAAATTCTTCAGTAAAGCAAGAAATAATATATGTAAGAATGATAAAATGATACAGCATAAACAATGGGAACAGGGTAGAAAAGGTGAAACAAAAAAGAAATAAAGAAGTAAAATAAAAAATAGAAGTAAAATATAATGAGAAAGAAAGAACTAGCAAAATAGAAATAAATAAATGAGAAAGTAATAAAAAAAAGTGAAAAAATGAAAAAAAATTATTTGAAAGAAAGAAAGAAAGAAAGAAAGAAAGAAAGAAAGAAAGAAAGAAAGAAAGAAAGAAAGAAGTAGATGAGAAAAATATTGATAGTTCAAAATGAATAGAAAGTAAGAAAGTAATTGAAATAAATAAATATATAAGAAAGTAATAAAGAATAAATGTGAAAAGAAATGTAAAAAGTAAAATATTAAAGAAAGAAAGAAAGAAAGAAAGAAAGAAAGAAAGAAAGAAAGAAAGAAAGAAAGAAAGAAAGAATTGGAAGTAGATGGAAAAAAGAAAGAAAGAAAGAAATTAAAATAGAACAGTAAATATATGAGAAAGTAATAAAGAATAAATGTGAAAATTTGAGTAAATAATTTGAGGTAAAAAAATTATGAAATGAATGAATGAAAATAAAAAAAGAAGAAATAAAAATGTAAAAGAATGCAATAAAGAAAAGGCATGGTTAATAAATGATAAAATAATTAAGGATAAACAATTTGAACAGAAATAGAAACAAAAAAAGGTAAGAGAAAAAGGAAAACAAGTGCAAAGTATTATTCAACAGGATCTGGTCAGGGGCATTGTGGGGGTAGTTACATCTGACATACAGCACCATCATACAGCCTGTAAAAATGGAGGTGTTAAAATCCTCAGCAGGCCAAGGAGGCAGTGCAGCTTCTTCAGGTGGTGGAAAGTTGTCTTCTGAGAAATGGTGTCCTCAGCAGAGCAAGTGGAAGTGGACTGTCGGGTGGCGTTATAACGTCTAAGCTCCCTAAAAGATGAGTTTAGACCGCCTAAGCTGCCCCGGTTCTCTGAGATTCCTTCAACCCCGGGTATAACAAGCACTGAAGCAAGTCTGCTGCAACCGTAGTAGGTCTAATGGCCAGTTAGGGAATTGTAGAGGGGGCAGAAGCTGGTACAGCAGACAGACGGTTTTGGGGGAAGAAACACAAAACATAAAACTGTTCGTGTTTTTTTTTTTTTTTTTTTGTATTAACACAGTTTATTATTATTCAAATTTGTTAACAACAGTTAACATTTTTAAAACTATTTAAAATGAAAATACCTGCGCGTTTAAATATATTAAATATTTTATAATATTGTATACAAATAAAATATATACAAATAAATGCAATACACTTTTTTATTATAATGATTAAATTGAATACTCGATTATATTGGCACAAATTAAATTAAATTTAATAAATGAAAAAAAACTAATAGTTGTTAGATCCCATTTGATCTACTTAACTTTTCTGCTTATTTCAGCACACTTTAATAAATGTCTTCATACCTTCCATCCTTCATTTATTCGCTCCTTCGATATGCGGAAGTGTCCAGATTTTCTCCTTTTAAAAGAAGTTCTTGAAGAAAAAGATAAAGAATCCATATCGCTAAATTGTCGTGAGGAAAGAAAAACAGAAGCGGCTGCGATTTTCCACATGCACAAAACAGCGCACTACAAATCGTATTTCCTGTCACCAGAGTGACAAACTCTTGTTTCTTTTTTATTCCCCCTGCCATTGTTGTACATATATTTAAGTTTAATAACAATAAACGAATGCGCGCAAAGTGCGAGGCAGAGACTAAACAAACTTGCAGTCCGCCACTTAATACATTCTTGAGGGAACTCGGATTGTAACTTTGTTCCGCACGTTAAAAAGATTGAATTCAGTACACATGTACCGATCCGAAAGCCCTGAACCAAAAGATTTTGCTACAAATTTGTGTACCGTTACACCCCTATTATTTAATACTAGCAAAAAGTGTATTGTCCCCCAAGTGCTACACCATATAACAGCCAACTTCCATATGCGTTCCTGATGTGATCTTGTATGAACTCTGTTCCGGTGTCAGTTCAACAACTTTGGCCCAAAGCCAGTCCGTGTACTCTTTCTGAACATCACGTTACAGTCATGTCGCGCCATCAGATTTGGTTAGCCGCTAAAGCAGTTGGATTTGTAGCACGTTCTCTGCCGCCAGTGCCGGGGTGTAGCTGCACTGTAGATCTGTGATGCTTTTAGCATGCAGCTTGCTGTCACTTCTATCTAGGCCACAACGGTAGAACTTTACTTCTCCATGCTCCTGGAATCATCACACAAAGAAGACAAAGTTTGAGGCTGCGGAATTATTTATTGTTTTCCCTTTCTATTCGGTGGATTTTCCTCCTTTTTCTTTTTTCTTTCTGTTGTTTTTGACCCTTGTGCTTTTGTTTCCTCTGGTCCTCCACGCTCACATTAACGGAACGGGTCTTGTGTTGACCGAAAACCGACAAACTTTTAAAATCTTTATTTTATGATGCGTCAGACCCTGCAGCTATTTTTCAATAATTCATCCCCCTGTACCTTTTTTTCCCACTATTTTTTTCCAACTGCCAGGTTGCCATGAGAACATACAGTTGGGTTTTGTGGACTTAAATTAAGAAGAAATGGAGCTAGCGGGTGGAATTCATGTGGGCGTACTGTTGGCGGAGAAGTTTTTGACGAGGTATGCTTTGTTACGAGTTTAGGTCAAGTTGCGTGAACGAGGTCATGGGGTAAGTGGGTGGATTTTGGTTCAGTGGGTGAGCGTCAGGTAGGCAAAGTTTTAAAAGTGGAGATTTAGTTGCATCTTGGTTTAGTTGGTGGGTTTAAAATAGGCATAGGCAAATAGGCATAGAGTTTAGTTGTTGGATTGCAGGTTGGTATGGATGGGTTTACAGTATGCGAATTCCAGGTGGGTGCAGGTTTAGTGGATGAATTGCCTTTTTCAGGTGGTTGTGTATTGATCTCAGATTGCTATTGATGGATACAATACATTGGCAAAGGTTACTGGACAATCGAACTGGTGATTTTTACATATATATTATCAAGCATTATCAGTATTAACTTCTCGAGCATTTTGAGCTACAGGAGCTCCCCTGTTGGATCGGACCACACGGACCAGCCTTCGCTCCCCACGTGAATCAATGAGCCTCAGCCGCCCATTCGCCCGTTCACCACTTTCCTTCCTCTGAGCACTTTTGATAGATACTACAGACCGGGAACATCCTACAAGAGCTACAGTTTTGGAGACGCTCTGACCCAGTCGTCTAGACACCACAATTTGTCAAACTCCGCCCATTTTTCCTGCTTCTAACATCGACTTTGCTGATAAAATGTTCACTTGCTGCCTAATGTATCCACCCAATAACAGGTGCCATGATGAAGAGCATTGTCGAACATCGAGATCTAGTCTCATGGTTTGCCATTATAATATTCCACACAGGCCTTTCACTAGAATTAATAGTTTGATTGGGGCAATTTGGAAAGGTATGGGTGGATTTCAGGGTTTTATTTCTGTAGCGGGAATTCGGAACGGTGTAGGCGGGTGTCGGGCAGACACAGTTTCTGTGAGTTGGGTAGATGGGAACAAAGGTTGAATGGATTTCAGGTAGGCATGGATTGGTTAGCTTAGGTTGGGCCATATGGAACCATTTTCTTTTTTTTTTTGGATTGTTTAAGTTTCTAAACAGAGTGTTCTTGAAATCTTTGCAATCTATAAAGTGCACTAAGCACACTATTTCTAGCACCTTTATTAGAGCATATTTTTTTTAAATTTAATATTATTTTTTTATTCCTGTGACACACTATATTTGTCCAAAATCTAACATTACAGCACGTGTGAAAAAATGTGACGATGTGAAATGTGGTTAGCAATGTAATTGGAAACATCAGTGTGCATACATTAGCATCTCTCTAATTAGTGTATCAGCAATTAGCGTTAACAGGGTGCTGTGCCTAAACAGCCTACATCACCGTCTATTACTTGTGAGAATGAAACATAATAATTACCGATCTGTCAAGCGCCAGAAAACGCTATATTGATGAAAGCTCATTCGGTCACTCCCTTGTACGAGTCAGGACACGGCGAGGTGAGTACGCAATCCGTAAGATATCTGACGCACCTGGAATGTGCCCTTCCTCCAAAGCCACGGCAACCCAGGAAATATGCGACAATACCACAGGTTTCAACAGCAAGCGATTTTATCGCCCAAAACGGCTTTATTACCTCTCCCCGCTTACATAATCACGCCTTAATTGTTTACCGAATGCAATTATTCTGCGGTTCTTAATGAAGAATTCAATAAGAGCGATGACAGCATGCTCGGCGTGGCTGAAGATGAGCCACCGAGGAATTCCATTAGGCTAATCTAACACGTTCTGGAGTAGTTTTTTCAATCACATTTCCAATTATAACCCACCAAGACATCAATATTTGGCTCGCAGGCAGTTTATCGTCATGGTTACAAGATTTTTGGGAGAGCTGGGCGTGTCAGGCTTCTAGATCCCAATGGACTTCAACGGGCATTTCTATTACTGTCTGTAAACTCTGGTCTTTTTGGGTTTGTCTTTATCTGGGTGTGTGTGTCCATCAGTTTTGCCAGATGGTCTCTAGAATATGGATTAACACCGGATTGGGAGGGTAAAAATGGTTAATTGTAGAAGAAATAATTTGTATTTATATGTCTACTTTTCGAGACATTTAGTGAAAGTTAGATATTTCAGAGTTTGGTGGTGGTTGAAGAAGTCGCTGAAATCCATTCAGGAAGTGGTATTTTTTTTCTATATAAACACCACACTGTACCTCATGTTTATTTCTGACAAAAACACCGGTTGATTAGAAAGTAAAGCCGTTCCAGGGGGACTTATTTACCCTACAGGGTTTCACTTACAATTATTATCTTGGATAAACATCTTTTTTGTTATCCTTTTCTTTAAATAAAGCTAAACCCTGACTGATCATCTTTTCTCCTCGTGCCTTAAAGATTAAAGATTGCAATCTCCAGATGCATGACCCGCTCTTACCTCCACACATCTGGAAAGCACATTTCAGCCTCTCGCTTCCTTTTGTCTCTAGCTGCATCTGCGGGGTGTCAAAATGTTTGTGGAAACCTGTTCGGTAGAGTTTATTGTAATTGCATGAGTGAAAGTGTCAGTCCCCCTTGTTGAAAAGTTTGCTCGTGGTACGTCGTTTGGCGGAACATCACATTCCGGAAACTTTGGCGTAAGAGCAAACAAAGGATCCGTTTAAAGTGCCTGGCTAATTGGGCTTGAAAGCAACAGCACACTTTATTTGCTAATTGAAATCACATTTTTGAGCTAAATTAACTTAAAGGCTAATAAACTTGCCGTAATTAGCATATTTATTTCGTTCTATTTTCGACAATGAGAGTGACAATTTATGTGGGCGAATAAATAGAAGCAACGTACTCTTACATTGTAAGACTCGCTTCCGAGAGGTTACAATTAGTTCGGATTCTTCATTGTGTGTAAAAAGGAAGCACCACCAACCAAGTTTCGTAATTCAATGCAAGTTTATTTCGCTTTTCACAATGGACATGATCGCAAAGCAGCTTTAAAGAATGAAAATAAATAAATATTCCAGCAAACCTGGGGCAACTGTGGCAAGTAAAAAACTCCTTAAAATGGTATGGGAAAGAAACCTTGAGAGGAACCAGACTCCCCATCCTCGTTTGGGTGACACCAAGAGTGACATAAATTATAAAAACATTGCAAACACCGTAGAGTGAGAAATACCATGAGCGTGTGATTAAGAGTTATGTCCTTACTACAATCTCCAGTCATTTGGTGTTGTGGAGCTCTTGAGCAACTTATCTGAGATCATTATAACATCAACCAGAGACTTTAAAACCAGAGCCTTTAAATGTTCAATGATGGAGAAACAGTGTATGGAGAATGAATCTAGAGTATTGTTAAGAGGTTGTTTATCCTCGAAGTCATGTGTCCGAATCTTTATGAAGCTTCAGGATGCTTGCGGGTTCGGCATCTTCTAACTTTGTGATGTCTCGCATATGGGAGCAATCTCTGGATGGGCAGAGAAAGAAAAGCAGTGGAGAGGAATTAGTGTAGCTGCTGTTCATCATAACTCAGAATCAGAAAGAGCTTTGTTGCCAAGTATGTTTGCACTTACAAGGAATTTGTTTTGGTGATAGAAGCTTCCAGTTGCACATTTTTTAAGTAAAACAGAAAAAAAGAGCAAATAAATAAAGAACAATAAAAGTATGTTTCATTTTATTGCACAGTGGGGCGAGCGTTTGTGTTTTGTAATATCTAATTTTTATATATGTATACAAATATATATTATAAAAATGGACCAAAATAGAGCAGTTTTTGTTATTAGTAGATTACAGAGTCAGTCATTTGTAGGGTTGCAAAGGGGTGAAAAAAAAACTTTCAATGGCAACTTTTTTCAATTCCGAATGAGAAAAAATATTCTGGAAATTAATTAAAAAAATGGGAAAAATGCATAGAAACTGTATCATACACAAACATAAATAAAAACATTTTGATTGGGCATAAGATGTTTTTTTTTTCTTTGTTTTATTAGTATAATTTTTTTTGCACAACACAATAAATTTTTAATTATACAAGATGGACATTTTTTGACATTATTTTGTGTGCAGGATTGAAACAAAATTATCTGTATGTTACGTTATGTAGGGGGGAAATTCCCATGGAAATGTTTCAATCATGAAAATTACTGAAATGTTGCAACCCAAGTCATTAGCAGGAGCTCCTACACCCGAGCGATCCTGCGGTGGGCCGTTCTTCCCGCTGCGGGATCCAATTCCTGCAACTGGCTTTGGCTACTTGTGGAAACAATATTACATCCATGGTGAGCGCAATTTCCATATCATAAGCTGTAACCTGGGTAAAGACGTTGAGTGCGAACATACACATACACACAGACTAAGGGTATCGGAGACCATTTTCACATAGTGTACGGTATGTTCCTAGTAAATGTCACACTATGGAACACTTTGGTTGATGGTGGACATTTGAGAATCTGAACCGATTGTATGTCGGAGGCAAGTGTTACAACATGTCTAGAAAAAACTAGTTATTAAAGCGAAATGTAGAAAAAGCTCAAAAATAGCTTTCGGAACATTTTCAGGGACGAAAGCTTGAAAAGAATGAAGTGTTTTCTGCTTTCTTGGCTCACAAGCAGTCTTGGGTTACTATTTCAAACCTTCACGTTCCATCGTCCTCGCCGGGCGAAGAGGTTGAGCTGCTTATGAAAACACTCGAGTTGAACCTTTTATGTTATTCAAGCAATACTTTTGTGTCTGCTTATCAATCTTCAGCATTGTTCCATGTTTGTACGGACTTGCAAGCCCGCATGCCTTCGAAAGGCGCACGAAAACCAAAGACCTGTTGAGCTCGATCGAAGCGCTAATGACTCTTTCGGAGTGCCGTGACCATTTTTGGAGAAGAACGCTAGGCGAATCGCGTGACCCGAACCGGCGCTAATTATTCCTTCGCTTTTGTACGTCCTTGGATCGGCACCATATGGGGGAAAAATACGGCGGGTATTTTTTAATTTATTTAACATCTGCTCGGTCGGAAAACGGAGGTTAGATGAACTACAGCCGCTGAAGCTTTACTTCTGAGCTCGTTCTTTGATCAGGCATCTGACAATTAAACGCCTCAGACTGGACTCTGGGGGTGAAATACCAAGCCATAAACAACTAATAAACCACTGCTTTCATGCAAAACAGGCATTTTCCTCACATCCTTACATCCTTCCAAGTCGTACTTCGCTCAGATTTCCGATTGAGGCTGTTTGTGTTTGTGACACCAGACCTCTGCTACAAATAATGTAAAATAGGCATATGAATAACATCTGTGAAGAAAAGACAGACTGGTATAAATACTGTCATTTATGGAAATGAAAAGTAGTATAGCAATGCATCAAAATGGGTTTAAATAGGTTTTTGCAGCAGTTGGCAGTCGCACAGCGTATAAAAGATAAAACATTCTATTTATTATTCTTCCGTTAAAGCGCAATTTGAGTGGCATATCTCGTTATACACGATGATGCTGAATCTGTAAACGTACTACTTGGAGCGAGAATTCTAAACACAAACACGAAATATCCTGCATTCGCTTGGGTTTGGCCTCACCGTTTCCCTGACTTAATTAGTTCCATTTTTGGTGTGACCAATTACGTTTCATACTGCTGAATGTTTAAAAAGAAGTCTACACTCGAACCATGCCAATTACAAAGCAGACTATCAGCTTTGAGTTCCCTTCATCGGAGCTGTACCACAGGAATCGTTCCATGACTCCTGTAGATTTAGTTTCAAGACGTTATACCCCAATATATCCATCATATGTTTGAGCCATAAATGCTCGATTTTTTTGGTCTTGTTTTTAAAAAAAAAACGGCCTTTTTCATGGCAGCGAGCACCAAACCTCCCAGACAGCTAATGGAAACACTGCAAGTCGTTCAGTCAAAGAGTGAAAGAGCAACACTGAAATGGTATCGCAGGAAGAGGAAATGCAGCTGAAGGCCATTAGAGTGATCGAGAGTGACAGTGCCCCAACACTCATTAGCTCCAAGCTCCTACCAACGCCGATACACCAAGTGATGCGGCAATGGCTGTCTGTCGTTGAGGCATGGAGACGCGACATAGTATTTTATTTTGAAAACCGAACGACGTTGATTGGGATCAGCTGTCTGCCGGGGGAATCCAACGCCGTGTTTAGGACCTCTAAAGGTTCGCAGTCAACTTGTTCACCGTTTAGTTTACCAAGTCCAGAGCATAAACCTAGTTCAAGATAAAACTCTGTCTAATGCAGGATTTGGATCAGACCTGTCTAATGAAAAGTTCATTATTTAGTTCAGTACCCAACACATCATCATATCCTGTACCTAGTTCTTAAAATTGTGGTCCCATCCAGTCCACATTGTTCTGGTTAAGTTCAATACCCATCCCATATTCAACACTAAGTCGGGTTTTAATTCAGTAATCAATATCGAATGCAAAAAACTAATCCATTATGCAACACCTTGTTCAATGCCCAGAACAGCAGTGAACAAAGAACACAAACCATGTACAGTGGAACCTCGATACTCGCGACCTTGATAGTTGGCGACTTTTCATTTTGGAACCGGATACTAAGAGTAACTCGCGGAAAAATCTGATCTGCGAGTGCCTCGAAAGTTCGGAGTCACATTTCAAAACAGAGCTTGTACTAATAAGTTACATAAAAATGTTAAAAAAAACTATTTTATTATCGTGTTCGTTTAAAGTAGTAAATAAAACATTTATGACATTTTGGGATTTTTGGTAAATTTACAGTACATGTACAATTTCCCTTTAAAAGGGAACCATCAAAAGGATTCAAAACCTCGTGAGGGGTCATAGAACGTAACCCCCTCGTGTATCAAGGTTGCACTGTACATGAGTTAAAGTAGAGATAAAAATATGACGTATGAAGTAAAATGTGTTCACTTGAGTGAAAGTACAAAAGTATTTACCTTAAGTATACAAAGTATTATGATTTATTATGGCTATCATGTTCCTATTATTATTTTTGTCACAAGACTCTTTACTTAATCAACTGGGTTTATGTGAAAAGACTCTGTAACCCCCAGCAAAACAATCTATTAATTGAAGGATATTAATGAGTCAACCACAGATTGATTTTTTATCCAAATGGTCATGAGCCCAAAATTCTTTTCAACGACTTTAAAATAAAAATCGTACAAATGAGGTCACGTGTGTTGTGGTGAGCTCGAGTCTGGAGTTTCTTTCATCATTTATTGCTCTGTAAATGTTCTACTTGCTGTTGAACTGACGCTGAACTGTGTGTCGGTGATAATTAGATTCCACCAAGCGCCAATCAAAACAAGTTCAAAACAGATTGCGTGCTCGACTTTGACACGTGTTTGACCAGTTTTTATCCACATAAATACAAAGGAAGGACTGATTTTGCTAAATGTATTTGAGTAAAAAGTCAAATATTTGACTTTGAGATGTAGTGAAGATAAAGTCTCTCCAAATGGAAATGACTAAAGTAACAAGAAAAACAAGCCAATCATCCAATCCGGATTCAGATAGTTGTCGAGAATCCGGATCAGAATCAATCCACTACCCATTCACACTTGAAGTATCCAGACATGCACCCAGTCCAGACCAGTTCAATGCAGAAACCTATTTCATCCAGATTTTAAACCTAAACCCCAGAACAATCCCCAATTGAGTAGCCAAACTAAGGTCATTCTAGACCAGTTTCCGGTAGAAAGTAAACTCCAGTATCAGTCCGTTCCAGTGCATCAATCAAAAACTGTCCATTCCAGTCCTGTGTATTTACTAATCGTGATCCTAGAATGGCTCCTGGAAAAAGTTCTACCTCAAGCGCTAGAGGTTGGAGGGGACTGGGTTGACAATCTGAATTGACATGGTTGCACTTGAGAAGGAACTTCAGGTACCTTCTAGTTTTACCCTTGTATTTCTAACCTTGTTAAGTATCCAGAACATTATTAATATCTTCATTATTTAATTTGTATTCCATTATAAATATCCTGGCATTTGTCAGTATTTGTGGCTTGAAGACTTGAAGAGATCCTCACACAGGTTATTATGCATGTATGTATAGCTAGTTGTAACCCTAGCCCTCAACCAGACCACACACACACACACACACACACACACACACACACACACAAACTCTGTGTGCATTCACATGTATATCAGCCCACACA
Organism: Silurus meridionalis; assembly: GCF_014805685.1. NCBI lineage: Eukaryota > Metazoa > Chordata > Actinopteri > Siluriformes > Siluridae > Silurus > Silurus meridionalis. The sequence continues at coordinate 17,605,035 of NC_060907.1, forward strand.
CACACACTCTCTCTCACACACACGCACACACACACACACAGAAGAGTTAGTCATGCTCTGGCTTCCTACTCGTCTCGAATTCATTGGTGCCGCAAATGTGACTTTTCCTCGCTTGAATAAGTGCAAAACACTCCGGGGCTTGTTCAATTAGAAAAGAGTGAAAGAGGATGAGGAATAAAAAGCGAGCGAGAGATACACACTCGACTGCACACTAATCTCCACAGCGCTCGGTCAAATATTCGTGTCCTCACTTTTGGACAATTTTGTCATTAAAACGTAACAAACAAGTGGAAAAGGTCACGGTTAATTCAGTGGTCTGGACCGACGGCAACGCTCAGGGACGGAGCAATATATCACTCCATTGACAATATATCGGGCTTATCGGCTCCATCTGCAGCACAGGTGTACAATGACTGCCCGCACTCCATCTGTTGGTCTGCACAAAGTATTGGCTCAATAAAGAGAGTGCCAGAAGGGACGGTCGCTAGTTAGACGGCACGCAGAAGACATAGATGTGTGGAAATTTATTAAGACATCGTTATTGTTAGTATCATAACATTATCATATACATTTTGTATATAAAAAAAGGAAGGGACAGAAAGCCATGAGATATATTATATATTATTATATATTAAAATAAAGAAAGATTGACTGACAAAAATAACTAAAAGAAAAAGAGTTAATTAATTCTGGCCAATGCATAAGTCATAGATGAGAAAAAAAAACATTTATTCATTAACCAAATAAATAGACATTATTTTGTATAAATACAAAAATAAAATAAAATAAATTTTATAGAGACAGCATCATTAGATATATAAAGCTTTAAACATAGAAAAAGAAAGAAGGAAAAAATTTATCATAAATAATAAATCAATCATAAGACATAGATGAATAAAAAATAAATATAATGAATAATTGAATTACTACATGGAGACACTATTCATTTATTTAATTTGTTTAAAAAAATTAAGAAAACAATAAAGGAAGGGGCAGAAATGGTAGAGGAAAGCAGGATGAAACAATGAAACAAAAATACATTAGATGTATGATATATTGAAAGAAAGAAAGAAAGAAAGAAAGAAAGAAAGAAAGAAAGAAAGAAAGAAAGAAAGAGAGAGACAAAAATGAAAAGTTAAATCTGTATTTATTTATTTATATATAAAATAAAATTTAAAAAAAAATATATATATATATATATAAATAATTTTTTTTTCTATTAATTTAGTTTCCATTCTCCTGTCTTATGTTGGCCAAATTTAAACAAACTAATTTTTATTTATTTATTTATTTATTTATTTATTTATTTATTTATTTATTTATTTATTTATTTATTTATTTTTCTTTCTTTCTTTCTTTCTTTCTTTCTTTCTTTCTTTCTTTCTTTCTTTCTTTCTTTCTCCAATATTTTACTTTCTTTGTTTCCTTTTCCCTACTGTTTTTTTAATATACACATTTATTTTTATTTTTGTTATTTTTTTTTTTTATGAGTGCCAATAATTTATAAATGAATGAATCCGTATCAATGTTAATAAACACACTGCACCAACCATTGTTTTTCACTGCACGAACTCATCACACACACCGGTTCCCAGCACAATAGCCCCAACTCGTGTACCCTAAGTGCACCTCCTATAGAGCACTAGAGAGTAGGGCAGGTGTAGGACAGGGCAGGAAAGAGCTTCCACCTGAGATCCATTAGGGTTTAGTTTACATCATGATTGTAGTTCTGATGTCAAGTCCCTCAGGCTCTTAAGATGCTATTAGTCTCACACACACACACACACACACACACACACACACACACACCTGTATGGTGGGGTGTGTTCTGTATATTGTATTGTGTGTGTGTCGGAGGAATTTATAGTGTAGGTGTTGGAGGTGTGTCTAAAACCGAGAACGTTCTTGTGACTCAGTGGCAGCAACTGGAATGTGACAAAAGCTCCTCGAAACAAACAAATGGTTGGACTGGTTAACATCTGTACGTCCTTTGAGTGACGTAAAAGGGCATGATGAAGAAAAAAGAAAAATGTAGATACCGAGATTGCAAAAGATGTAGGTGGAAAAAAGAAAACAATAGAAAACTTTACAAATTCTAAAGGGTTTCTACTACAGATTCCACTACAGTTGGTCAATCCATATAATAGTTTCCATTACATAACCAAAGCAAAGCATCATAGACACATAGAAATCCTATGGCGTCCTAATGGTCCTTAATGGTGTCTACTAAATAGGAACATCTATGAATCCAAAGAAACCATCATGAAAACTTAGTTGCATCTCAAGGATTAATGATGTCCTAATGGTTCTTAATCGTGTCCAGTAGATACCAACATCTAAAAAACCAAAGAAACCATCATAGAAAATTAGTTGCATCTTAAGTTTTCCAATGGTTCTTACTAATGTCTAGTAGATATCAACATCTACCACATCAAAGACACCATCATAGAAACTTAGTTGGATCTCAAGGACTAATGATGTCCTACTGGTTCTTAATGGTGTCCAGTAGATACCAACATCTACAAAACCAAAGAACCCATCATAGAAACATTTAATCTCAAGACTTAATGGTGTCTAGTAGATACTGTACCAACACTTATTAAACCAAAGATACTATCATAAAAACTTATTTAAATCTCAAAGCTTAATGGTGTCCCAATAGTCTTTACTGGTGCCCAGTAGATACCAACATCTATTAAACCAAAGAAAGAATCATAGAAACTGTAAATCTCAAGGTTTAATGGTGTCCCAATAGTCCTTACTGGTGTCAAGTAGATACCAACATGTACCAAACGAAAGAAACCATAATAGAAACGTCGAATCTTAAAGTTTAATGGTGTCTGAGAAACCAGTTTAATTCCTATTTTCTATTAAAAAGCCTATGATGGTTTCTATTGTTGAAGAACGGGCAGATTGGAGGAAAGCAGAAGAGAAAAGTGAATAAAAAAGAAATGAAACCACCAAACAAATTTGATATAGTAGATATTATTTATTGAAATTATCAGCAGCTTTTAGCTAGCTAGTGTCTATACAACATTAGCTTGAATGCTAATATAACCGCACAGACGAGATGATTTGGTGTCACGCACTTCGTCTCTTTGATGTTGACTCGTTTATTTGCTGTTTTGCCCATATGCTAACGGAGATGTTTCATGGTTTCCTGGCCTTATACTTTCTGATAAACGACAAACACTCTCTCAGTCTTTCCAGCGCTCTCTCTCTCTCTTTCATTCTATTTTACTTGCTTGAGGCCAAATTCCGGACGCGAACTGACACAATTCCAGTGCCTCACATCTCAGCGACTCTGCTCGTGTGTTATCTGAAGAAAGCGCTTTGTGTGACTGTGTGTGAGCTCCGAGCATCTGCTGTATTTTGGGATATTTCTCTTTCCAGATGTCAACGTTTTGAGGTTGTCTGCCGTGCCGTGAGCGAGACATCATCAATTTTTGCTTCGAACTTTATCGCAGAACACACACCCGAAAGATTGTATGTGATAAACGAGTGCGTGAGGTGATTACCAACGTTTGTCCTTGATCAAAGTAGGCTAACCAGACTAGCTAACTCAATATACTGTAACAGGCAGTGTTTAGCACAAACATATAGAAATGCATTAGCCAATTAAATTCAAGATATAAAGATTAACCAATTATACTAAACATTTTTTTTTAAATAGATAAATAAAGGCCACACCTTCTTTGTAAGACCATCAGTCTAGGTGAAAAGGGTGTGACTTTTCAGTCTACAATCTCAATAAAGAAGCTTTGGCCTATATTTGACGTTTTGGTGAAGAGGTGTGGCCGTTTGTCCACATTCTAAATAAAGAAGGCGTGGCTTCTGTCCCCACATTATCAATAAAGCAGGTGTGGAGCTTTGTCTTCTCATCAAAAAAGGTGTGGCCTATATTTAGAATATATGTGTGGCTTTTTAGTCCACATTCTCAAAAAAAAAAAAAAAAAAAAAAAAGGCGTGGCCTCTGTCTTTACAGGCATACTTATGAGTGCATGGCCTATATTTAGATTTTTGGTTAAGAGGTGTGGCTTTTTTGTCCACAAAAAGCCCAAAAGAAGGCGTGGCCTCTGTCTTTACAGTGCTACATAAGAAGGCGTGGCCTCTGTCTTTACAGTGTCACTTAAGAAGGTGAGGCCTTTGTCTTTACAGTGTCACTAAAGAAGGTGAGGCCTTTGTCTTTTGCAGTGTCACTAAAGAAGGTGAGGCCTCTGTCTTTACAGTGTCACCAAAGAAGGCGAGGCCTCTGTCTTTTGCAGTGTCAATAAAGAAGGCGTGGCCTTTGTCTTTTGCAGTGTCACTAAAGAAGGTGTGGCCTCTGTCCTTACAATGTCACTTAAGGTGTGGCCTATGTCTTTACAGCGTCACTAAAGAAGGCATGGCCTCTGTCTTTAGAGTGTTACTAAAGAAGGTGTGGCCACTGTCTTTACAGTGTCACTAAAGAAGGTGTGGCCTCTGTATTTAGTGTCGCTAAAGAAGGCGTAGCTTCTGTCTTTTCAGTCTTACTAAAGAAGGCGTGGCCTCTGTCTTTACAGTGTGACTAAAGAAGGTGTGGATTATATTTAGAGGTTTTAATAGACTTTCTTTTTTGTTGTCCACATTTTTAACAAAGAAGGCTTGGACTCTGTCTTTAGAGTTACTAAAGAAGGCGTGGCCTCTGTCTACAATCTTACCAAAGAAGGTGTGACCCTTATTTAGATTTTTATGTAGATCTTCTGTCTACAGACAGAAGGCGTGGCCTCTGTCTACAATCTTACCAAAGAAGGTGTGACCCTTATTTAGATTTTTTATAGAGGTATGGCTTATTTGTCCAAATATTCAATAAAAAGGCGTGGCCTTTGTCTCTACACTATTACTAAAGGAGACATGCTGCTGTCAGTCTGAGACATTTCATTTCTCTGCTTCATTTATTCTCCAATGTAATGGCTTTCATGAGGTTTAATAAATAGACATGGCATAAGTATCCTGCAGGTCCTCACTGAACATCAGCAATGCCCACCAGTGTCCTTTCTGCCACTATTCTTATTTCATTGCATGCTTCCTCCCTCCATCCGTCTATTCCTTTTTTTTTCTCTCTCCATTGCTTCACCTCCACCACTCTGCCTCGCCACTCTGGAGCTATTTTTAGCTTCCTGGCTGCAAATCTGGAATAAGCAGATCCTACCTCCGCAGAATCGAATAAACCGATGCAGTGTCTCCTGCTGCAAAAAAGTTCAGCTGAAAGGACAGTCGAGGGACAATAAAGGGGATGAAAAATAGGAACTGATTTGAGGTTTATGAATCAAGAGGAACAAAACAGGGATGCAAGACACAAGAGGGGGATTTAAAGCAAACCAAGGGGACAAAATTTATATAAAATTGTGTGACAAAAGAAATGACATCAATGGGGTCAAAAAGGGACAAATAAGGGTTAAAAATCAAGGACAATCATGAGACAAATACAATAGAGGCAATCAAGAGAGAGAATAAAAATAACAGAGAAAAAAAAGAGGCATAATTGAGGTACCATCAAGGGACAACAAAAAGGGACAACTAAAGGAGAAAAACAAAAGCAATCAAGAAGGGCAAAAATAAGAGGGACAAAACAAAAAAGGGTGACGATATACATAGTGACAAAGGGGTAAAAAGGAAAGAAGGACAACAACAAGGACATGAAAAGAAAAGTAATGTAAAAGATGGAAAATTGAGGAATAAAAACAAGAGGGACAAATGAGGACAAAATACTTTTATATTTAGAACCTTTTTTTATTGTCATAAAAGCAACCTAAAAAGACATCATCAACCAGAATCTTGTTTCCCTGTCCTCTTCTCTCTCTCTTCATCCAAACTAACCCCATTCCACTCCAACAACACCCCCCACCTCGGCTGTGCTCCTGCCTGCTGTTGTTCCTTCACCACAAGCGTGTCATGAAGATAAATTAGGACATGATCAGGGTTCTTGACTGTCAGGACGAGTCTATTTCTCAGGCAATGTTTCTCTGACATAAACACAAACATATTTATGCCATTGTCATCCTGGGGACGTTCACAAACACCTATTCCATCAGATTGATTGTACAGCCAGTTTGTCCAAAGCAAAACGATCATGATCACAATCAGGTATGGAAAAAGGTGCACCAGCATGCAGATGCAAATACTAAATACCGTGAACGTCCACAGACAAAATTACCGCCTGCAAAACAATCAAACAAATAAATAAATAAATAAAAAATATACATGAATGGGACAATCACGGATAAAACCAAAGAGGGAAAAATCAAGGGACAATTATTAGACATAAACAATAAAGACAATTGAAGGACAAAATAACGAGGAACAATTGACAGACGAATAAAAAAAAAAAAAAAAAGCAACAACCAATAATAATAGGGGTGAAAAATGAGAAGGACAATTTTTACATTTTTTTACCCTAAAGCTTGAATAAAAAGTAAAACAAGATGAGGGAAAAACAAAGGGACAAATTAAGGGACAAAAAATAAGCTTGATTTAATCAAAGGTGACACAAAAACAAACAAATATAAAAACAAAAAAGCCTAAAAACCTAAGAAATTCAAAAGTTGTTTGTCAAAAAAAAAAAAAAAAAAAAATATATATATATATATATATATATATATATATATATATATATATATATATATATATATATATATATATATATATATATATATATATATATATATATATATAATTATTTTTAGTTAATATAATTATTAAATATTTAATAAACTTTCAGATTTTATTATAATTATTGAATATTATATAATAAATAAAATAACAAATAAAAATAAGTATTTACATAATAATAAAAACAGTATTTAAAAGGCAAATTATATAACTGCCCAATAATAATGTCCAAAAATAACATCTTGTGGAAAGTAGTGTCCTCAATAATGTTTAAAAGAAACTGTCCTACATATTTGTGTCCAAAAAAGACGTGTCCCAAATAAAATATGCCCGAAATAAAAAACAACTGATCAGCGTGTTAAAGTGGGTGGAGTATGTGGTGTTTACAGAGGTCGGAATTAAACTCTGGCAAATTCTGAAACACTGAGTTACATGAGGAGGAGTGAGAAGTTTATTCAACTGAGAATGGTGTAGTTTATTCAACTAATAAGTGTGTAGTTTATTCAACTGAGGAGTGAGTAGTTTGTTTGAACAAGGAACGAGTAGTTTATTTAATTAAGGTGTGTGTAGTTTATTCGACTGAGGAGTGAAAAGTTTACTCAGTCGAGAAGTAAATAGTTTATTTGATAGAGGTGTGAAGTTTATTTTCTGAGGAGTGAGTAGTTTATTTAACTTAGCAGAGAGTAGTTTATTTGACTGTGAAATAAGTAGTTTATTACACTGAGAAGTGAGTAGTTTGTTTGACTGTGGAATAGGGAGTGTATTGGACTTGGAAGTTATAAGAGGAGTGAGTAGTTTATTTAAATGATTAATGATTATACATCTAAGGAGTGAGTAATTTATACACCTGAAAAGTGAGTAGTTTATTTACATGCGCAGAGAGTAGTTTATTCAACAGAGAAATAAGTAGTTTATTTAGCTGAGGAGTGAGTAGTTTATTCGACTGAGGATTGATTATACAACTGATGAGTGAGCAGTTTATTCAACTGAGAAAGTAGTTTATTTGACTGAGGGAATGAGTAGTTTATTTAACTGAGGAGTAAGTAGTTTGATGAACTGAAAAGTAAGAAGTCAGAGGAGTGAGATTTATACAATTGCGGAATGGGTAGTTCTTCAACTGAGTAGTGAGTAGTTTATTTAACTGAATAGTGAGTAGTTTATTTGACTGAAAAGGGAGTAGGTTTTTTTTCTTTTTAGAATAATTAAATATATATTTTTTTATGAGATGTTTTGCTTATTATAAATATATGAAATCCTTATTCAGGGTATTTATGTATAAAAGTGTACTTGAAAAAAAATAAATACAAAATACAATTTGTTTCTTTCTGTAAGAAAAAACTAACAAACAAAAAAACAGCAGTTGAGAATGCAAACTTAAAGCAATTTGTAAAACATTTGTTTTTAATGATTATGTTAAAATAAAATCAATATAAAATATAACATAACATTTGTTTAGACAAATTTAGGGGAAAAAAAAAATGTCTTTTAGTTGTGAATATACTGTATAAGCATCTGGAATATATAATGAATTGTATTTTGTATAAAAATTTGCATAAATTAAATATAAAAACATGGAAAACAAGCATTTGAACGTATTAAAGCCGCAGTTAATCACGTCTGAAAACAGACGTTCCTGCTGTAGTAGACAAATGCTATAAAAAAAGAATGGAATGGAGAAACGCAACGAGCTAACAGGCTTGATTCAAAAAAGAAAAAGGAAAAAAGATGCATTGGTGTACAAATGCATAACCATTCGCTAAAAACCACAACAGTGACTAAAAATACATATAAATAAGTCAAAGAAACTACTCACTCCTCAGTTGTATAATCAATTCTTAGTCGAATAAACTACTCAGTCCTCAGTTAAATATACTACTCATTACTAAGTCAAATAAACTACCCATTTCTAAAATAAACTAGTCATTTCTCAGTCAAATAAACTACCCATTTCTAAAATAAACTACTCATTTCTCAGTCAAATAAACTACTCACTCCTCAGTCAAATAAACTACCCATTTCTCAAATAACTACTCATTTCTCAGTCAAATAAACTAATAATTTCCCAGTCAAATAAACTACTCATTCCTCTGTTAAAATCCGAGCAGCCGAACAAATCAAATTAACAAACTAAACGAATTTCATCATCGATTATTATCGATTCGTTGTTGCAGCCATAGAGAAGTTAATTTGACTAAAAGAGTGAATGGTTTATACATTCACATATACGCATTTTCTATCCTTGTGTTCATATGGGCTTCCTCTGTGTTCTCCAGTTTCCTCCGACATCCAGTATGTATGTAGAATGGCCAGAAATGGGTAATGTATGCAGAATTGCGTATTTGTATGTGCTGTATCCCACCCTGTGTGTATTCCTGCCTTGGTTCAACCGAGGTGGTTTTTAATTTAAATTGGCTGCAGATAGATTAGATTAGATTAGATTAGATTAGAATAGATTATTCAAACTGTACAAAATGAATAATGCTAAAAAAATAATACTAATCATTCTGATGAGTAACATGGTTACTGCTGTCAGAATAATTGCCATGCTGACAGTTTTTTTTTTTTTTTTTCATTACGTTTTAATTGAGATTTTTTTTTCTGAATGGCTGTGTGGAGCGAAGCGGTGGCACATGCCTGTGACTAATCCCACACTCCCTACTCCCTGATCACCTCTAAACTCGCCTTATTTTAATCCTGCAGCTTTAGCGTCAATCAACTTTGCAGTGAGGAATGTGGATCTGTGTTTATACACGCCCGGATTCTCACGGCATAAGAAAAACAAATACGAAACAGGGTGTGTGTGTGTGTGTGTTGTTGAATACACTGTACAAATATACATAAAGAAATTTGGAGACTTTTTAAGCAGGACTTTATTTCAGCAGAGGTATTATATATGCATTTATATATATATATATATATATATATATATATATATATATATATATATATATATATATATATATATATATATATTCCACATTTAGTCCTCATTTGCTGTTATATAAAGTCCACACTTCTGGGAAGATGTTCCACTAGATTTTGAAGTGTGCTTCTGGAGATCTGTGTGAGATTCATTCAGCCACAAGGTAAAGTAAACTCACGTAGGGTGAGGTGAGGAGGCAATCAGTGTTACATTCATCTCAAATACGGTTGGAACAGGTTTGGGTCTCCTAGTTCAAGTGAAGGAAAAATCGAATCCAACCACATCCGAAAGGCATCATATACAATCGTGTGCCTTCAACATCGTGGTAACAGTTTCTTGGGGAGACACAAATGGATAGAAAAAGGTGTCCCAATACTTTTGTTCATACAGAATCATGCCTATTGTAAATGTGAAGCTCTAATCTAAGCTATAATTGAGGGCTTTTTTTTTTTTTTTCAACATAAATATTGAATTATAAATTGTAATCCTAAAACAATATGTAAAATTAAAAAAATCTATTTATTTTTATTATTTGTCATTTATTGAAAAAAATTGCATTTGTTTAAATGTATAAAATAATAAAAATAAAGTTGATTAATTATGAAGGTAGGTTGTTTTTATGACATTTTTATTATGAATTTTCTATCAAATAAATAATACATTTGTTTAACAAAAAAGAAACAAACCAGGAACTGTGTGTATATGTACAAATTAACATCCTGAATTTCTACAGTGTGATATATGACTGCTGTTTGTGTTACCCATAATTCACCGCACCTGCACTTTGTTTCGGCAGATAAATCGCAGAAAGGGCTTGCGGTTTATCTTCCCAGATTTATTCCTTTATTAATAAATATAAATAAATCAAGTGAGTTGTAGCATGTAATCCGTCAACATATTTATGTAAATTCAACTCATTTATCTTATTGCTGTATAGAAATTGTAACGGAATTTAATTGCTATACAAAAATGTTCAGTAATTCCCAATTAATTTTTAGCGTTGTTGAATTGAAGTTATTTTTGAAGTAAATGTTATATTGTTTATTTCCTGAGAGTTTATCTGCTCTCACGCACACTCCACAATGTAGGGAGCAAAGTTTCCGTGACGGCTCTGAGGTAATGTAAACATCAGTGCTAGTTCATGTTTAAATAGCTTTAGCTTAGTGTATATGTGTATATATAGGATAAATAACACACTTAGACAAAGACAAACTATCATTAAACACTCCGAACACACCAGTAAACCAAACCGGTTGGAGTTATTGTGGTTGAGATTCGTCCCACAGTGTTCATATGATGCACAAACGCAGAGATAAATCGATGATTAGCCATTAATATTCTGAAAGTTTACCTCATGTCATCTACAATGCTAATAATATAGCGAACTACTAAACATCAAATACACTTTATAGACAATATATGACTTTTCCAGACGTATGTCGTTCTCCAAACTCGAAATCGGAGGCACACAATTGTCTTTGGATGCGGTGGCATAAAATTTTTCCTTCACTTGAGGAGACTAAATACCCAAACCTGCTCCGGGATGACAATGCCCCTGTGCATAAAGCAAGCACCATGAAGACACATCTTACCTCCATTAGTAAATGACTTTAATAACGCATTGAGTCTGAAGGAAATCTGTCACAAAAATCCACAAAATCAACACCCCCCAAAATCTAGTGGAACTCCTGAGCTTATTTTAACAGCGAATGGGGATGTTTTTCTTTGATATTCTTGTAATAACATTTTAGTAGGATTTTAGTCAAATCAAATGTACTTCTTTTTCTCCCTCATATATCTTTGGAGATAACTGGTATCCCAGACAGGTTCATTAGTTTGCTTGTTGGAAACCTACTTGAAGAGCTTTTTCCACATTATTAAGCAAGTCATAGTTCTTATGCAATAAATGGAGGAGGAACGCTCTTTCTAAAGAGAGAACGTGTTAAATGTCTTGCAAATGGCAGGAAAATAATCAAAATTTTTGAGCGATTCACAACACAGAATTCGATCAGATAAAGGCTAATTAGGAAACATTCCTGTCAGACAAATTCAAAGTATTAAAAGGGCAGCTATTAAGAAAAGAAAAAGCCACTGTTAAGCAGCAAACAGATATTGGAAACTGTTCCATAACTTTTTGATGCGGGATCCTTCAGAGGCTGGCGGTTGAGCATAAAGTTTGGGTTCGGCTCACCAAGTGGGCTCAGAAATACACAAAGACTCGTTTTTAAGCGGTTTTGTTCACCGACGAACTACTCTGGGCGTTCCAGTAGGATGCATGAAATTGCCATAGGACCCTTTCAGGAGTCTGAAAATACTTAATTATTAAATGATCTTATAAAGAACCACTAAAATTGTTATTGTTTGTTTTTTTTTCCAAAGTGTGTACCAAGTACTCAAATAGCTAAAGGTATATATTAAGCACCAGGCAGGTTCTAGGTATCGGGAGGAAAATAATGGCCAGTAATTTTGAGACGTCAGCAGAGAAGTGGTGGAGTATTGGGAAGTGTGATTGGTATAGTAGGTCCCTTTCAGGATCCCTGAAGGTGTCAAAATGGCCTCTGTGAGATATTAGGTCTGTCTTATCGACAAGAATGTGTCGATACGATACATATCGCGATCAAGGGGTTGCGATACAATATGTTGCGATACTGTAAGCAAGTGATATATTGGGAGAGTTCTTATTTTTATTTATATAAAATTATACATTCACCCAGAACAGGAGTAGGAACTGCATTTGCATTCAATTCATCTAAAATTGCACTCCCTTAAACCTACAAATACCATGAAACCTGTGCCAGCCGTGTTGTTGTTAAGGCAGACGTTGTTCCTGAGCTTTTAATCGCGATTCTTTAAACATTTTCGCGCCTGAAAAACGAACCGCACGTAAACAAAAACATATTGCCGTCCGTGCAAGTCAGTCAAAGCTGCTATTACTTATGGCGGAAGTTATAAAAATTGTTTTTACAGCAGTGCCCCCAGGAAACGGGTCAATATTAACGCTAAAATTTTTAAAAATACCTACTGGAAAAACTGTGCTCTATAAAACTTTGGGCCAGATAGAATAGGTTTTTCTTGAACAATGAATATTTTCAAGAACTAGCATACTGCTTTAGCTAGATGTACGTGACATACCGACTTTGCTAATCATGTTAGATACCGGGCTAAGCAGTGCTGTACTTCAAGATTTCTTTCCTTAGTCCTAGTGTGAGCTAATGTCGGCATTTCGGTGTGACATTAATGCTAACTAGCGCAAAACTGAAAGATGTTTTGCACTTTTTGTTTCAAGTTACATGCTAGTCACATTACTAGTGCTAGCATGTCACTAATGCAAAGTTCTGTATCTGTCAAGCTTCTTTTTTTTGGGATCTTTTTTTCCCCTCTCAGCTTTGCACCTATGTGCTTTCTGGAGTATGAAATCTAGAGAGCGTGTTATGCACATCTAATGGCACCAAAATCGGACAACGGTATTCTTTTTTGCCAATTGCATCCTTCTTAAATTAGCATTACACACTAGCAAACGTAGTTTCAGCATTCGTGTCCGCACGCGTTAGCATAGACACGCACATTGTAGCTTGCGAGCTGCATTTCGTCTCTGTTTCTCCGCTAAAAATATTCGCCGTCATGGATTTTACAGACTCGGGGAAGAAAACGGACACTGTTTTGCACTTTGCTTCGCCGCAAGCATTCTCCTTGTCCTTCGATTTACATTCATGTTCCTGTGCACCATCTTATTTATTCATGTATTCAAAATAGGGCTAAGCAGCTTTTTCATAGCTTTGATTTTAGCTATAATGATGCATTAGGATTTCTAACAAAGGTATGAACATACAGGATATGGTACTTTCTTAAAATTGAATGTAGAAACAAAACCCAGGTAAGAAAATAGTGCAGATTTAATATACTTTCTTTTTTTTTTTTTTCACTCATATAATCTGCTTTATTGAATTTGCATCAAATATTCTTGGAGTTAAGCTGGTGAAAAAAATATTATATTCTCTAGTTACAATACAGTAACGCATCTCATTTCAATGCATATCTAAAGAATAGCAATTCCAAAAATATACAAAAGAAAACCCAGTGCTAGCATGGTGTCGATGCTATTTTTTTTTTTTTTTTTGCTTTTTTTTTTAACTGTACACTATATTGTAACTTTTATTTACATCCGTCATCACAACATCGAAAAAGGCACACATACATAGAAACGCTGCATTATGCACAAATATATACAGAATAAATAAACTCTGATCTATGTCGGTACAAAATAAAGCTATGGTGCTCTTATGTATAGCAAATCCTTTCAGACCACCCTGCATAATTATCGATCATGCATTACGTTACGGAGAATTATGAAAATCGAAAAGAAAAAAAAAAAAAAATGGATACATCAATCATCAATCACATACATACCAGTAGCTACACTTGATTGTCAGGTGCCATCTTTTCAAATGGTGTTTTTGAGTAGTGCAATCCTTTTTTGTTTTTCTTTTCATAAAATAATAACCTGCAGTAAATGCTGGAATATCGATAGTAACGAGATGCAACAGTTAAAAAAAAAAACGTTATGGACATAAACTTTTATTTTCTTGCCCAAAATGTCACAACGTATCTTCTGTTCCTCTGCACAAAGTATCGGCGCTACTCTTGCCCAGTAACCGATTCGATGTAAAAGCATGGTGAAGGTACAGCAAGGAATAATGAGAAACAGTCCAACAAAAAAAAACCTCCAACAGCCAGTTAGAAACTTGAGGACCATTAACCCCCACTACGTGGAAGACTGAGATATTAAAACCTTTAATTGCATTTTTCCACTAAGAACAGCTTAGTAACAAAGTCCTGGGACTAACTGTATCCTGATGTTACAATTTTGACCAATCATTGGGGAGCACTAATTTGAGCTTCAACCATATTTTAATTTTGGCAACAGGGCAAGCAAGACGAGTAAGTAAATTTGTGCACAGGTATGGCTGATACATGCAGTGTAGGCATGCCATAACTGAAATACCTTGAGTTATTTGTCTCTAAATAGAACCTTACAACAGATCCATATCAGGAAGGCATTCCCATAGAACCCTTTTATGAGGCTGACAATACTTAAATAGCAAACGATCCTATAAAGATCCACAAAAAAAAAAAAAAATCCTGTTTCTTTCTTAGAGTGTACCAAGTACCCAAGTAGCTAAAGGTATATAATAAGCACCAGCCAGGTTCTAGGTATCAATAAGTAACTAATGGCCAGTTGGCATTATTAATGAGAAATATCATTGGTGGTTTATTAGGTAATGGTTTCTTCTTAGCTTTCAGAAATAAAGAATTCTATCGGAAATCCTTTCCTTTATGTGGTAGGGTTCGAAATAAAACCATTTCTGGTTCACCAAGAGGGGTGACCAAAGGACCTTGAAAGGTATGGAAAGTACAGCCAATTTAGAAGTTGTTCACTTAGAGTGCTTTGCTATTGGCTCTTTGCAAAATTTTGTTACCCCTCTTGCTTGCCTATAAACCATATGAATCGTGGCATAGGCAGTGCTAAAACTAGTTGTGAACACTGATTGGTCAACTTAGAACTCCAATTGGAATAACGTTCCTACTCTGTCTCTGGAGTAATGTCCGGATTCCATAAGGGTTCCCACAATGGAAGTCCTGAAATAAATGTTTCAGGTTCTACAATTTCAAGAAGGTGACAAGTGTCCTATGGTTGCAGATGGAAAATTGGCACATGATATTTGTCAAAAGAAACAGAATAACTCTACCAAATAGGCAGGGTAAGATACTCTCTACTGTGCTCCTTCAAAAAAATATCACCTTAACAAAGTTCAGCAGCTGCACATCATATCTGCTTAAAAATCATCAAGGCACTTTAGGCATTATCTCTTGAAGCAGGTCTGATATTGTAATGTTCCAGTGTGCTGCATCTCAATTAAATGTCGTCTGATGCTCAAGTACCTCCAAGTAATCCGGTTCAGCGTGGAGATTCGCTTTGAGTTCAAAGTACTCATTTTTAGTCTGCTCCACCATAACCTTCCTCGGCCTGGTGTACACGAGTGTCTCCATCAGTTTGAGCTCTTGATGGTGCCCAGGGACTTGCACGTCCTGTAGCTGGGAGATGTTTTTCCTGAGATATTCGGTGATGCTCAGTTGTTGGAGTTCACGTTCCCGCTCCAGGATGTTTTTGTACAAAGACCCCTTGTCACCCAACGAAACGAAATCATGAGCAGGGTACTCATGGGACATCGCCTTGTACTTCATTGACCCGCTAAGCGGGGAGCCATTCTCCTTATCAGTGATGCTGTGGCGAAGCCGATTTGGTTTCTCTATGTCATAATCCTCTGTGTCGTATTCTTTGTGCTGCAAACAATAGCTGGGGTTTCTGCAAACTTGAATGATGGGACTTCGAGAAGGTTCATCATACATGTTGGGGTCATGCCTCTCAGCCAAGTGGTGAGTAGTTTTCTGTCCATACATGCTGTAATGCAGGTGGATGGGGCTATTTTCACGAGTCTGTTCTTCAGCTTGCTTTTTCTTTGAACGCCTGCGTCGGCGGTGCAAGACAAAGACAATGATCCCCGCAGAACAGAAGATAATAGTAAGGAAGAGAATGAGGAGGCATAGGATTAGGACAGAAAGAGGAACTGCATCAGTTAGGGATCGGAAGAAGCCGTTTATGCCTCCTTCCGGTGCTATTGTTGTAACAGCCCCAAATTC
Organism: Silurus meridionalis; assembly: GCF_014805685.1. Lineage (NCBI taxonomy): Eukaryota > Metazoa > Chordata > Actinopteri > Siluriformes > Siluridae > Silurus > Silurus meridionalis. The sequence goes on from NC_060907.1 coordinate 17,621,287, forward strand.
ACTCGAGGGTAAGGAGTATTGCGTGACCAAACCAGGGCAAAGAACATCATGCTTTAGGAGCCTGACTTCAGCATTGACGATTTTTTTGGGACTGTGGCACAAGATGGAGCCCACCACCGTATCCTTCCTGAGCTTCTCTAACCATTGCTTTATGCTGACTAGATCACATGTACAGTCCCAAGGATTGTCCTCGAGGTAAATCTGTTCCAGGAAATCGAGCTGCTCTAACACATTGCTGACCTGCAGGTGCATGAACAGATTGCTTCGCAAATTCAACTTGGCCAAGGGAACGTTCCTAAATATTTGCGCTGGTAGAGCACTGAGCTGGTTGTTGTTCAAGAACAGGAGATTGAGGTTTGTCAAAGGGTTGAATGAACCTGCCTCAATCTCCCTGATTGTGTTATATTCCAAGTACAAGTATTCCAGATTATGGAGGCCTACAAACATAGTAGCAGTAATTCTCTCAATCCTATTACCATTCAGGTACAGTTTTTTAAGACTGCTCAGACTTAAAAATGCTTCGTTGTCTACATAGTTGATTTGGTTGTTTGCCAGATTAAGCAACTCCAAACTGTCATATGTAACAAAATCATATTTTAGGATTCGCTCTATCATGTTGCCAGTTAAAACAAGCTTACTCGGACTTTGCTGAAAAATTCCGAGGTCTGATATCCTCTGGATGCCCCGATCCTCGCAGTGAATGAGGAACCCTGCGCTGGGATGGTTGTGACAAGAACACTCTGATGCACATGATGTCTTTGGGACATGAGAAGGCGTGGGAATCTTTGCATCATTTCTTGATTCTGGTATTTGGAGCACCTTTGTCGACGGGGTGACCACCATGTCCAGAGACTTGGACGGTTCTTCAAAGTTTATATCCGCATGGGACGGGCACAATACATCCCGTTTTACTTTGGCCAAAGGGATACCCTTGAGATGCTGGGGGCTGTCGCAAACCACTTCCCCAATGGATGACTGTGGTCGCATAATCTCGATCCAGTTCTTCAACTGGAGATTCTGGCAGTCACAGATCCAATTATTGTCCTCCAGCTGAAGCTCAATGATGCGGCCTATGTGCTCTAGAAATCCCACATACGGCAGAGTCTGAAGATTGTTTCCACGTAGGTCCAAATGAGTCAGAGGCACGAATCGGAAGATGTTGCTGGGAAGGAACTCGATGGAGTTATCGTTGAGGATCAGGACTTTGAGACGGACAAGTTTGCTAAATGCCCCAGGCTCCACGATTCGGATGAAATTTGTGTCAGCCTGGAGGTATTCTAAATTTACCAAGCCATGAAAAGTATCCTCCTTCAACATCACCAGAAAATTGCTGTTGATGTGCAACTTCTTCAACGAGCCCAGTGCACTGAAAACACCGGGCACCAGCTCTTGTATGCTGTTACCACTCAGATGCAATGTGACTGCGTTCTTAAAAGCCTCCATGTCCTCTGGGAGCAGCTCCACAATATCGTTCTTGTATAGATTTAAATGGAAAGGTCTATCTGAAGGTACTTGGACTTGAGAGATCCTGTTTATATTTCTTTTCTCGCAATTTATGTGCAACACTCCGTCCTTCTCCTCGCAGGCGCACAATGTTTCACAAGCTCCTGCAAAAGATACCTTTAGACTCTCATCCTCCTGCAAACTAGCACAAGCTAAAAAGGAACAAAGGAACATGATCCTGGCCAGCATTGTTTCTCTTGGGTGTCTGAAAAGACAAGAAAAAGCAGAAAATAAGGAATTAGATACCAGAAGATGATGGGGAAAGAATTAAACACACTAATGGAAAAAACATGGTGATGCATTAATTCGACTGTGATCTCAGACATTTAAATCAGAACTGAAAACCTGTGTCATCAGTTGCTCACCTGCCTCTAATCACATACCTCTGTACCGCACATAATCCTCTTTAGCAATGTGGAAAAAATGTTATAGGTTAGCTGTGGAACACCTTCACAGGTGTTCCAAAATCCACAGACAGGAGCAAGCTGAAAATCATATGACTCGAAGTTATGCTTTAAAATGTTTCTCATTGTAAACGTGTGTGTGAAATTCAAAGTTCCAGCTTTAGCCTCGGATTGTTACAAAGTGCTGACAGCAGAGATTCCCCTATTAAGGTTACGTACACACTGTCTTACAAAAACCTCACCATATTAACGATGACACACAATTTGAATCTGTTTATGTAGAGCATCCGAATCCAAACCTAACTACAGAAATGCTAACATATTAGAATGAGGGCATAAACTGGCTTGCTATAACATTATAAAGACCTGCCAAATATTGTCAAGATCCCCCTTTTGCCACTAAAACTGCTCCCAATTATTGCATGGACTCCACAAATCCTCTGAGGTCACTGTGGTACTGTATCTGGCCCCTGTGTGATAGGAATGGATCCTTTAAGTCCTGTAGGTTCTGAAGTGGGGCCCCCATCGAGCAAATCTTTTGTCCATCCCACAGATGCTTAATGAGATCGACAGCAGGGACAATTAAAGGCCAAATGAACTCTTTTATTTACAGAAGTCCTAAGAGACCATCCATTATAATATTTTTATTTTCTTTCTTTCTTATTATTCTTCTGAAAGGGTCTAGTGTCACTACGAAATACCACTGCAATGAAGGTCATGTTTAGGTAGGTGGGACGTGTCAAGGACCCAAGATTTTACAGCAAAACATTGCTCAGACAATCATCTTCTGGCTAAGCTTTTTCCTATAATGCATCCTGATGCAAGGTTAAAAAACACCACACAAACACACAACTGGATGTTGACCGATTTACCGATTAATGGTGCAGATGTTTGCCAATTTTTTTTATTAATTGCCATCGGCCGATTGTGCTGCAAATTATGATGATTATAAGGCAGGCATCCGACACTTGCTTGAGGAAACATAGTTCTTCCAGACCAGCAGGTGAAACTAGTGTGTATTCGGCATCCAAACAGGAAAACCGGAAGAGCTAGAACTCTGAGCAGTGTTTACACCTACGATCATTACTAACGGATTCGTGTAGCTGTTGCAAAAACAAGAGCAAGAATGAAATGTTCCGTTCTGATTTTCTCGTGTGTTCATTCGCTAAGCTAAGCAGCCAGTAGGAGTTCCCTTCTTTTTTGAATTGCGGAAAAACAGCTAACGCGATCCGACCAGAGTCAACAGTGTTTTGAAAAACTAAAGCCTACCGAAGCGCAAAAACCCCCTCAATATTGCTGACCCTCAGCTTGGTGTGTCCTGTGCTTTAGGTTCTTATACTTCGTTCTTAATCAAGCCTTATATTCAACTAGCAGTAGTTTAGGCTCCATTTAGGCACGGGAATCAGAACCTTATGTTGTTCAATATATGTTTCAGCAATTTTCTGCATGTTTATTAATTAACTGTTAGATTCTATGAGGGGTAAAAAAGAAAATCGGCCATCGGCTGCCCTGATTTTCTAAATATCACCATTGGTCAGAGACAAACCAATATCGCTCGACCTCTACACACGGCTTCAATGATGTAAAAGACATCTTCCTCCACTGTTCCATTGTACAGGTCTGATGCTCACACTGTCAGCACTCTGGACTGGGGTTAGGTAGCCCCATACACAAGCTACAATGGACTGTATTGACACCTGTTTATTACAGCTAGCAGGGGCTTTTTTTAGTGTTTTGTGATGTAGCTCTTCTGTAGAATTTGACTGTATAGTTTAGCCTTTACTCTCTTCTTCTTCTTTCGGCTTCTCCCATTAGGGGTCGCCACAGGGGATCATTCGTCTCCATACCCCCGTTTTCTACGTATGCCTTTTCAAAACCAATTACCCTTTACTCTCTACTAGCCCATAATTATGTATGGCTAATACCCGTTATCAGTTGTTTATGCTTGGACAACTTTCGGTTGGTCCTAACCATTACATTCCAGACATGAACTGCTGTTTTTGGACACCCTCTGACCCATCATCTAGCGATCACGATTGACCCCTTATCAAAGGCCATGTCCACACTAATGCATTTTCGTATTTTTCTCTTCGTTTCGGCTATCGCTGCAAACTAAAACTGGGATTTTTCTTGTCCGAAAACATAGCTTTTTGAAAACTCTCTCCAAAGTTGAGTTTTGACGTCGCAGTATGGACTGTGGAAAAACAGTGGCTTTCGAAAAGAATTGTGCCCCAAAGTTTCAAAGCGCCGGAAAGTAAACAAACAGGGGGGCAGTGATGTAAGTGAGGTGAGGAAGCCTGGGGTGAAGTTCCAATTCATCCCCAAGGTGTTCGAGGTCATAGCTCTAAAGCAGGAGATCTTCCACTTGTCATTGTATTGTCATGCTGGAAAATCTTTGGGTCTTGTGCTCTGCATCCAAAGGCATCCGATACAATTGTGTTCCTCTAACTTTGTGGTAACAGAAGAACCACATATGGCTAGAAACATAGTGTGTGTCTACTGTATATTTATACATCGTAAGGAAATCTTGACTAAAACAGGCGAAAGAGGGAGAGGGAATAAAAGCGAGTATGGATTTTCAAAGGATGAAATGTAGTCTGATTGGGATCATTTTTGATGAATTCTTCCCAAGCCGCCGGACCTTCTGGAGGTTCTGTATTCACGATGCATGCTTTGATAGCTTGTCCTGTGAGGTTGCTCTACCACATTCTAGCGCCATTCCTGCAGCGCGACGTACATCCACTCATTTTTCATCAGGTGTAATGCAATTTCGAGCTGACGTGACGACGCAGCGGCGGCACATCTGTTTGACAGCGATGCTACAGACGATCGATTTCCCTGCTGAAATCAAACAGTGGCAGGACAAGTAAAAAAGCACAGGCTGTGGGCGTTGATGCAACAAAGCGCAAGGAACAGATAAAGGAAAAAAAAAAAAAAGCTTATTCCCACCCAGGGACACGAGCACAGGGCGCGAGAGATGCGATTAAAACAATACACAAGGGGGGGGGGAGTCCTGCTGCCCCATTAGGACTTGCCGAAGCTGAGATTTTGTCCTCCCACGCAAGCTAAATAACGAGGCCGGTGGAAAAACAGCAGCCAGTCGTGCTACTTGTGAATCCCAGCGTCAATCAGGGTGCGTTTAAAAAGAGAGGAGTAAATAAAAAGTTTCTTTCCCAGAACATGTCATGTTTTTGTAGTGCTGATAAATTAGCATTTAATACATCTGCACTTTTGTATGAAATGGCAGCAGCTCAAGACGTGTTTAGCACGCAATCATGAAACACAGGATCATGAGTCAGTTTAGCCAAACAAATATCACTTGCAATGATTCATCATTTTTTTTGTTATTTTTTTTCGTACTTCTTAATCGTCACGTTTGCCATTCAGCACTATGTGGATAGTAAAATAATACATTTTTTATGTAATTTTAAATAAAAATGCACATTTTAAATAACAGAAAAATTATTAATAAATAGATTTAACAATGTAAAAAAAATATATATAACAAATAAAAAAAAAAATACACAATTTACTAAATAAAACCTGCCGTTTATTAAAAAAAAAAAAAGGCTTAGTTATTCGTTTTTTTCTGGTGTTGTTGTTTTTGGGATTTATGACTTAAAAAAAAATATTATTTACTTAAACAAACAAAAATAAGTATATTGACGGGTATGTCCTATTGTTTTTAATAAATAAAAATTATTTATTATTTATTTACAATGTTAGAAATTTGTTTGAAATATGTATTAAAAAATGCACTATAACTACATAATATAATATATAAAACACTTTAAAAACAATTCCTTATAAGTACTGTATTTAAGTAGTACATTTATGTTAAAATATTAAAATGTATCAATAGAAATATAATTAATTATAAAATAAAGGAAAATGTTAATAGAGTACAGTACTGTATACATATGATACTGTACAGTGTATATATTATACTTTCTGACAAGAATTTACACAAAATTAATTTAACTAAATTCTTGCAAATGTTTTTTTGTGCGTGTTTAAAGTGTATGGGAAGATGATTTACGGCTTAAAAAATAAAAGCTTTTTTGGGGTGGCGTCTGTTTATAGCAGGCTGTTTTGGAACGTAACCACTCAGATAAACGGGGGATTACTGTATTTCTTTAAATGAAAAAGAAAATTCAGCAATAACGCCCCGTCTTTATTCATTGAGGAGATGTATATCCAGTCTGTTTTTTATTTTTTTTTTGTGGCTGAATTTATATTAGCAAAAGGCTGTTATATTCGGTAGCTTATTAGCATTTGTCAATAACCATGGCGCCCTGAACGCTTAGGGAGGACACGTTGTGTCTCGTTCAATAACGTCACGGAAAAGCGGTTTATTTCAATTCCAGCGCGAGAAGCAGCTGAACATTTACACTTTAATTGCGCCTACGCAGCCGCTCCTCATGAAATATTCACGTGGCAGGTGGCAGGTTGTGTTTTGTGTTGGCAGAGGGCATTTTTCATGTCTGGATACTTTGCAATAACCGCCACTGTTTGCGACACTCGTGCAAGGAGTGACACGTTTGTTACACCGAGGCTGGTAATAACACACTGTTAGAGCACTAGCTAAACTAGCTTTTTTTTTTCCTTTTAATCTAGAGCACATTTTATCCAACTAATCTTAGCTAGTATGCTTTATTCAAACCAGTACTTTTTGTGCTATGACGATATTTTGACTGCCACCAGCCTCGCATGCCAACCGCTTGAAATTATTAGCATTAAAAGTCACCAGTACATGTTTACTTGAATACGCTAAGATAAATAATTTGCCTGAGGTGATAAAAAATCGAGCCAATGCATACATTGTAAACCTTGATCATTATTGACTCGTGCTGGCTTGCTTGCTATTGAATTTGGATTGCACACACACACACACACACACACACACACACACACACACACACACATACAGTACACACAGAAAAAGCGCTAGTGTGTTTTCAAACTTGGCTAGCTACCCAAGAGATAATAGTAATTCTACCTAAATATTTATTAGTTATATGGACTAACATTAGCTCATGCTCGGTTTACTAAATGGTGAAGCTTGTGATTGGCTAGTGCATGGCATGTTGGCTAATCAGCCTCGTATTAACGTCTACTTTTATAGGAACACCCATTTACCTCAACAGCTACATTTTATGGACAAAAGTATCGGGACCCCTGAATTAAACTCCCAGAACCGTTACCTCAAATCTGGATGCGCACAATTTTTTTTCTTTACTTAAACTGGGAAACATAAACCTTTTTCTGTATGTCAAAGTCCCTGTGCACAAAGCTAAGTCCAGCTTTACACAATGGATGAGGCGAAAGATCTTGAAAGGCTTCGGAACCCCGTCCCTCAATTGGAACGCTGACTGAAACCCAGTACTGACTTTACTCTAAAACCCTTGTGGCTGATCTCCCCAGAAGAGTGGATATTATTATTAAAACGAATGGGGACTAAACATGGAATTGGACGTAAAAAAAAAAAAAAAATCTTTCATCATCTCAATCTTTGTTAGGTGTCCACAAACTTTTGACTAACAGTGGATGGAGATAGACAATCATATGCAATCCCAATCAAAAAATTGCAAGCTTCAGTTTCCAGAAAATTCGGATCGTTTGGGATTTTCGCGCAGAGCAGAAAACTCGAATTTACCTAAAGAATGGTGCGAAAAACAAAAAACATCGAATGAGCCACAGTTCTGTAGCGGGAAACCCTATGGTACAGTCAGGGGATATTGTCTAGACTGGTCCAAGCTTCCAGGAAGGATAAAATAAGTCAAATATTGAGATATGTCAGATTGTTTTTCGCATCATTCTGTGTAAACTCTATAGATGTTGTGTTAAAAATTTCATAAAAAATCAGATATAACATCCGAGTCACGGTCACATGAAATACAATTTTCCTCATTTGTTTGTTGCTACGTCAAGTGTACACACTAATAATTCCCTATTAATCTGTTAGGAAACGTTCCCTAAATGTTTGACATTTTTGTTTCCTCTTGAAATGTCCTCCATTTTCTTAATGTAATCTGACAGGAAATAATAAAAAAAATACCATCCATAGATTAAACTGAAAGGAATTTTTCATCGCACACTCGGATGCTAATCGGATTAGCTGTAATTATTTCACAGCCGTTAGTTATTAGATCGACGGGACAGAATTGAATGTGAAATGAAAAATGAACATCTGGAAGCACCAGCTGCTGCCTTATCTCTAAATAATGTGGGAGCAGGTTCCACACACACACACACACACACACACACACACACACACACAGAGCATGTAAATATTCTAGGTGTCCTGGTGATTAAGTTGTAATTATTATGAGTAAAAATGTAATTCATGTTCTAAGCGCTAGCTCCGCCCTTTCATCCTGTCACGATCAATGAATATTCATTGTCAGAAGAACAAATAAACAGTCCGCAATGAGACACAGTAAGTGACATACTATAGATGCCACAATCCAAAATCTAGTAGAACATCTTCCCAGAAGAGTGGATTGGGACTATAACAATTCTTATAGAATTTCTAATGGTTTTAAAGCTTATAATGGGAATTTGTTTTGGTTTGAATACAGTGAATATTCTACAACTGGTCATTTTCTATTTCAAGTGGGAACCATTAAAGAGCAATAGAGCACTTTTGGAAACTTGTAGCTCTAGGCTCCTGGGAATTTTCAAGACTTGAAACTTTCCATAGGAATGAATGGGAATATATGGGAATTCATGAGAACAAACTGGGAATTGAATTACAAAATTGCAGGTCGGCCTATAACAGAGAACATAAATGTAGTTAAAAGAAAAAAGTCAGAGTCTGGAGTTCAGAATAATCTTGGTTAAAAGAACTAGATCGTTTCTTATATCCTACACCCAAAATAACGTCAACTTTTTTCACGTAATTACTTAAATGTGACGGATTTAGGTTTAAAATCTTTAGTGTTTAAAGTTTTTTGTGCAAGAAAATGATACTAACAATTAAGTAAAAAAAATCTGTATGTAATGTATGTAATATGTAATAATATATGTATTTATATATTTATATACATTCCCCCAATTTCTTGATTAATTCCCATAAATTCCCGGTAGGTTTCCAACTTCTAATATGTCCAAAATTCCCCAGATGAAGTTCCAGTGAAAAGTTTCTGGAAATTAACTGGAAATTTTCTGCCCCTTTGCAGCGGCCATACAGTATGTAGATCGCATGCTGGTATTTACTGGACAACCATTAAAGACCATTAGGGCACTAAGTTGCAATAAATGTTTCATTCAACCCTCTACATAATGATAATTGTATGATAATGGTGTTACTGGTTAACAGCTGATGGGAATTCAAGTGGAAACCGTTAGAATTTCTGTCAGGGTTTCTATCTTATTTTATTTCCAGCAAGGCCGTAAAACGTTATCCGTCCACCCTTTCGTGTCGTTTTTTTAAGTGTCTGTCTTTGTCTCGAAATCTGTGAATAACGTATCAGTGGTGACAGTCATCGCTTCTTTTAAACGCTCGCCAGCAGTGGAGGGGCTTCTTGTGCTTGTTGAGGATATGGATAATACAAAGTGACGCCTCGGTAAGGAGCTTTAGCTCTCTCTACGGGGTTTGTGAAAAGGGATTGCTAGCCTTTTTAAAACCTCTGTTCATCGGTATTTCAAACTCGAATAGGAACGAATTGTAGAATTTCACATGGTAAGTGATGTGAAGACGTGTTGAATGATCCCTGGGGACGTTTCAGCAGACTGTAACAGCAAATTCCATTTGGCATGGAAATGAGACCTATATATTAGCCACCTTCTACTGCTTGGCTGGTTCTATACATATGAAGTTAACTTTTGATAAATATGCAGCTTAACGGCTAGTTTATGTGATGCAACCGGAAACCCTGCCCATACTATTAATTATATTTGTTGTTTTTCGAGGCAATTTTGTGTATTTTAAAATGTATTGCGATCACTGATTATGGAAAAAGCTCAACAATCGACGGATATGCTCTGAATAGACAATTTAGTTTTTCCTGAAAAATGCAAAATGCATTTACACTGGGTTTCTGGGGTGCAGCTTCAGGAACCCTTCAAGTCTCTGCTTAAAAAATATAAAGAAATAAAAAATTAATTGTTTAGACAAATACATGCACTTAACAGGGAATAGCTACGGCTGGAAAGTAACATTAACTTTATCTTTGCCACTCGTTCTGGCAGTAACCAATAATTTGTTTACACTTTTAAACAGGGTTTCACAAAGTCAAATGTAAGACTTTTAAAGAACCTTTTAATAGCATTAAGAATGAAATAAAATTCAAGACCTTGATCGCAAAAACAAACAGACAAATACGATGCTAGCGACCGGCCTTAACCGAGCCTTTTATTCATTTTTTTTCAAGCCAAGTATCTCTAAAACTTGCACTTTCCCATTGCTGAAAAATTAAAATCAGTTTTACGTCTGTGGTACAATCCGCGAGAGGTTTGCACCAAACACAGAAAGCTGATTGGCTGTTGCATGTTTAGCATCTCATTTGTAGTCGTAATACAGCAACTCGCTGAAATACGCCACCACGTAAACGAACAAACATAAACAATCAAAAGTGTTACATGGACATCGGAAAATTAAGACGTTTAAAATTATTTTAGACCTAGAACAGCGAATTTAAGACTTCTTAAGACCTAGGGGCGGAGCTTACAGTACAGAATGCTGCTAATTGGTCAGAGATCGTCCTGATTCATTTGTCAGACACCAGATCAGTTTTTGGATATTTTTCAGTCTTGTTTCTTTTTTTTTTTTTGCTTGATGCAAATACACCAACAATACTCCTTTTGGGAAACAATGTTTTCTGGTTCTGACATTCCAAAAGAAGAAAAAAGGGTGGGGAAAAAATTAAGTACCAATCGCTATAAATAAATTAAAAAACATGACTCGGGTCCTTCCGCCTCCTGTAAAGCATCCGGTATTGTTTCGAAACGAAAGCTCAAAATGTGCAGAATGGGAAGCGTGCATTTGTTCACGTCAACGACAAGTTCAAGTTCTTTCCCCTTTAACTACTTGAAATTACTTCGCTGATCTCGTTTCTATAGAAACGGCTCATTCGCAGGAGTTTGGTAGTGGATGCGCTACATAAACAGATCCTTAAAACTTAATCGTTCATACGGTGACGTTTTCTGTAAAGAGTCTTTTATTTACACAGAGTTTATTGCTTACGCATTCCACATGCTTGGTATTAACTTCTGGAGTGAGAAAGAGCAAATGAGAGGGAGAGGGGAGGAAGAGAGAGAGAGAGAGAGAGAGAGAGAGAGAGAGAGAGAGCCCATTTGGAGTGTGTTGGACCATTTGGAGACCACGTGATGAGTGTGTGCTGCATGTGGAGAGTGTGTATTGCACATGACGGCTGAGTGTTGCATTTAGAGAGTGATTGCGTGTTGCGTAGGGGGGGGTGCATTTATGTGACAAGTGTGTGTTGCATGTGGAGAGTGTGTGTTGCATGTGGATTTTGATGTACGTGAGGAACGTGTGTTCCGTATAGAAAGTACGTGTTGCATGTGAAAACTGGGTGTTGTGTACAGAATGTGTGTTGCATGTGGCGTTTGTATTTCATGTGGAGAATGTGTTGCAGAGAGAGTGTGTGTTGCATGTGAAGATTGTGTTGAATATAGAGGGAGTGTACCGTATGTAAGAAGTGTGTTGCACGTGACGAATGTAAGTTGCAAATGGAGAGGGTGTGTTGTATGTGAGCAGTGTGTGTTGCATATATAAAGTGTGTGTTGCATGTGACGTGTGTGTTGCATGCAGAGAGTGTATTGCGTGTCAGGAAAGTGTGTTGCATGTGACGTGTGTTGCATGTTAAGAATGCGCATTACATGCGAAGAACGCAAAGGAAGTGTGTAATTGGTTTAGAATGTGTACTGGATGTTTACATTGTTTATTGTACTGCATGTAGACGGTGTGTATTGCACATAAGTTGTATTGCAGCATATAAAGGTGTAGAGTGTGTATTTCTTCTGGGACATGTGGGTGGTGTGGGAACAGTGTGTATTTCATTTTGAGTGTGTATTTTATGCAAAAGGGTTTTGAATCTAGTGCGTACTGCTTGTGTAGAATTGTGTAGAGTGTGTATTGCGTGTGAAGAGTGTGTACTGCATGTGCAGGGTTTTGTATTGGGTGTGAATAGTGTGTGTATTGTATTTGCAGAGTATTATGTGTGAATAGAGTGTGTAACGGGTATTAATAATGTGTGTACTGCATGTGAAGAGTCTGTACTGGGCATAAATAGTGTGTGCTGCTAGTGTAGAGTGTGTACAGCATCTGAAGAGAGTGTGACGAGGTGTAAATAAAGTGTGTACTGCTGTTATAGAGTAGGTATTTGGAGAGAATAGTGTGTGCACTGGGCATAAACAGTGTGTACTGCATGTGAAGAGTGTGTACTGCGTGTGAAGAGTGTGTACTGCATGGGTAGTGTGTGTACTGCATGGGTAGTGTGTGTACTGCGTGTGAAGAGTGTGTACTGCGTGTAAAGAGTGTGTGTACTGCATGTAAAGAGTGTGTGTACTGCGTGTGAAGAGTGTGTACTGCGTGTGAAGAGTGTGTACTGCATGGTTAGTGTGTGTACTGCGTGTGTAGAGTGTGTACTGCGTGTGTAGAGTGTGTACTGCGTTTAAAGAGTGTGTACTGCCTGTAAAGAGTGTGTGTACTGCATGTGAAGAGTGTGTACTGCCTGTAAAGAGTGTGTGTACTGCGTGTGAAAAGTGTGTTTTGCGTGTGAAGAGTGTGTACTTCATGGGTAGTGTGTGTACTGCGTGTGTAGAGTGTGCACTGGGTGTGTAGAGTGTGTACTGCATTTGAAGAGTGTGTACCGCTTGTGTAAAGTGTGTACCATGTGTAAAGAGTGTGTACCGGGTGTGAATAGTGTGTGTTCAGCATATGTAGTGTGTGTACTGGGTGTGTAGTGTGTGTACTGGGTGTGAAGAGTGTGTACTAGGTGTGTAGAGTGTGCACTGCATGTGTAGTGTGCACTGGGTGTGAATAGTGTGTGTTCAGCATATGTAGTGTGTGTACTGGGTGTGAAGAGTGTGTACTGCATGTGTGAAGAGTGTGCGCTGGGTGTGTGGAGTGCGCTGCATGTGAAGTGTGTGTACTGGGTGTGAAGTGTGTGTACTGGGTGTGTAGAGTGTGTACTGGGTGTGTAGAGTGTGTACTGCATGTGTGTAGAGTGTGTACTGTGTGTGTAGAGTGTGTACTGGGTGTGAAGAGTGTGTACTGCATGTGTACTGGGTGTGGAGTGTGTATTCAGCATGTGTGGAGTGTGTACTGGGTGTGTAGAGTGTGTACTGGGTGTGTAGAGTGTGTACTGTGTGTGTAGAGTGTGTACTGCATGTGTGTAGAGTGTGTACTGCATGTGTGTAGAGTGTGTACTGGGTGTGAAGAGTGTGTACTGCATGTGTACTGGGTGTGAAGTGTGTGTTCAGCATGTGTGGAGTGTGTACTGGGTGTGTAGAGTGTGTACTGGGTGTGTAGATTGTGTACTGGGTGTGTAGAGTGTGTACTGGGTGTGTAGATTGTGTACTGGGTGTGTAGAGTGTGTACTGCGTGTGTGTAGAGTGTGTACTGCATGTGTACTGGGTGTGGAGTGGGTGTTCAGCATGTGAGGAGTGTGTATTTCATGTAAATAGCATGTATTGCATGTAAACTGCACACAAAGTGTGTGTATTGTGCGTATAGAGAGCGTGTACTAAAAGCTCCGTACGTGTCTATTGTGTGTCCGTGTAGCAGTGTGTTCCAATCCCCTCGTCCCCTACACTCTTAAAAAAACTCAATCGGTCTCAACATTGTCCTTTTGCTGAACCCGACACACCTTGATTCATCCGAAGTGCCTAGAGGTGCCTCGTTCTTTGTTTCTAGTGTTCCCTTCTTTTTGATTTATTTGTAAATCTTCTCATTCACTTTTTTAATGTTTCCAAGCAATCCCTGTTTTACCACATTCTACAGTTTGCAGGTTTCCTCCTTTCCACTGTTCCCTAGTTTCCAGTCTTTGTTTCAATCGTTCTTGTTTCCGATCTTCTAGAGTTCCATACTTTTCTAGTGTTCCCCATATATAAATTTCACTGTAGTTTCTAGTGTTCCCTTCTTCCACCAGTCTCCCCAGATCCCTTTGCTCCCAAATTCCTAGTGCACCTCCATTGTGTTCCTCTGTTTTTTTTCTAATTTCTTTCTTTCTTTTTTTATGTATTTTATTTATTATTATTGAAATATTTAAATTTTTTATAACATTTTTATATAAAACCCACTACATCTCCATCTGCTCTTTCCTTCTCCCCGAGCCTGGCACGGGAAAAGAAGCGTCTGCGCGCGCTACTGAAATTGGCACCCCAGCGCACTTAACACTTTTATTATCGTCCAAATTGCGCGTGCTTAAAACGATCTTTTATTTTTATTTTTTATGACATCGAACTGTCAGTTAATGGCACGCGCAACGAGGCGGCCCTCGCGCATTTCATCGCGCGCATGCAAACGCTTTCCAAAATGATGTGGGTTTTTTTCCCGTATGTAAATGAATTTTTTTGTACACTTTATGGCACTAGTCTGGGGCGAAAGCGCGTGTGTGCGTGCGCGAGCGTGTGTGTGTGTGTGTGTGTGCGTGTGTGTGTGTGATGGAATAGACGCAGTCAATCTCTGGCTCGTCCTCCGAACTTCACTGCAGAACTGCACTCATATCAATAACGCCGAACAGTACAGTACTACCGAGGACACGGCACGCGCTTTAATGCGTTCCAGCGGAATTATGACGAAACAAGTCAATCATTTAAATAAACAAATAAATAACCACCCGCACTCACCGCTCTTGCAGGTAAAATCCACCCTAAGTCACTTCATTCGTCTTTTCTAATCAGATCAGATCAAAAAAAAAAAGCAACAAAAGTCCGAAATTGGGACAGAAGACACACCGAGGACCGGAAACGTCCCATTGATGAACGCGCTGAACGGCACGTGCGTTAATACGAAGTCCCCAGATCCCCGGTTTAAAACAGAGCTCGCGCTTCTACGTCCGTTCTGTCTCTACTGCTGCTGTCGCTTTTGCTCAGCGTGTGTGTGTGTGTGTGTGTGTGTGTGAGGAGCAAAGGAGCACACAGAACTGCACCTGAGCTCCTCCTGCTGTTAGTGCGGCAGATATGCACCACATTCTCTCTCTCTCTCTCTCTCTCTCTCTCTCTCTCTCTCTCTCTCACACACACACACACACACACACACACACACACACACACACACACGCGTTTAGTTTTGTTTGGAGATTCGCAATATATATAAGGATACACACTTGTACAAATATTTTTAGTTCCACACGGCATTTAAATTTCCGTACGATACATCGCGACGCTACCCGAGACGTACGAATCTCCATCCTTGTGGGCCCCCCAGGGCCGATTCTAGCCTTTCCGATTCTAGGCAACCTAGGCAAGATTCCTATTGTTATCCCCCCCAACGACCATCCATAAAACAGGTTGAACACGTTAATAATTGAAAAATTGCCTGAATTCAAGTATGTTAACATACTGTAAATGAAACTTCCGGCAAGGTGGGGGGGCTCACCGGTGCCCCCGCCGTAACTGGTTGCACCTTAGGCGACTGCCCAGTTTGCCTATGTTATACAATACACAGCAGTTCTACCGTACGTTCAGCTGATAATACGTTTGTAAATAAATCAATAAACAAACAAACTCGATCTGTTTTGCATTGAGGAACAAAGAGAAGTCCTGTAGCCAGAAGGACACGAGCGCTTTGTAGAGAACCGAGCTCAATTCTGAAGCGATCTCTTTCCCTGATCCAATTTGCATGCAGTTGTTTTCCATAAACATCCATCTGTATTTCCTTTAGGCAAATCGTCGTCACCTCAGCTGGCCGCTTTAGCACATCTGCTAATCCCTTGTAGTCAAACTAGCCACAAAGCTCTGACTCACTTCCAGGATCTGGCCGGAGTACTTGTTGATAGGCTTTCAGTGCGCTACAGTGTACAGAGATTGCACAAATAAATAGTTCCTTTGTGGTCGCAAGCTTGGGCAGTAGCTTCAAGTAAAATCATATTACTTGGGGTAATGACCGGTGATGGCTTTTTGTGGTGATTCAACTGACTGAATAAAATTTGCCCTAATGAGTGATCTTGAGGTGACAACATGAAGAAAAACTGATTTAAAAGAAACCCCAATGTCATCAGTGTGGCATAGTATGATTATTACCTTCTATAAGACAATATTTTCATGGGACCGGCCTTTAAGGTGTGGTGGATAAATACAACAAAATTGTAACGATCGGCATAAAAACTGGTACTTTCTAAATATAATAATAAACGTGAATCCATGTGTTGTTTTTTGTTCATTTTGCTAACTTGGGGGTTTGAATTTAACGGTAATGTATTATGTGTTAGCGGCCGGAGCCCCTTTAAGAAGGTAGCGGATGGAGGTAAGTCATGTGACTGAGGCATCTTGACATGCATCAAGAGCGAGTCATAGACAGATGTGGTGAAGAGAATCTGGTAATTTTCCACAATAAAACATCGTTCAGAATCATATAATAAATACAACAGAAATAATGTAAATTATGTATTATGTATATGAGAGGTTATTAGATAATGATTGATCAGTCAATTAAAATCGCATAACAACAAATTGAGAAGGTGACTTTTGTCTAGAATCTTCCACTGAATGTGACCTCAGAATATCGCTGTAGGCAAGAAGAATGTATTGAACAGTACTTCCAGACAAGGACAATTTGTTCGACAAATTGTTGGTACCCCTGAAAACCAAATATAAATAACTGTATTTCTAATTTTTATTTTTATTTATTTATTTTTTTTAAATGTCAACATATTGATAAGCCACAATGCTTGTCTTCTGAACAGAAAAGACTGGAAGGGTTTGGCAAAACACAAAATGTAAGCACTCAAAGTAAGAATATGATAGTTACTGTAAAACCTTTGTTTAAGGATTGCTTTGCTGTTTCTGGTATGGGGAGCCTTGAATCTGTCTAGTGCTTATGACATAAGACTACCAAGCCATTCTGGGGCAAAATGGTACTGCCTAACCGGGTGCTCCTCCAGCAGGATAATGCCCAAATACATTGAGGGACGGCAATTACTTTAGCCCATTTCAAATTATTTTAGAGAACTTTGTGGGTTCTTCTTTTTTTTTTTCATAGAGAGGTACCAACAAATTTGAACAGTTGCCCTTTTCTGGCTGAATTACGCTTGTGGCAGGAAGGGCATGGTCATGTGTCACTAGCTTTATCACTTTCCTCTTAGATGCCCACAAGGACTGGGCTAAGTTTGCTGCTGTGGTCAAACCAGTATTCCTTCATGGAAACTGGAAAGTTGATCCACATGCCTTGACAAGTTGCTGTCAGTGAGTCTACGAGGAAGTACACATCAGCTCTTGGTAAAGCTCTGGTGTAACCAGACACCATCCATCAAAAAACGATTCTGTGCAGGGCACATTTTCACAATCCAACATGGCATTACTTCGGTGGAAAATTGTGACATTATAAAAGTTATCATTTTAGTGTACTTTGTTTATAAAGGTAGTTTTTAAGCTATCAAATGGTATATAAAACATACCCTACCTATGGAAAGCCATGGACCTTGGTATTTTGAAAGGAAAAGTGGCTTTCATGAGGGAACAAATGCTAATAACATGTGAATAGAGAGCTGAGGCGACATAGGGTTGATGCTAAGTTCAATAGCTACACAAAGTTAAACAAATTTCAACTTCCTGTTTTGATTATTTTTATGTTTAAATTGCAAACACATTGCTTTAATGTAGGATTAATTTGTTTCTGGTGAACCTTTTGCTAATTTATACACTGACCTAGTATTGGGCTTAGCATTGAATTGTAAATCTGCTCTACTTCTTCAACTGTTGTTCTTACCTCGATATTAGCTTATTTTGCCTTAAACGCATCACACTGATCTACCCCTTAAACCCCCACAACCTGACCCAGTCCCCCACTTCCTACCAAACGTACATCTTTTGTTTATACTTTCTATAAAATTAAGTAAAAACTGCAAACTTCACAAATTTGGTTATGTCCCATTATAAATGTGACTCAAGTTGTTTACTGCAGAGGAAGCCTCCTTCTTGAAAGGACCATTTTAACAATACCTTTATGGTGTGTAACGATGATTGTATCGAGATGCTTCATATAACCAAACGCTGTAGCAAACTACAATGCAGCTGATACACCGGTGTTGGTTTTGCTTAAAAGTGATTATTGAACACCGCAGAAACACCTTATCTCATTCTGTAATCAGAGACTGGGCTTGTTTGTGCCTTTCATATGCAATAACAGTGAAAGCTTTGGAAAAAAAAAAGGAAGAAGAACAAATTGTCACGCTAAACTGATGCCTACTGCAAACAAATGCGCTGGAATGCGAGTGAACACGTTTTGGCCTTCCGAATGGCCTGGATATAATGCCAGGCTTATCGCTTTCATTTAATGGAAATTAATCGGCTAGTAATAATGAAATGAGTAAACAGTACTGCATCATGAAAATGTGCTTAAAAAAAAAAAAAGAATTTATTCATTAATAAATATAATATAATTAAGACAATAAATATAGCGCTCTCCGTGCAGCATGCCCTCTTACGTGTAAAAACAAACAGCATGTGGTGTCAGTGATTTGCCTCTAGAGGCCGCTCTCGTAATGACATTGGACTCGGTGTGGATTTTTGCCAAAAGTTCCAGCAATCAACTATAACAACATACTAAAGTACATTTTACTTTGAAAACCAACCTTTATTATCCAATATAGCTATGGTATGAGATTAACATATATATCTAAAATAAAAATTTAAAAATATGTCTCTGGCATTGTTCAGGAGGCCAAATGTTCAAACATGTATTATTGTTTATTGTTGTATTTTTTTCAGCCTATCGACTTGAAGTATTTCATCATTTTTACATCCCAAGTCTCTGATATGTCAGCAGCTGAAATTCTGTTCTGATGAACACCGTTTCCTTGCACTCTTAGACAGGAATGAAATGTCCACAGTGTACCTCTTGATGGATCATCGAAGACGGGTTCGGTGTGTGAAATTCACTCTTTGACTAGCATCAAATGTAATCACACCGGAATACACACTCTAAGATGTCTATCTTGAAAATTACTGACGAGTGTCTCAGCAAATCCACAATCTTTAAAGTGACATGTTGCCAAGGACCTTGGAATAGGTCCTGATTTTACCTTGGGTGGAGGTGAAAAAAAAGGCTGAGGTGATTAGAAGTCTGAGATCATACACGTAGCATAGCACTCGGGTGACATTGTTCTGAGGTGACGGAGAGGAAAAGTGACATTTGACTGAGCTGATATGGAATAGAGGTGATGGAAGTGACAGAGGGGGGCCCTTGGAATATAGGGCCGAAGTGACATTAGTCTGAGGTGACATAGGGCCAGTATGAAATAAAGCTGAGCTGATATAAGAAATAATAGGATTAGATGATGAACGGGTGGGAAAACATAATTGCTAATTATATAGGCTCCAGGATATAAAGGGGTGAGATGGTACAGGGCAGAGGTACCATAAGGCTGAGGTGATTGGGTGCTATATGGCTGAGGTGGCAGCACTTATATGGGATCTAGGTAAGATGGGACACTTTAGAGAATCTAAGACTCTGGCAAAATGGGGCCAATGGAATACAAAGAATATGGAGCCCTAGAAACATAGTTCCTAAATACAAAAAGTTTTAAAACCACATGGTTAGGCAAAGATTGGAGCCTGGTTATACTGGGAACATAGTGCTTGCTTAGGGAATATTG
Source organism: Silurus meridionalis (assembly GCF_014805685.1). NCBI lineage: Eukaryota > Metazoa > Chordata > Actinopteri > Siluriformes > Siluridae > Silurus > Silurus meridionalis. The sequence goes on from NC_060907.1 coordinate 17,640,977, forward strand.
TACTCTAGGTATATAGAGGTGTTACAAAATGACAACATTTTGATCTTAAACTGCTTTCCAGTTTTCACTCTGTACCTCTTTCCCCAACGTAGCCTCAGTTTCCTGTATAGGTAGTTGTCGACTTACAACCACGATTGGGACCGACAGACCAGTCGTAACACGATTTGGTCGTCAGTAAAGAAGGCTAAATGTACAGTACTGTGAAATGATGCCGGAAGCTAGTACGCACTGACGTACGCCGTGGCTAGCGATTGTGGTCAAGTCGAATAGTCGTAAGTTGCATAGGTCGTAAGTCGATGACTACCTGTATGTAGATAGCAGAAGCATAACCCAGTGTGGTACTAACTAGTGCTATTCTGACCACCCCCAAAAATGTCGAAACCATTCAACAACTTGTGCGTGATGATCGTCGGAGAACCCTAAGCCCAATTTCAGGTTTTGAATAGGTTCCTTTACTTTTTGTTTTGCTGTACTTTTTTTTTTTTAACTTTACTTTTATACTGTAACAACTTTTAGTTTTCTGGGGAAATTTTCTGCTCAAGTGTCATCTAAGGGGGCATTCTAGTTCATACCATTGGTGCTCAAAGATCAGAGCTTCCCCAAGTTTTTCCAGTCATACCTTGTCCATGCCTTCATGAACCTTCATGTTTGCATTGGGTTATATTTATGGTTAAACAGCATACAAAGACATCCTATACTAATTGTTGGTTTTACTTTTAGGGAATATGTATTAACCTATGGTGGTCATGTGACCACAGACATGTGGATTTGTAGTGTACCATGTTTTTGTTTCCTGAGATGCTTTTTTACTTTACGCCATTTTAAATGGTGGCTATTTAAGTTCCTGTAGTCTTCCTGTCACCTGCAAGTGGTCTGGCCATTCTTTTCAGGAAATCTCAGCCTATTAAAACTGCTTACTGTTCTTCTTTTTCACACCATCATGACTATTGTGCATGAAGATCCCAGGAGATTGGCAGTTTCTAAACACGAAACCGGCCCGTCTGGCAACCATACAATGCTCAAAGTCACTGAAAGAACATTTGAAGCTCTTGACCTGGATCTGCATGATGTTATACGTAACATGCTATCGTATTAGCTGGTTGGATATTTGCAGGCATAGAAGTGTTTGTAATAAACCGGACAGCAAGCGTATGCCTTTAATATTGCATTGTGCTGAAAAAAAAAACACTTACACTAGTATATATTGTAAAACATTGCAGAAGTAAAAAAAACATGTTCACACACAAACACAAGTGGTGGCTGTGGAAAAGAGGAAAAAAAAACGTATCACCTTTATTAAAAACGCTGGAGGATGCGAGAGAAGCGGCATATGTGTGTTATATTTCATTTTCTGATATCCATCTCCAGTCGAGCTTCTTATTCGCTTTATTCCGCCTGTGTAATTTATCACGCTGGCAGATAAGGAAGGAAGCACTTATTATTGGTTTCGTGCAATGCAGTCGATCCAGTGTGGACGACGACTGGCTAACGCGAGGGGGCTCCTGAGCTCGGTGCGGGTCTTAAACGTCGCCAGACCGCCGGCTGTCCCTGCGGCATTTGTTCCGCCAAGCACAAACTCTGAGGCGTACACCTGCAGCGGCGTATTACTCCTTTAGAGCAAAGAATTACGCCTCATGGAATCCAACTTGACGTAGCATATTTATTTTGAACCACTGCTGCTAATTGACATAACTTATGCATGGTAGCATAGTAGGACATGAAAGCTAATTATGGGAAATTTGTGTGGCATAGCTTTAACATCGCTATGACATAATAGATAACTTCACAACATAGTCCCTAATTGCATGACCTAACGATATATGATGAACCAACTACTTAGCAAATAAAGAGGCTAATTATCTCCGAAACTGATCATGGCACACACTGGTAATTATGCAACCTAATCTCTAATTCGGCACATAATGGCTTATTATGCATGGCCTATTGTAAGATTTGTCGCACATCCGCTAACTTGGACGTGTAAAGAACGCTGTTTGGTGAATCCGAAGGTCAGAAAGTGTTTTTTTTGGGGGGGTATTTTTTTATTGCGGCTTGTCAGATGGGTGCTGATGATAATCACATGATGCGTTCTGGGTTTAACACACAACACTTTGTGTGGTGTAATATTAAAACCTTGAGGCTAACACACACACACACACACACACAAACACACACAAAAGCAGAGATCATTTGATAGCAGGTCGTCGGCTTTTGTAAAGCAGCCGATGTTTTCTTATTTTATTTTTCCGCTCCGTGTGCATTTGAAAAGCTCAGAAACGTCCTGTTTGTTGTTTAATTGTTGGGTTTTAATTAAAAATGAATGAGCTGTTTGCCGATTGGTCAGGTGCTGGCTCCGATTACAGGGAATGGCTTTGTGTCGCAGACAAAAGACATTTTCCAGAGGGACGGAAAAATGGACACACACGCAAGCCGACATAGTTCTATGGGGCTTAAGGAGCTCTTTAAGAGTCTCCAGTTTCACAGAAATAGTACACAAAGGTGGGAATTCCAGGCATGTTTTCAATGTTTCAAAACCTGTCTTATCCTATTCTCCCACTCGCCCTTGACTGAGACCCTTTACAAAAACATTGTAAGCTTATTTCCTCAAGGGGAAACCATTGAGGCATTGACATAAACGCAAACTGGGTGAAAGTAGTGTCTAATTGTGATTGCGCTAAAGTGGATACTGTCAGAAAGTACTGAAGAGATGAGGAAAAAGAAATATAAATAAATAAAAACCAAACCTAAAAAATGAAAGGTACTACATAACTTCTAAAGCAATCCAATCTATTTAGCTTAACTCTATACAGTTTGCTAGCAACACACAACTAGCATTAGTCATTTCATTTCATCACAAGAAAAGTTTGGTGTTAGCTGACGATAGCATTGGCTTGTACATGTGCTGCTAAGTGATCAAGCTAGCTAAATTACCTTGTCAGTTTTGTCTGCAGACAATAGACAGCTATGTTAGTGTAGCTTGCTAGATTCTGATATTTAAACCAGCTAAATTGTACTTATAAAGCATTGACTTAACTGCTAGCTTTTTTAAAAACTGAATAATCAGCAATTTTGTGGCCTTATTGTAATAATTTGTGACTAAGTATGACAGTTCTCTTGAGGTGTTTTAACATATGAATAATTATATTAGTGTCAGAGGTGGACAGTAACAAAGCAAATTCGTCACTACTTAAGTAGCTTTTTCACGTATCTGTGTTTTACTGAAGTATCTTAATTTGGGGAGACTTTTACTTCAACTTCACTACATTTCAAAGTTAAATACCTTTTCCTCAGGGTCGAGTGCTCGCACTGTTTTGAACTTGTTTTAATTGGCGCTTGGTGTATCTACTTATCACCTACATGCAGTTCAGCGTCGGTTCAACAACAAGCAGAACATTCAGAGAGGAATAAATGATGGAAGAAAGTCCTGAATCGAACTCGCCATGACACCCATGGTCTAATTTACACAATGTTTTGTAAGTTATAACATGGATTTGGGCTCATGATAATTTGAATAGATATCAATCAGTATTGACTCCTCAATATCATTCAATTAATAGATCAGTGTGCTGAGAGTCACATTGTGACAGAAATGATAATAGGAACATTATAGCAATCATACATCATAATTCCTTGGATACTTAAGTATACTTTTGTACTTTTACACAATTGAAAGTTTAAAGGGAGCACTTTTTCTGGAGCAATATTTTACCTACAGTATCTCTACTTTAACTCAATGACATAGTATGTGTACTTTATCCACCACTGATTATTGTGTTATTATAATTCAGCATGGTAGACAGAATTGAAGATCGATCTCTGGAACATCTGTTAAAACATCATGGGAGCAAACAGGAAACAGGGTCAACAAATTAAGTATTCTAGTTTTAGTTTAATTACTTCAAGAGAGTCCTTGCTATATATACTTGAAGACATTACCATTCAACTTTGCCACTTTCAAGCAGTACAAAGTGTAAAAAAAATATCCCTGGCCTCAAACTCATAGCTTAAAATCTGTAATCCATTAAAGTTTTAAGGAGGTCCACTCAAGAGGTACCTCCACTCAAGGGGTACCTCCACTTGATGGAAATCTTTTACCTACGAACAATGGCAAATTCTTCATGTTTGGCCCAGTACTGGATGGGCAAGAGATTCCAAAAGTCCTGAAGAGTGCTGGTTAGTAAATAAACAGGTGTTTTTTTTCAGGTACTCCCTAAACATGTGGCGTTAGGGTATGAGGTGGTGTCAAAGTTTTAAAACTGGCCCTGTTTAAAAGCAAGTACATTATTTATCTACACACTATCAGCTTTAAAAAAAAAATGCTCAAAGTTTTCCTGCCACTTCTGGAATGTCTCCTAGAAGTCTTTTATTTTTATTTTGTTTAAAAGTGTCGAGCACTTTCTGCCATTCACGCTGGATCTCTGCAATCTTGTCTAAAGGTGACTTTTTTGTTGGATGTTTATCTTCAGGAAGCAAAATCTGGTGGGTGCAAAGGTATTATCATGAGTATTGTTTTCCAACAATCATTATGAACAAGTTGCTGAATGGTTTAGACAATGAGCTCATTGAAGGTTTTCCTGATCTCTTGTCACCTTCTAGTAATGTTCTTTATTTCTCTCTGGCAGATTTGTCCATTTTCATGTTTGCTCTTTGTTCTCACTCACTGTACATGATGAAATCGCAGTCAGGAAAGCACCAGTTAGCACCATTAGTCTCGAATGTCATACCAGGGGTCGAGAAGAGCCAGGGGTCAGGTCGGCAAATATGGCATGGTGGTTGAAATTATTTGTCATTTCTGTGATGATATATCTCTCAAAAAAGATTTTTTGCACCATTCTCCCTGTTTGGGGAACTCTAAGGCCAGGATATTGAGTCACCAGCAACTTGCTGAATCAGTTGTTCGAGGTCACAGTCGACATAAAAATCCCAAAAAGCTATTAATGGGCATGGTGACCTCAGTTGGAAACATCATTGTAACCAGGTGGCTCTCATTTTTTTTCAGGTAAAAGCCTTTTAGAAGTAAGAACTCTTTTGAGTTGACAGCTACATTCCTTTCAAAAATTTCCCAGATCTTCACAAATCCCTCTTCAAGTCACTCTATGGGTTTTCTTTTGATTTAGATCTGGACTCTGAGTAATTCATTCCCAAAATAGTTCATATTTTTCTTTTGAAGACATTCCACTTGGATTTGGATCATTATCAGGCTAAAAGGTATCTTTATCTTCAGCTGTCTAGCAGATGCTTACAAGAATTGCTTGGTATTTCTAACTACACATGATTTCCTTCATCATGAATAGAAGCAAACGAGCCCTATTCAGCTGACAGCTTTCACCACCATGCTTCACCATGGGCATTGTATTCTTTAGATGATAAGCCTTGTATTTGTTTTTCCACCAAACATATCGCATGTACAACATGTACCTTGATCTCCACAGACTATGTGCTTGGATGTTTGTCCTGTTATTGTTGTTATTGTGAGATACAGGTGTTTCTGTAGCCACTCTATCGCTGCCATATTAAGACCACAAGAGACTAACACATGCATGGAGTGAAGAGGTACTTTCACAGGTAATCTAGCAGCTCTAGATGTCATGATTTGAACGGATGCCAGTGTGAAGCTTACGAAAGAAAAACAAAGTGCAGCTGCATTGTGCCCTAAATGCTTTAAATGTTTTTCCACTTATCTTGATTAGTCGTTTTATACATTTTTTATTTATTTTTTTGGATATACCTTTATATGCAAAAATAATCTGTTTATTTTTCAATTGGTACTGGTTTGGAACACCAATTGTTCTTTTTTTTTTTTTTTTTTTTAAACATGGATGTTCCTTTTGTTTCTATGCAACAAACTAGGTGGAAGGCAAAAACACACAAGAAAAAGGCAATGAATGACTGGATGAAGGTTCTGTGGACAGATGAGACATTGTTGGCTCTTCCAGAAGCACTAATTAACGCTCTTTTGGTGTGACGCGGTCTGCTAACATCTTCTCTGTCCTACATAAGTTCTTCTTTTCGAGGCAAAAATACAAATTTGGACTCATCTGGCCACCTACTTAGGCAGCCTACATCCATATTGGATCAAGGGAATAGAATGAGATCGTGAGTGGATACACAGTATATGTACAATAAGTTTATATAATAAGACCATACTGCCCCCTGCTGGTACACGCGTGGTAAGGCAGGGAAACAAAGTGTACACTCTACTCAAGTATACAGTAAAGCCTGACGACAGCAAAGAAAGAAAGAAAGAAAGAAAGAAAGAAAGAAAGAAAGAAAGAAAGAAAGAAAGAAAGAAAGAAATGATAAATGTGTGATAATTCTAAAAACAAAAACAAAAATTTGTTGGACAAAAACTAATTTTGTAAATAAATAACAAATGAATAAAGTTAAAATAAATAAATAAAACTTAAGAAATGAAAATGAGTCTATAGAAATATGCATTATTTAATTAACTATTCAAGTAATAATATCAGAATATTATAAGTGTACTAAAAATTTAAGAGAAAATAGAAGGTGGAAATATGATTTTCCTTTACAAAAACATGTGATGAATTAAATACATTTAATAATTTCAAGTTTATTTAAACATATAACATTAAATAAAAATAAAATAACAAATAATAACCGTTGTTGAATAGTGTAAATAAAGAAAATATATGATAAAGAAAAAATACATTAATAAAGTTAAGAAATGAAAAATAAATAAAAAATTCAGTCATTAAAAATAATTATTTGATAAAATATCCTAAATATTATTATAATGTACTATATTGAATTGTAAATACCAGGTCTGAATATGAGTTTTAGTGTTCACAGAATAATAATTAAATTAATAAATGTTAAATATATATAAATGATGCATAAAATATAAATTATAGACGATTACGTGAACTTGGAACAAATACTTTTTTTTTTTATTTACAACCTTGTTTACATTCTTTCTGATTCCATCAGCTGCTGTAATTAAAGCTGACGAGGAGGAGTAATGTCCTGAAAACACACACACACACACACACACACACACACACACACACACTGATGATGTGTCTGAGTAAATACAGAGCTTAATGAGTCGGAGAGAAACCTGGCACCCGTTTCAAATATTTGTCGTTTGCAGACTGACATCCTGGGAAATTACACACACACACACACACACACACACACACACACACACACACACACACACACACACACACACACACACACAATTGTGTTTGCAGCTTCTTAATACACAAATTGGCTCAAGTATGATATGAAACTAATGTACATCTAAAATTGATGTGTGTGTGTATAAAAGATTACTGAGTATTAAGTTTCTTTCTTTTACTACATAGGGTTTGGACTAAAGTCTTTAATGTTCTCACCTAACAAAAGCCCTATAAATAAAAGATGAGAACTAAACCCACTTCTGACAGCTAATGTTTTGTGGGCGTGGCTTTGACCTACGATGTCACTGACAAGATTTTTTTGTGTTAATGACCTCATCAAGAGCGACTTCAAAGCAAAAAAAAAAAAAAAGTAAAATGACACAAAGTCACCCAAAGTTAACGAATTCCTCTCATTAGCATGATGAGAAGCGACTGGCTAATGAAGCTACAGCTCAGACCCGGCATTACAGAACAGCATGTTGCACCTGGCTGCCACCTTCACCCGCCCGAGAACCGCCCGAGCACCAGCCGGCCTCCTGTTCACAACAAGTAAACAAGTCAACAACAAATACCTACACAAACAAACAGATGCTCCGGCTTCAGTACACTTCATTCTGCAACATGGTTTAATCAGCCCACAGAGCAGCACAGCTCATATCCCTTTCTTTTCCTTTTATTGCTCTTTCAATCTGTTTCTTTCCTCATTCTATTTCTTTTTTGCTTGCTCTCTTGGTCCTTTTTCTTCCTTTCTACTAAAATTACAAATGCATAAATACATTACTGAGTAATAAATAAATTACAATGGAAAACTTAGTATTCCTTCCTTCCCTCTTTCCTTTCTTTGTACAAGCTGTTAATATTTTGTCATTCTTTTCCTTTCCTTGCTCTTCATTTTGCTTTCGATCCTTTTTTTTACCTTCTTGTCTTGATAATTTTTTGTCTTCTTGTTTGCACATCTGTTTTATGCACCTCTTTCTTTTCCTAACTTCCTTGCACTTTCTTCTGTCTTTTACTTTTTTTGATATTCACAAACAACACAAACAACGTTCAAATATCTTGTTTTCTTGTTTTTTTCCACATTATGTTCACATCCTTGTTTGGTTTTGATTTTTTTTTTTTTTTTACATTTTTTTACTTCCTAGTACTTTTATCATTGTTTCAGTGAATATAAGAATAAATAGACTTTTATTATTATTATTAATGTATTTTTTATTATTAATGTTTTTATTTTTACTCAGATGAATTTGTGTAGAACTTAAAAAAAAAAAGAAAATGGTCACAAACCAGTTTTGCAAAAATATTATTTAATATAACAGGGTTAAAAAACAACAAGAAATATAAGCTATGAACAGAAGTTTGACAATATATATTATATACATTACATTTACAATGACACTAGGGGGCGTCGCCGGTGCACGTTAACTGTTAAAATGTCTCTCGCAAACACACACACACACACACACACACACACACACACACACACACACACACTTAAAGCTGCTGTTTAACGCAAACTGGACCGGATTTTAAAAATGAAACGGAGTGCAGATGTTTTCCAGCCTTATAATTTTACACCGAAGGTTATTTCATTTCCACTCATTTTAAACGTTCTTCGTAATGAAGGTATAAAATGAGTGAGGTGGAAATTTTATCAATTCAATGTTTCATTTCATTGCAGCACATCTGGAAATCCACACACATCTGACAAACAACAAACTCAAATAGCATGATTTAGTCATTATATTGATTCTTTTGGGAAACTGTATATCGGTTACTGTGTTTATCTATCTATCTATCTATCTATCTATCTATCTATCTATCTATCTATCTATCTATCTATCTATCTATCTATCTATCTATCTATCGATCTTGTCAACAAGCTGACTAAATGTTTGTTTTTTAACACCATCTTGTGTAGAGACTGAGGTATGGATACCAAGAATGATGCCATTCTCAGTAATCAAGATTCATCTATAAAGATTTTTGATGTGGACGTTAACAGTAATTCTGGACGTAACTATTGGGACATCTGACTTTTCCAGCCATATGTGGTTCTCCTCTAAACTGTTACCACAAACATGGAGGCACACAATTGTATCGGACATTTTTGGATGCGGTCGCATAAAATCTTCCCTTCCCTTAAACTAGGAGACCCAAACCAGTTCCAGCATGACAATGCCCCATAAAGCCAGCTCCATGACGAGTTCAGAACGGAAGATCTAACACCCTTGTCTCTAAACGAGCACAAATCTCCACAAAATCTAGTGGAACATCTTCCCAGAAGATTGAAGCTTCTTATAACAGCAAATAGGGACTACATTTGGCATGAGATTTTGGGTTTATGAGTATGTAGTGTGTTTAAATGAATGGCAATTGTTCTTTACTGTGTGCTATTTATGCTAAGAATGAAAATGACTATGCACACACACACACACGCACACACACACACGCACACACATGCACGCACAATCTTGGCAGGTGGTGCTTTTCACACCTCCATGCCAAACCCTATTCATTTTGTTCCAGAAATCGAAAGGCAGCACTTTGTGTTTGGCGAATTGTGCAACTGTTTAGATCATTTATGCCAAGTGTGTGTGTGTGTGTGTGTTGTGTGTGTATTGTGTGTGTGTGTGTGTGTGTGTTGTGTGAAAGAGAGAGAAAGCCTTTTCTACTTTTGTGCACGTTGTGTTATTTTTGGCGCTGCTGTAAAACAGTGTGTGTAATTAACGAGGTCTGTTGAGTCATTCGGACCTGTGTGTGTGTGTGTGTGTGTGTGTGTGTGTGCGTGTGTTTATATCTCTGCACATCTATCCTACTTATTACACTCAGCAAAAATATTATTATTCTGTCACGGTATTCATTTCAAATGAGTTATCAGTTACGAATCGGCTATGTTTCCGCAAATTCGCTGAGTCATTGTGATGCTAATTGTGTACAGAAAAAAGTAGTTCTGTACACACAGACACACACACACACACACACACACACACACACACACACTCTTCTCCCTCTCAATCAGTCTATATTATTATGAACTTTAATATTATTATTTTTATTCGAAAATGTCTTTTGAACATCTCTACAGATTTAGCTTGGTATGTCAGCACTAGCTTAACTAGCCGCTAGTAAACTAGCTTCCACTAGTCTCTCGGCTCTCAGACTCTCGATTTACATCCTCGTGAATTTATTTTTCTTTTCTTTTCTTTTCTCTTTTCTTACCACAGCTTTCAGATTCATTGATGAATTCACTGCATTTACACATGCAGGTCACACACACACCATTACACTGGAGTCAGTGTTAGTGAAGAAAAAAAGGCTGTGTGTGTGTGTGTGTGTGTGTGTGTGTGTGTGTGTGAGAATGAGGGAAAAACGATAATGAAGGTGATGGACCTGGAACTCCAATAGCCAGCATGTTACAATATCAATTAAAAAAACATTCGGGGAAAAAAAAAAAACAATTAAATAAACTTATGTTAGAGAATTAGAGAAAAATGTAATAAAATCTCTATTGGATGTATAAATTAGAAAGTTAAAAGTTTGCTTACTCATGCCATATATATTCTTCTTCTTCTTTTAGCTTCTTCCATTAGGGGTCGCCACAGCAGATCATCCATCTCCATCTGTCCTCTACATCTGCCTCTTTTTAAACAAACTACCTGCATGTCTTCCCCCACCACATCCATAAACCTCCTCCTTGGCCTTCTCTTTTCCTCCTTCCTGGTGGCTCCATCCTCAGCATTCTCCTACTGATATACCCCATGTCCCTCCTCTGCACATGTCTAAACCATCTCAATCTCGCCTCCCTCACCGTGTCTCCAAAACGTTCTTACATGCGCTGTTCCTCTAATAAACTCGTTTCTAATCCTGTCCATCGTCTTCACTCCCAACGAAAACCTCAACATCTTCAGCTCTGCTACCTCCAGCTCCACCTCCTGTCTTTTACTCAATGCCCCTGTCTCTAATCCATACAACAACGCAGATCTCACCACAGTCCTATAAACTTTCCCTTTCACTCTCACAGATACTCTTCTATCACAAATCACTCCTGTCACTCTTCTCCACCCACTCCACCCTGCCTGCACTCTTTTCTTCACTTCTCTAACACACTCTCCATTACTCTGCACTGTTGACCCCAGGTACCTGAACTCCTCCACCTTCTCCACCTCTTCTCGTGGGAAAAATCACCACTCCACTGCCCTCCCTCTCATTTAAACACATGTACTCTGTCTTACTCCTACTGACTTTCATTCACCTTCTCTCCAGCGTGTACCTCCACCTTTCCAGGCTCTTCTCCACCTGTTTCCTACTCTCACCACAAATCACAATGTCATCAAACATCACAGTCCACGGCTACACTGTCCCCTGCCAACACCTTACAGTCTTCAATCTCCTTCAGGTTGCATCTCCTACATAGAACATAGTCCACCTGTGTGCACCTTCCTCCACTCTTACACGGCACCCTATGCTCCTCCTTCTTCCTAAAAGAAATATTCACCACTGCCATTTCCATCCTTTTAGAAAAATCTACCACCATCTGCCCTTCCACATTCCTCTCGATAAAGCCATACCTACCCATCACCTCCCCATCACCTCTGTTCCCCCTAACCTACATGCCCATTTAAGTCTGCCCCAATCACCAATCATTCATTCCTAGGTACACCTTCTACCACTTCATCTAACTCACTCCAGAATTTTTCCTTCTCCTCCATATCACAACCCACTTGTGGAGCATAAGCTCCCATTTATTATCACCCCTCCAATGTTTCTGGTCTTATTCTCTTTCCACTTAGTGTCCTGAACACACAACATATCTACCTTTCTCCTCTCCATCCATCATATCAGCCCTCTATCTCTCTCCCTTTACCAGTCAGAGTACCAACATTTAAAATACCAACCCCAACCTCCACTCTCCTACACTCTTTTCCCTGCTGTTTTTGTAGACGTCATCCTCCTCTTCTCCTCTTCCTTCGGCCAACAGTAGCCCAATTTCCATCTGGACCCTGTTGGCTAACGATAACTGTGGTAACCCGGGCCTCCGCCAATCCAATATAAAATTCTGATTCGTTATTCGCATATTTGATTTGGCACATGTTTTACTCTGGATACCCTTCCTAATGCAACCCTCCCAATTTATCCGGGCTTGGAACCGGCACAAAGAGTGCACTGACTTGTGCAACCCTAATGGTTTAAACCCCCTTCGAAATTTCGGGGCTTGAGCTTGTTGAAGGTCTTCCTGATCTCTTGTCATTCTCCAGTAATGTTCTTCTGCTCTTAAAGTGTGTGTGCCGCTCGAAACAACACAAACAACTTGTTGCATGTTGTCAGGGCACTATTTAAGGACACTACATATGATTTTCTTCAATGACTGCGGGGATATATACCCTAGCAGGCACTTCATGTTTCCTTGTATGTAGCAGAACACTATAAGAGCACTGTATCTGATTTTCTTAACTGAATGCATTTTTTCTTCCCCCCACCCTAGCAGGCACTTTATCACATGTCCTTACACATCAGGGCACCCAACATGTAATTTGTTCCATTGCCTGGGTGCTGCAGTGAGGTTTTATCATCTAGTAGCAGCCTAGAGGGCACTTCATCATGTTTCCTTGCACGCAGCAGAGCACTGCATCTGATTTTCTTCACTCAGTTGGTGCCTTATGTGATTCTGCATGTCTTAGCCCCCTTAAGGGCACTTTATCAAGTTTCCTTGCATGTCAGGCTACTCTTTAAGGGCACCACATCTGATTTCCACCACTGAGCGGGTGCTTCCGTATGTTTTCTCACATGTAGCAGCTCCTAATGGGCACGTTTCGAGAGATTCTTTGTAGTCCCTAGGGATACCCTAGAAGGCAGTGGCTTGGCATTTTTGTGGCATTTCCATGGGAGAGGCAATCACGCACACAGCATGTAAAAGAATTCCCACACAAACAGACAAAACACAGTGGGTACAATGACACAAAATATATTAAAGGTCATTAACACACTAAAGTCTAACATTAATATTATATTCTGTATATACACACTGGGCAAGAGGGATAGATTTTGTGTGTGTGTGTGTGTGTGTGTGTGTGTGTGTGTGTGTGTGTGTAATATCTGATTTCGCAGCATGGGGGCAATCAAAGATTAAATAAAACCCACCTGGGATGATTATGTCACAGCAGGAGGAGGAGCTTTGATTTAAACATACCGCCAATCTTTCTCACACATACTCACCCAGACACACACACACACACACACACTCGGTTGGTTTCAAGGCAAGAGTGTTAGGATGAAGGGGCTCGACCTCAGGGGAGGGGATTTATATGAGCCATTCAATAAAGCGAAAAAGGGAGTTGGAGTGTGTGTGTGTGTGTGTGTGTGTGTGTGTGTGTTTGTTTGTTTTGGAAGGGTTCCCTAAGATGATTCTGTTTATCTGCTCCCTCAGAGTCTCTCCATTTTTAGGAACATCATTTAAGTTTCCTTTCATTTATTTATTTTTACTTCGAGTATAGTGAATATTACGGGTTGGCCCTCTGATATAGATGCCCAATAGGATTACACTTTTTTGAATAATTATAAGTAATTAAATAATTTTAAAAAATCCTTTTAAATCAACATTTATATGAAATATTCGTGGGTTTTTTTTCTAAAACATTAAACATCCATTTTTCTAAACATTCTAAATCTGGATGTTTTTCCTTCCCTTTAAAATGTGTGAATTTATCTTACACACACACACATGCACACACACACACCTACACACACACACTGACCTGTGCATTCACCCGTTCTTTCCTTTTCCTCGCTCCCTCGCACCTCCAACACTAATCCTCAGCTTCAGTGTCCAAACCCAGTGCACTTCATGAATACAAGAAAAGCTTTTTTGGTATAATACAGAGTAAAATCCCATCATGCCCTGCAGCACCTCGGTAGCACCAGTTCATGTCTTTCAAATGTGAAATCAAATACCTTCCCTATTCAAAATAGTGTAAATCCACATGAGCTTTCTTTGTTTAGTTTTTTTAATTGAGAAACAATTTATGAATAAATAAATAATATTCAAACTAATAAAACATATGATAGTTTTAATCCCATACATTGCAACTGAATCCAGAAGTTTCAATTGAAATGCTATAGACAAAACGTATAGTCTGAATTGCAGTATTATAATCCTGATCCTTTTAAATTATGTCCACATTGAAAGGATGGAACCACGATTTGCAATATTATAGTCTGGATTAAAAGGTTTGAGTCTGGTTTGAAAGCTTACAGTCTTAACAAACTATACTTGTTACTGACAATTGAAAAGTAACAGTTTGATTTCATTTTTTTCAGTTCATGTTTCAATCTGTTATAGTCTGGATTATAGTCTGGACTGAAGTTTTCTAGTCCACATTGTCTGGGTAGAAATGATTGCGTCTGAAATTACAAATTATAGTCTAGATTGGAGTTTTACATGACAAGTGTTTCCACATTATAGTCTACACTGTAATCTGGATTGAAAGATTTGAGTCCGGATTTACTAGCTATAGTCTGGATTGAAAATGTATGTGTAGAATTATTACATTCTATGTTATAGCCTGGATTTAAATCTTATAGTCAAGACTTTCTATATAGTTTTAGTTTGGGTGGTTTTGTGGGGTCCCGGACCTCACAAATGCACTAAAGGACCCCTCATAAAGAGCAAAAAAATTATTCGGGGTCCCTGGTTTTCATCAAAACTAAGATACTAAATGCATTCAAATCACACTGTAATCTGGATTAAAAGATTTGAGTCTGGATTTACTAGCTATAGTCTGGATTAAAAAATGTAAATCTGGAATTATTGCATTCTATGTTATAGTTTGTCAGAGTCTGGATTTAAGTCTTATAGTCCTATCTGTGGGGCTGTGGGATCCCGGACCTCACAAATGCATTAAAGGACCCTTCATAAAGAGCAAAAAAAAACTAACTTGGGGGTCCCTGGTTTTCATTAAAACTAAGATACTAGATGCATTCAAATTATCATGCTGCTGCCACATAGCAATACTGTGATTTTTTTGCCCTAATTTCCTAATGAACTAATCCAAATTAAATTTTTTGTCTGAAAATGCTCAAGTCCGCCACATGCTGCTTTCTGGAGGAATTTACAGATGGCGACGTCGCTGTGTAACGCACGTTTTCACCTTACAATGATGGCAAAATAGAATTGTCCTTTGGGGATGAGGGGATCTAGGGACCCCAAGAGCTTTGACACAATTTGAAAACACTGCATTGTACCACCTTATAGACAGATTTACAGCATTATTATGTTAAAGGATGTCACGAAATCTGCCCTGACGCTCTTGACCAGCATCCGGATTTAAGCATTGTAGCAAGGTTTTATAGTGTCCAGATTGACACTTGCTTGTCCAGATGGAGATATTGCTCTCCAGATGGACATGTCATTGCCCAGATTGATATTAATATATCAGGCTAATGTGACATTGTTCAGATTGACACATCTTTGTACGAATGAGCACAATGTGGTCCAGAATGACAACATATAGTCCGTCACAGTGAGTTCTTTATGCTTAATGTATTCCTATTTTATAGTAAGTGTGAGAGTGTATTATTATTTTTATCATTTGGTGACTAAAAAGAAACAAGAAGTTTCCATTGCATTCTAGCTAATTTTTTGTTTTGTTTTTAAATCCTTCCTGTTCTCTACTGAGAGCTCAATGACATTGTTTTTTTTTTTTTCTCCTGGCACAGACGCCAGAAATGCGGAGAATAAATCTGACCTCTTTAGGAGATTGGTTTCAACCAGGAAGGGCACAAATAAACATATAAATCTGTGATAAGTAGGCAGATTAAATGTGTCTGATTTTTGAAAAAAAATATGGAGTGCCCACTGGTTGGCACTGAAGTGCTTTTTTGCTTTGTGCTGAGCGGAGCAAAGCCAAATATTCACAGAGCAGTTCAGAATCAAATGACCCACACCAAAGCATTTTCTTTTTATACATTTTCTGTCTCTAATCCACTTTTTAAAGCAGGCTGAAATCCTGTAACCTTAACTAGCCATTACAGCTGTGTGCTAATTTCGCTCGCCAGACAGTTCTAGCTTAGCAAACATGTACTCGGTACTGGTTATTTACATAAAGACACATTCCATATAAGATCAAAAAGAGATAAAAATGACAAAGTGACAACTAAATAATGAAAGAGTGCCTCCTAGGCATGGTGTGTGCTAAATTATTCTAGTTATTTATGGGACAGATTCAGAGAGAAATCTAGAAAAATATGCTTATTAGTCACATTGAAGACAGTGCCTCCTCAGTGTGGTGTGCCTCTAAGTCAAATTAAGCACATCAGTGTCTGTCATTCACATTGAACAGATTGTGGCCTTAGTGCCTTTCAGTTACAGTAAAGCATATTGGTCCTCAGTGCCTGTCAGTCATAGAAACAAACACCTTCTTAGTATCTGTCAGTCACAGTGAATGGGGTGTGTATCTTTGTATTTGTCAGTCACAGAAAATAATTAGTGACAAGTGTATTTCAGTCACAGTGAATCAGGCACCACCACAGTGCCTGTCAGTCACAGTGAAGAAGGCACAGCCTATGAGTTTCTTAGTCACAGTAAATCAGGCACATCCACAGTGCCTGTCAGTCACAGTGCAGGAGGTGCGGCCTATGTGTTACTTAGTCACAGTGAATCAGGAACTTTTTTTACTGCCTGTCAGTCACAGTGAGAAAGGCATGGCCTATGTGTTTCTCAGTCAAAGTGAATCAGGCATATCCACAGTGCTTTTCAGTCACGTTAGATGTGTAAAGGTGTGGCCTATGTGTTGTCAGTCTTAGTGGATCAGGCACCTCCACAGTGCCTGGCAGTCACTGTGAAGGAGGTGTGGCCTATGTGTTCAGTCTAAGTGGATCAGGCACCTCCACAGTGCCTGGCAGTCACTGTGAAGGTGTGGCCTATGTGTTCTCAGTCTTATGGATCAGGCATCTCCACAGTGCCTTTCAGTCACAGTAAAAAAAAAGCATAGCCTATGTGTTTCTCAGTCTAAGTGAATCAGGCACATACACAGAGATTTTCAGTCACAGTAAAAAAAAGGTGTGGCCTATGTGTTCTCAGTCTTAGTGGACCAGGCACCTCCACAGTGCCTGTCAGTTACAGTGAAGGAGGTGTGGCCTATGTGTTTCTCCTTCACAGTAAATCAGGCACTTTCTTATTGCCTCTCAGTCACAGTAAATCAGTCACCTCCACAGTGCCTGTCAGTCAAAGTGAAAAAGTTGTGACCTATGTGTTTCTCATTCACAGTGAATCAGGCACCTTCACAGTGCTTGTCAGTCACTTTAAAAAAAAGGTGTGGCCTTTGTATCTGTCAGTCATATTCAAGAGGTGTGGCTTCAGCATATGTTAATTTTTATGGGTATTAACTTTTTTTAAAGTCTTCTATAATATTTAAGTGTGTTTTTTTAATGCATTGTCATTGACCCACTGAGATGCTCATATCATATATATATTGTTCTTTTCACCACTGCATTAACGGGCTGCCTGTGTGTGTGTGTGTGTGTGTGTGTGTGTGTGTGTGTGTGTGTGTGTGAATAACACAATGCAGTCTGGGGAAATACAATATGCATCGTTTTTTTCCCCATGCATTGCGATAAGCCGTTTGTTTTTTGTCCTCTGAGGCTTCACTGGCATTTCAAGGTCGGGATGAGGAGAGGGAGTGGTGGTGATAAACTATGTCGAATTCTGAATTTGTGAATAAGAAAAAAAGTGTGTGCAGCACAGCAGAGAAGCAGCAGGTAAAAGTTTTCTTCTTGGCTTGTGTGCGAAAAGTATATCACTGTTTAACATAGCATTTTATACCGATATTATTCGGCAGACGCTTTTATCCCGAGCAGTCTCTGTCAAAAAACCTTCAATAAGTCAGGGTCTAGGATTATCATTGTGCTTAATTACATAAATGCTAACTGAAGTGCTTGGTGAAGAAATGTATAATCTTAGATAAAAGGCTGAGTGACTCAGCAGTTTTAGAAGGCCAGGAGAAGTTCATTCCACATGAATACCTGGATTGAGAAGCGTTTTGATACCTTAAAGGGGTGGTGGGACATTTACACGGTAATTCATTCTTAATCTGACAATATATGAGGCGGTATCGAAACATTTCCAGACTAGTTGTGGTTGCACGCGCAGTCACAGGAAGCACCGACCTTCATAAGTTCTCACAAGTAAGTTTTTCACAGAAAAAAACACGATCTGACTTCCGTACCCACCTTGCTTGCCAGATTTGGATCCTGTGGACTTCGCCCTCTTCCTGAAGATGAAGATCCAGCTTAAAGGTCGCCGGTTTGACCCCGTTGTGGAGATCCAACGTAAAGAAGACCGGGACACATTCCAGAAGTGGCAGGTATTGCTGTGCAAGGGGACTATTTTAAACATGATAGCGTGCAAATGTAGATAAAGTACTTTCTTGTAAACAGAGCCAGTCTCTATACAACCTCGTAATAAATAAGAACCTGAGCATCCTCCTTGGATGGAAATGGCAATCCTGAGGATTTTTTAAATGTTTTATTTATTTATTCTTTTTTTTGTGCTTTTTTTATGAGGATTCCTGTAATGTAATTTAAGAAGGCTAGCTGGTTGCCGCAAGGTTGCATGTCTAACACATGCAGATGGTCTGATCTGTCCAGGGAGATGTACAGATGCATCTCTAGGGATATATGGCAGCTCAGTCTTGCTTAGGTTTCGTTTCAGCTAATGAGCCGCCATGCATGGTGAGATGTCTGCTGAATATTCTGCGATCTGAGCGGATAACAAGAGGAAGGAAACGCGGGGTTGAATTGAGTGTCATAGGCATAGTAGCAGTATTAAAATCCCATGCGAGGATTTGAGTTGGACACCAGTTTCTGGGACTGTTTCTTTTGGTAATAAGAAAACCAGAACAATGCTGAGCCTTCATAGGCAGAGGATGGGCAGATTATTCTAATAATTGAGTGTGTTGAAGGCTGCGGAAAGGTCAAGGACTGAGGCTTGGTAACATTTGCTTGATGTAGACCATGAACAGCCAACCACTAGGGTGGCTTCTGAGGAGTGCGTTACTTTGAAGCCAGGCTTGTTAAGATCTTGAAGGGCGTTCTAGGCAAGACACTACACATTCAAACATCTTAAAAAGAAAGGATATCTTGGAGAAGGTATCAAATGTGTGTTTGTTTCTAACGGGTTGTTCAATGATGCTATCTTAAGTATCCACCAGACCATACATAGCATTTTATTGTCGATAATGTGCTATTGATATCCATTATAAACCCTGACCCTATCAAGAACCCAAAGTCGTCGTGGTGGCTGAATGAAAAAAAAAAAAAAGCCGATACAGTCCAGTCTATTGGAGATGGAGTGTTATTTCATCTGTTATTCCGAGGCGAGCTTAGCTGCTATTTACAGCCCAGTGAAGCAGAACCCGATACTCAGTGCGCATTCGGTTATTTCAGCGACTGAACCAGGAAAGGGGTCAAGGAGCAAAAACCTGTTCGTGAGCAGAACCATCGGTGCGTACCATTTCATTTCGGGGGACGTTTTTATTCGAGACTCTTTTACATGCTCGTGTCCCGATGCCCCTGGCAGTCTCTTTACATTTTGCGACTGTAGTGTTTGTTTGAAATCTCGTCTGTCCTTGGGTTTATCTCAGGTGCAGTGACCAATATAAGCAATCCTGATGGAAATTGAGGGTTAAGACAAAAAAGATATTGGGGAGCAAAAGGCAATGGGGGAAGTGATGGATTTCTATATTTGAGGTCTAGGTAGGGGGCAGGGTGTGCAAAACTGACTTGCATTAACTAGATGCTGGAGAATTTCTATTGTATGTATTATGCATGTGTATGCATGTGTGTGTGTATGTATGTATATATATATATATATATATATATATATATATATATATATATATATATATATACACATATACATACAGGAGTGCAGAATTATTAGGCAAGTTGTATTTTTGAGGATTAATTTTATTTGAGGATTTAATTTGAACAACAACCATGTTCTCAATGAACACAAAAAACTCATTAATATCAAAGCTGAATATTTTTGGAAGTAGTTTTTAGTTTTAGCTATTTTAGGGGGATATCTGTGTGTGCAGGTGACTATTACTGTGCATAATTATTAGGCAACAACAAAAACAAATTCATACCCATTTCAATTATTTATTTTTACCAGTGAAACCAATATAACATCTCAACATTCACAAATATACATTTCTGACATTCAAAACCAAACAAAAACAAATCAGTGACCAATATAGCCACCTTTCTTTGCAAGGACACTCAAAAGCCTGCCATCCATGGATTCTGTCAGTGTTTTGATCTGTTCACCATCAACATTGCGTGCAGCAGCAACCACAGCCTCCCAGACACTGTTCAGAGAGGTGTACTGTTTTCCTCCTTGTAAATCGCACATTTGATGATGGACCACAGGTTCTCAATGGGGTTCAGATCAGGTGAACAAGGAGGCCATATCATTAGATTTTCTTCTTTTATACCCTTTCTTGCCAGCCACGCTGTGGAGTACTTGGACGTGTGTGATGGAGCATTGTCCTGCATGAAAATCATGTTTTTCTTGAAGGATGCAGACTTCTTCCTGTACCACTGCTTGAAGAAGGTGTCTTCCAGAAACTGGCAGTAGGACTGGGAGTTCAGCTTGACTCCATCCTCAACCCGAAAAGGCCCCACAAGCTCATCTTTGATGATACCAGCCCAAACCAGTACTCCACCTCCACCTTGCTGGCGTCTGAGTCGGACTGGAGCTCTCTGCCCTTTACCAATCCAGCCACGGGCCCATCCATCTGGCCCATCAAGACTCACTCTCATTTCATCAGTCCATAAAACCTTAGAAAAATCAGTCTTGAGATATTTCTTGGCCCAGTCTTGACGTTTCAGCTTGTGTGTCTTGTTCAGTGGTGGTCGACTTTCTGCCTTTCTTACCTTGGCCATGTCTCTGAGTATTGCACACCTTGTGCTTTTGGGCACCCAGTGATGTTGCAGCTCTGAAATATGGCCAAACTGGTGGCAAGTGGCATCTTGGCAGCTGCACGCTTGACTTTTCTCAGTTCACGGGCAGTTATTTTGCGCCTTGGTTTTTCCACACGCTTCTTGCGACCCTGTCGACTATTTTGAATGAAACGCTTGATTGTTCGATGATCACGCTCAGAAGCTTGGCTATTTTAAGACTGCTGCATCCTCTGCAATATATCTCACTATTTTTGACTTTTCTGAGCCTGTCAAGTCCTTCTTTTGACCCATTTTGCCAAAGGAAAGGAAGTTGCCTAATAATTATGCACACCTGATATAGGGTGTTGATGTCATTAGACCACACCCCTTCTCATTACAGAGATGCACATCACCTAATATGCTTAATTGGTAGTAGGCTTTCCAGCCTATACAGCTTGGAGTAAGACAACATGCATAACGAGGATGATGTGGTCAAAATACTCATTTGCCTAATAATTCTGCACTCCCTGTATATACAGTGAGGAAAATAAGTATTTGAACACCCTGCTATTTTGCAAGTTCTCCCACTTAGAAATCATGGAGGGGTCTGAAATTGTCATCGTAGGTGCATGTCCACTGTTGCTGAGAAACACGGAGTTTGAGCTCCCTCCAAAGATTCTCTATTGGGTTTAGGACTGGAGACTGGCTAGGCCACGCCAGAACCTTGATATGCTTCTTACAGAGCCACTCCTTGGTTATCCTGGCTGTGAGCTTCAGGTCATTGTCATGTTGGAAGACCCAGCCTCGACCCATCTTCAATGCTCTAACTGAGGGAAGGAGGTTGTTTCCCAAAATCTCGCAATACATGGCCCTGTTCATCCTCTCCTTAATACAGTGCAGTCGCCCTGTCCCATGTGCAGAAAAACACCCCCAAAGCATGATGCTACCACCCCCATGCTTCACAGTAGGGATAGTGTTCTTGGGATGGTACTCATCATTCTTCTTCCTCCAAACACATTTAGTGGAATTATGACCCAAAAGTTCTATTTTGGTCTCATCTGAGCAGGGTGTTCAAATACTTATTTTCCTTACTGTGTGTGTATATATATATATATATATATATATATATATATATATATATATATATATATATATATATATATACACACACATATATATATATATATATATATATATATATATATATATATATATATATATATATATATATATATATATATATATATATATATATATATATATATATATATATATATATATACACACATATATATATATATATATATATATATATATATATATATATATATATATATATATATATATATAAAATTGTAAAAAAAAAAAAGTCAACAGTTTAGATTTTTTAAAACAACTGTAAATAAAATACCTGCTTGGATAAATAATATATACAATTATATTTTATAATATTTTTGAAACTTTTTTTTTTAATAAATCAAATTAGTGCAGTACACTTTTTATTATATTGATTAAATTGAGTAATAAATTTAAGTTATAAAGTTTATAGTTTATAAAAGTTATTATATAGTTTTCTAAATTTATGATCTACTTAACTGTTCTAGGCTTAATTTCTTCCATCCTTCATTCATTCGCTCCCTCGATATGCGGGATTTTCAGGATTTTTTCCCATGAAGAAAATTTCTTGAAGCTAGACGTAAAACGCAAAAGAATCCATATCGCAAACTGTGGCAAAGACGTAAGTTTTACAGCATGCTACATATTGTATATTCAGGTGTACAGTAAGTGAGAAGCCACAGTGACACTGCGCTAACTCTGGTTTATTTTTTTTATTTTTTAATCATCTGGCATTGATGTGTATGTTTTCAAGTTTAATATAAAAATAAAACAAAAATAATTGCATTCGATCCTCAAATGGTTAAGAATGAATACGTTTACCGTTACACCCATAATTACTTTTCTTTTTCTTTTTCTAGTTTAATTTAGCATGTATCATGTTCTAGTAGGACTAACGGGTAAAAAAATTCCATATGATAACCTGCAAGGTGAAGGTTTTTTTTTTCCTTCTTCTTTCTTTCTTTCCTTTCCCTTTCTTAAATTCTTTCACAGTTTTTTTCTTACCTTTCCTACCAGATCCTAATACATCTGATCCAGTTATGTGCCTCAGGTGTCCCAATACTTTTCAAAAAATCAGGTGTCCCAATACTTTTTGTCCATGCAGTAAAAAAAAATTACTTTAGAAAAAAAATATCTTACACACACACAGTCAGAGAAATTGATCTCATAAATTCCTCACAGCTTTAATAACGTCATTCTCTCAAAACAGGACCCCCCTCCACACACACACACATAACCATGGATTGTTCCAGCTGTTCCTGAGCTCATGTCAAACATTTATTTAAGCTCAGATCAGTTACGGCACTTAGCTGTAATTACGGCCGTATCTAAAAGGTGAGCGCGGAGAAAGAGATCAGAGTTAATGGCGCATTTACAGTGCCGTTAAACGTCAATCTCGAAAAGGTCAGCGCAAGTTGGAGCTTCAGGCTAGAAAAAAATAATAATCAAACTCACTCTCCGCCTTCTGTCCTCTCAGATTTTACACACGGGAGTAAAAAAAATTAAAAATAAAATGCACTGTTTAAACTGGCTACAAAAAATACCTGGAAAAGGTCCAGAATTTCATGAACAGGCTGAAGCACAGACTAGCATTAGCATAAACATGCTAGCAAGAAAAGAGCATTATGGTAAAACAACTAAGCATTATACTAACATACTAACCACAAACTAGCATTAATTATAAACACACTTTTTTCTTTTTCTTTTTTTGCTCTTTTTTTTGTATTTTATTTAGTTTCCTTCCCTCCTTTCAGAATTATTCCCTTCCCCTTCCTTTCTTTTTTTCTGTCCAGAATTTCTTCCTTTCCTCCTTTTCCTTTCTTTATCCTTTCTTGTTTACTTCTTATATTCATTTCAGAATTCTGTCCTGATCTTTTCTTCACCTCCTTTTTAGCTTTCGCTCTCTTCTCTTCCTCCCCCTTTGGAATGAAGAAATTCTGGAAGTAAAAAAGAAAAAATATTCTGAACTATTTTAACTTTCCTTCCAGAATTCCTTTATTCCTTCCAGACTTAATTCCTTTCCTTTCTGTTCCTTTCATTTTTTTTTCTAGAATTTATTCTTTCTTTTTTCCTGTCCTTCCTTTCTTTCCCTTTATTTTACCCTTTTAGAATTCTTTTTTTACCTTTTCTTTGCATTACTTTCTTTCAATCCAGAATTTCTTCCTCCCTTCCAGAATTAATTTATTTTCTTCCTCCCTTCTTTCTTTCATTTCTTTCTTCCTTCCTTTCTTCTTATCTTCCTTCCAAAAGTTATTTCTTTCCTTTCTTCCATAATTCTTTCGATTTCTTTGTTCTAGAATTCTCTCATTTTCTCTTCTATCCTTCATTACTTCCATTTTTCCTTTTTTATCCTATTAAAATAGTTTTTTTTCCCTTTCCATAATGTTCCTTCCTTCCTTCCTTCCTTCCTTCCTTCCTTCTAGAATGATTTAGAAGAGTTAGAATGTATCCCTTTCTATCCAGTCTTCCTTTTTTTTCTTTTTTATCGTTTCTGAATTGTTATTTCCTTTTCTTTCCATTGTTCCTTCCCCTTTAATTTTTCACAATTATTTTCTTTCTTCTTCCTCCTTCCCTCCTTATCCATCCCATCAGCTCCTTCCCTTCTTCCAGCCTTTTTCAATACAAAACCTGTAACAGGAACGTCCTTCTATGGAGACAAATCTACAGAACGTGACCTTTTTTTTCTTCAGGAAGTCCGTGAGGAGAAGGCGGCGTGTCCCCGCGTCGACGCGAGCAGTAATTATAAAACTAGGACATGCAGAGACGGGACGCGATACAGATCGCTGAGATCCCTCCGAGAATCCGTAATGAAATTGTGGATTTGACAAAAAGATTTCAATTAAACTAATCCCGGTGGACACCTCGGATCTCACATACATCACATCTTTATTACATCGGAGTCGCAGATGAACTGTTTTTTTGTTTTGTCACTTGTTTTCAACCGCAGTTTTACCTGCTGCTCTGATTGGCCCTGAAAGTTAACACTGCAGGTACTAGCATAGAAATTTAGCATAAAAATAAATCTAAACACCACATTTACCCTGTAGCTTGTGTGTGTGTGTGTGTGTGTGTGTGTGTGTGTGTGTGTGTGTGTGTGTGTGTGTCATGTTGTAGCTGGTTCAGTGATTAGCTTCTTTTTTTTTTTCCATGTTGATAATAAAGCGATTAGATTTGCATAAACACGCAGTTTTATCCCGAGGCTAAAGCAGGACACGTGGGAAACCCTGCGAGCCAGGATCATAAAAAATGTATCCCGCACACTTTCCAGTTTCAGCAAATATTTCACAGAATGATCTTGATACATTTCGTTGGTTGTGTCACCATAATAGCCAGAAAACAGAGAGATTAGAAGAGTTTGCTAGCAAGGAAAACATGCATTAAACATTTAAACCAAATTGAATTAGCAGTTTATTAAGCATGCTACATAACAAGCTAGTTATAGTTTATGTGCTAATAAAACAAACAAGCATTGTAGTAAACATGCTAACTACAAAATGGCAACAACATACAAGAAACTAGTGTTACAGTAATTAGCTAAATAGCTAATCATGAACTAGCATTGAAACAATTGCAAAACATTTATGTAAACAAATAAACCTGTCAATTATTATAGTCAAGATGCTAATACAAAAATGCTGCTGATACTAACCTGAAATTAGCATTAAGTTATACTAACAATAAAAGTAAACGTTAACCACAGCATTAGAGTAAACATGCTAGCAACAAATTAGACAAATATACTAACCACAATTATTATTTAGATAATTCTAGTTTGTGGTTGGTCTATTATTCTTTATGCTAGCTTGTGTTTAGTGTATTTATTATAATAATAGTATCAGGTTAATAAATTTACTTTAATGCTAGTTTGTGGTTAGTATATTTATCCTTAATTGTGGTTAGAATATTTAGCTGAATGCTAGTCTGTGATTCATATTTTACTTGTATGCTAATTGTACTTAATATATTTATATTTATTTTAAATAGTGGTTAATATATTTAGTTTGATGCTAGTCTCTGGCTGTTATTATTTATCAGAATGCTAGTTTGTGGTTAAGATATGTACCTTTATGCTAGATTGTGGTTGAAAATATTTAGCTGGATGCTAGTTTGTGGTTAATATGTTTAATTTTAATGCTACATTGAGGCTAGTATAATTAAATTCCTGGTAGCATGTGGCTAGTATATTTATCTTAATGTTAGTTTGTGGTTAATATATTTACTTGTATGCTAGTGGTAGGCTTGAATATCTATTTTAAGGTTAGTTTTGTGGTTAGTATATTTGCTGTAATGCTAATATTTGGTTAATATATTTAATTGTATGCTAGTTTGTGGTTAGTATATGTAAAAATACCTCATAGATTATAGCACCTATAAACACTCGAACTGGAGATTCGTTTCATCTGTATGTGTATTAATGATGTGTATTAATGATAGAATTGAATCGTAGATTGTTTTTTGATAACAAGGTTGGCTGGGGTTGAAAAGGTATGCTTTCATCTACACTGGATTTAACCAGATTTGTCTTCTATAGCACACACACACACACACACACACACACACACACACACACACACACTTCCCACACAAACACATCTCATAGCTAGTGGGGGGTCCAGACATAGAAAAGCTTCCAATAGGCAAATGAATATATAAACAAAAGCACACACACACACACAGGTTCCCTGAACACCTTCGCTCTTCAATCGTGTTATAAATTATTCAAACGGCACCAAAACAGAGACTTCCTAGACTGTACTACACTGTGCCCCTTGTCACAGCAGTATGCCTCCACCTTGGGACCTGATCCAGATCAGTGGGTGGAGTCCGAGCCAAACCAGTTTAGTGGGTGGAGTCAGAAAAGACATAGTTCACTAGATCAAGCCAGCTCTGATCTAGAGCAGTGAGTGAAGTCGGAGCCAAACCAGTTTAGTGGGTGGGGTCAGACCTGATCAGGTACAGTAGGTGGAGTCCCTGATTCAAATCACAGGGTGGGTTCAGACCAGATTTAAATCTGTGGGTGAAGTCTAATTTGATTTATAAAAAATATATGGGATGGACCTGGTTGAGATCAGCAAATGGGGGGTCAGATCGCATAGCCAGATCTTTTTTTTTAGCATGAGCATGAATTAAGTAAGATCAGTTCCAAATAAGCTTGGAGAAAATCTTGGATCAAACCTAATCCAGACCAGTGGGTGGAGTCAGACCTGATTAAAATCGTTAGGTGGAGTCAGTACTCCAGTGGGGGGAGTCAGACCTGATTAAGATCAGAAGGTGGATTCAGATCCTATTCAGATCAGTATGTAGGAATTAACCTGGTCCAGATCAGTGGGTTGAGTCCGACCTGATTTAGATTGGTAGGTGAAGTCAGATCTAATTCAGATCAGTAAGTAGGTTAAAGACCTGATTTGGATCAGTAAGTAGGAATAAACCTGGTCCAGATCAGTGGGTGGAGTCAGACCTGATCCAGCAATGTTGTCTGAAATAGACTCATGATGTCATTGTGCTCATTTACATATGCAATTTAATATCTGGGCTGCAATCCTGCACTGTTTGTTTTCTGAAATCCTGAATGTTTTTTTTGTTTTGTATTTTACAAATGATTTACAGTTTGGAGCGACTCTGTTCTCTTGACATTGCACATTGCAACATCATAATAGACTTCTTGCATGTAGGGATATTAGTGCAAAGTCTTGGGTAGCACCGTTTCCATTCACCAGTACAAAGAGAAAACAATATCTCATATTTGGCTCCAGTCTTACAGTAAAGTCTTAGTTTTGAGCTTTGTAAATAAGGACTATCGCTGCACAACTGTATAATTTAAAGCAAATTATGATATTTAGCAATTTGGTTCAAACATGGTCCGAACATGTTATTGAGGTGAAGCAGGCTTGTTATCTCAGGGGTAGCTGCCTATTAAATAAAGATGTGTGTGTGTGTGTCACATTCCTTGTTGTTTTGATGGACTTGGTGTAAAAGGATATGGATCCTCATTTTCAGGGGCTGTGTCCGTGCTTTCGAGTTAATGATGTTCGTTACATGTGCGCTGCATGTCAGGAGCTGACAATATCACCCCTTACATCTGTTCTGGGCTAAACCACTTTACAACAAGAATAAACCACTTAACTCGCCTTTAAATCCGAACAGACAATGGGGGACATTTACTTTTACTTAACAAAAACAAAAAAAGAATTATGCATTAAAAAAAAAAAAATAAAAAAAACCTTTGAGGTTAGAGATTAAAATGTATTTATTTATTTATTTATTTATTTATTTATTTATTTATTTATTATCAAACCCATGCTAACAGCATGTTGTGCAAATAACTATTAACATTTTTATTGATTTCTATTTTTTTATTTATTTAATTTATTTAATTTTATATTTTACCATTTTTTATAGGTTTAATATGAATGGTACAGAATTGGTTTGTATATTAACATATACAGTACGGTGCAAAGGTTTTGGGCATGTGTAAAAAAATGCTGTAAAGTAAAAATATTAATTTTAATAGTTATTTTTTTTTTTTACAATTGCAAATTGAGTGAATAGAAAAAAAAAAAAAAATCAAACCAGTATTTGATGTGACCACTCTTTGGCATTTATTCTTACACTTGCACAAAGTCAGGGATTTTTTAGGATCAGAGTCAGGTGTCTGATAAACCAAACATATAAAACAGCTGTGTAGAAGCTTAAATCTGGGTAAGGAACAGCCAAACTCTGTGAAGTTGGGGAAGCCAGTTCTATGTCACAGGGCATACACCAACAGCATCAAGACACTTCATCAGCAAGGTCTCTTAAGGGGTTTCAAGATGTGCTCTACAAACTATTTTGAAAAAAGCAGAAAGAAATGGGCAATGTTAAGAACCGTAGACACACAAGGAAACTTAATAAAGTGGGAACTGGGGGCAGACAAATGGCAGCAGATGCTCTAGACTGATAAATCACAGCTTGAAAAATGTGGCTGTAATAAAAAAACAAGTAGTTTGGCAAAAGACTGGAGTGAGGCACAGTAATGAGTGTCTGCAGGCAACAGTGAAGCATGGTGGTGGAGGTTCCTTGCAAGTTTGGGGCATTTCTGCAAACCGAGTTGGAGATTTGGTTAGGAGTAATAGTGTCCTCAGTGCTAATTCCACAGATCATGTCTGGTTAGTTCTTCAAGATGTTCAAGAAGCAACCTACCTGTCAAGTTCCTTCAAAATCTGTACCTAGAGACTTCTTTCATAAACCTTATACCAATTTGTTCCAACTTTCCATTTTATTAATGAATAAAAAATTAACTATTACACATTTCTTTTTAAAGGCATTCTTGATTTTTCATTTTTTTTTTACACATACCTAAAACCTTGCACAGTATTTGAAATATGTATATACTGTGTGTATACTGTGTGTGTATCCATGATTTCTAAGTGGGAGAACTTGCAAAATAGCAAGTTCTCCCACTTAGAAATCATGGAGGGGTCTGAAATTGTCATCGTAGGTGCATGTCCACTGTGAGAGACATAATCTAAAAATAAATAAATAAATAAATAAAAAAAATCCAGAAATCACAATGTATGATTTTTTTTTAACTATTTATTTGTATGATACAGCTGCAAATAAGTATTTGAACACCTGAGAAAGTCAATGTTAATATGTGGTACAGTAGCCTTTGTTTGCAATTACAGAGGTCAAACGTTTGCTGTAGTTTTTCACCAGGTTTGCACACACTGCAGGAGGGATTTTGGCCCACTCCTTCACACAGATCTTCTCTAGATCAGTCAGGTTTCTGGCCTGTCGCTGAGAAACACGGAGTTTGAGCTCCCTCCAAAGATTCTCTATTGGGTTTAGGTCTGGAGACTGGCTAGGCCACGCCAGAACCTTGATATGCTTTTACAGAGCCACTCCTTGGTTATCCTGGCTGTGTGCTTCGGGTCATTGTCATGTTGGAACACCCAGCCTCGACCCATCTTCAATGCTCTAACTGAGGGAAGGAGGTTGTTTCCCAAAATCTCGCAATACATGGCCCCAGTCATCCTCTCCTTAATACAGTGCAGTCGCCCTGTCCCATGTGCAGAAAAACACCCCCAAAGCATGATGCTACCACCCCCATGCTTCACAGTAGGGATGGTGTTCTTGGGATGTACTCATCATTCTTCTTCCTCCAAACACGTTTAGTGGAATTATGACCCAAAAGTTCTATTTTGGTCTCATCTGACCACATGACTTTCTCCCATGACTCCTCTGGATCATCCAAATGGTCATTGGCAAACTTAAGACATGCCTGGACATGTGCTGGTTTAAGCAGGGAATCTTCCGTGCCATGCATGATTTCAAACCATGACGTCTTAGTGTATTACCAACAGTAACCTTGGAAATGGTGGTCCCAGCTCTTTTCAGGTCATTGACCAGCTCCTCCCGTGTAGTTCTGGGCTGATTTCTCACCTTCCTTAGGTTCATTGAGACCCCACGAGGGGTGAGATCTTGCATGGAGCCCCAGTCCGAGGGAGATTGACAGTCATGTTTAGCTTCTTCCATTTTCTAATGATTGCTCCAACAGTGGACCTTTTTACCAAGCTGCTTGGCAATTTTCCGTAGCCCTTTCCAGCCTTGTGGAGGTGTACAATTTTGTCTCTAGTGTCTTTGGACAGCTCTTTGGTCTTGGCCATGTTAGTAGTTGGATTCTTACTGATTGTACAGGGTGGACAGGTGTCTTTATGCAGCTAACGACCTCAAACAGGTGCATCTATTTTAGGATAATAAATGTAGTGGAGGTTTACATTTTAAAGGCAGACTAACAGGTCTTTGAGGGTCAGAATTCTAGCTGATAGACAGGTGTTCAAATACTTATTTGCAGCTGTATCATACAAATAAAAAGTGTAAAAATCATATATTGTGATTTCGGGATTTTTTTTTTTAGATTATGTCTCTCACAGTGGACATGCACCTACGATGACAATTTCAGACCCCTCTATGATTTCTAAGTGGGAGAACTTGCAAAATAGCAGGGTGTTCAAATACTTATTTTCCTCACTGTATATATATATATATATATATATATATATATATATATATATATATATATATATATATATATATATATATATATATATATATCATGGAGGGTCTGAAATTGTCATCGTAGGTGCATGTCCACTGTGAGAGACATAATCTAAAAATAAATAAATAAATAAATAAAAAAAATCCAGAAATCACAATGTATGATTTTTATATATATATATATATATATATATATATATATATATATATATATATATATATATATATATATATTTCCTGTTGTTTTTCCTGTTTCAGAAGCAGAAATAGCTTTTTTTCATACAAGTATGCTTACACACACAAGGAATGACTTGGCATTAGGAGCTTCCAGTGCAGAAGTACAGCAATAATGTAACAGAGTAGTAAACCAGTCAGTTAAATAATGCAATATAAACAGAGTCAAAAAATTGTTAAATAAATGTACAGATGTTATTTACAAGTTTACAGAAGTACAGTTTACAAATAGACCATGTGGATTCTATGTACAAATGTGACAGTTATTATAGACAATGTGTAGTTATAAATATTTGAAATGTTCATGCTGATTATATCCTACGGGGAAAAAGTGTTTTTGTGCCTGGCTGTTCTGTTGGATGGAGCTCTGTAGCACCGACCAGAAGGCAACAGTTCGAAGAGAGAGTGGGTTTGGTGTGCGGGGTCCAAAATGATTTTCTTAGCCCTTTTCTCCACTCTGTATGAGTAAAGATCTTGGAGGTTGGGCAGTGGGGCACCAATAATCCTCTCAGCAGTCCTGACCATCCACTGTAGCCTCCTGATGTCTGATTTAGTAGCTGAACCAAACCAGACAGTTATAGATCTACACAGGACAGACTCAATGATGGCCGAGTGGGATTGTTTCAGCAGCTCCTGTGGCAGGTTGAAGGCTGGGCCTCCACTGTTGGAACAGCATTGTAACAACAGTGGAGTCATTTAAGTTTCTGGGTACCACCATAGCTCAGACTCATAATATGACACACAACCTTAGATTGAGCACATATTTTTAGCATGCAGCTAAGCAGGTCTTTCACTTTTGTTGATGACAGAGATCAGAGTAGAAAAACTGATTTGCAGCTGTATCATACAAATAAAAGTGTAAAAATCATATATTGTGATTTCTGGATTTTTTTTAGATTATGTCTCACAGTGGACATGCACCTACGATGACAATTTCAGACCCTCTATGATTTCTAAGTGGGAGAACTTGCAAAATAGCAGGGTGTTCAAATACTTATTTTCCTCACTGTATATATATATATATATATATATATATATATATATATATATATATATATATATATATATATATATATATATATATATATATATCATGGAGGGTCTGAAATTGTCATCGTAGGTGCATGTCCACTGTGAGAGACATAATCTAAAAATAAATAAATAAATAAATTAAAAATCCAGAAATCACAATGTATGATTTTATATATATATATATATATATATATATATATATATATATATATATATATATATATATATATATATTTCCTATTGTTTTTCCTGTTTCAGAAGCAGAAATAGCTTTATTACAAGTATGCTTACACACACAAGGAATGACTTGGCATTAGGAGCTTCCAGTGCAGAAGTACAGCAATAATGTAACAGAGTAGTAAACCAGTCAGTTAAATAATGCAATATAAACAGAGTCAAAAAATTGTTAAATAAATGTACAGATGTTATTTACAAGTTTACAGAAGTACAGTTTACAAATAGACCATGTGGATTCTATGTACAAATGTGACAGTTATTATAGACAATGTGTAGTTATAAATATTTGAAATGTTCATGCTGATTATATCCTACGGGGAAAAAGTGTTTTTGTGCCTGGCTGTTCTGTTGGATGGAGCTCTGTAGCACCGACCAGAAGGCAACAGTTCGAAGAGAGAGTGGGTTTGGTGTGCGGGGTCCAAAATGATTTTCTTAGCCCTTTTCTCCACTCTGTATGAGTAAAGATCTTGGAGGTTGGGCAGTGGGGCACCAATAATCCTCTCAGCAGTCCTGACCATCCACTGTAGCCTCCTGATGTCTGATTTAGTAGCTGAACCAAACCAGACAGTTATAGATCTACACAGGACAGACTCAATGATGGCCGAGTGGGATTGTTTCAGCAGCTCCTGTGGCAGGTTGAAGGCTGGGCCTCCACTGTTGGAACAGCATTGTAACAACAGTGGAGTCATTTAAGTTTCTGGGTACCACCATAGCTCAGACTCATAATATGACACACAACCTTAGATTGAGCACATATTTTTAGCATGCAGCTAAGCAGGTCTTTCACTTTTGTTGATGACAGAGATCAGAGTAGAAAAACTGATTTGGTCCCAGATAAAAAAATAAAAAAAATCCACTTTTTGCAAAGACGGTATACAGAAAAGCATCTCAGAATGCACAGAAATAAAGCAATAATGCAATAATCATCAATACTCAATTAATACTCCATGGATTAATACAATGTTGAAAAAAATAAATGGATTAAAATGCAGAGAATATGCTTTAAATCATTAAGGATGTAGGTACATGCAAGACTTCCAGAAGCCAAGCTGAAACAACAGACAGTCTGGGAGTGTTTATTTTAGGGAGAAGATTAAAAAAAAGGTGCTGCAGCGAGGATTATCAACAGAGTCCTGCTGAAATTGCATTAGTAGTCAGTGTACAGGATGTAGGACCAGTACTGGGAAGTGATGTCATTTTCAATCCACTTATAAAAACATGAAAAAAAAAGGGCTCATCAAAAAAGGGTTCCTCAGCTTCTTGAATGTACACACAATGCGGTTGTCAAGATTTTGCTGTGGTATTTGGTTGAATTATAGCTTCCAATGTTTGTTTGTTTGTTTGTTTGTTTGCCAATTCCTCCTTGGCAGAGTGATAGAAGAAATGTCCAATGGTTTAAATTATTTTACATAATTTAGTGTAATGTATTTGTAGAAAGGAACAAGGTCAGGATTGTCATCAGCAAGTCTATATAGTGTAATTGGGCAAAAAAAATATTCAAAGAAATTCTTGCTTTTTATAGTGTTGATAAAAAAAGAAAATCTATAAAAGCCTTAGTGATGTCACCAAAATGAATCTTGTCAAAAGCAAACAGAAACCCTATACAAACAACCTGGTTAAACAAATGTACACACCAATTGTCCATGTCTATCTCGAATAATGTCCCAGTCCAGCTGAAGAGAGGCATCCTCACAGCATGATTCTGCCACCACCATGCTTCTTATATGTAGGATATAGAAGAAGAAAGCTTAATTTCTCAACTATATATTACAACATAATGAAATTCTATTCTTTACATATTTCTGCTTTTTAGGAAGCTAGGGTCAGAGTGCAAAATGAGCGAGGATATGGCAACCCACGAGCTGAAAGGGTAAAGGCCCTTGCTCAAGTGATCGATAGTGGTGGCTTGGCAGTGCTGGGGCTTGAACCACTGATGTTTTAATCTGTAAACCAGAACCAGAACCATGTACTTTGGGTGATTATAACTTGTTATATTTCTGGCAGAGATCTTTAAGATGGATGTAGAAATATAATTCTCACATTTTTGCCAAGATTTGGCTTAAGGCTGTTTTAAATCAGATACTAGGCTTTGACCTGATTCAGACCCTTTTTTAGAAAGAATACACTATAGCTCGGACATGCAAAGAATATGAATATGTGCCCAAAATTTCTTCATCTCCGTTAATAATGATGTATCGCTGACAAATGCTCTTCTTGTCCTTTTATTAATATTGGAGGGACATCCTATTTCGCACCATTTTCTCCACTTCTTAATGATGGCCTTTACAGTGATTCAGGGGACATCTAATTTTCTGGAAGTCCTTTTGTGCTCTTTTTTCTAAATTTTTAACAATTAGATCCTGTACATGCATTGTCTTTGTAAAGCCAAGACCAAACCAAGAAAATCCTTCAAAAACCTTTTTCTTTATTATCTTTATTTCCTTATTTAATCCTTTTTTTTTTTTATATCAGAATCACTTCATTTTTGACTTTTGACCTTGAGTTTAAATGTGATTGATTTTAAGTATGGCTAATTTTTATAGGGTGTGTAATTTTGGTTTTGTGTGTGTGTGTGTGTACTGTATGTATGTACTGTACTGTATACTGTATGTACACTATATTGCCAAAAGTATTAAGACACCTGACCTTTCCTGCTATATGTGCTTTTTTCCAAACTGTTACCACAAAGCTGGAGGTGCTCAATTGTACAGGACGTCTTCAGATGCGCTCTAATAAAATTTGCATTCACTTGAACTTGGAAACCTAAACCTGTTCCAGCTTGGCGATGCCCCTGTGCACACAGTAAGCTTCTTGAAGATCTGGTTTACATACTTTGGAGAGAAAGATCTACCTTTGGGATGAATTGGAACGCTGACTGCACCCCAGGTCTCCTCACCTACATCAGTACCTGCCTTTTGTAACACCCTTGTGGCTGATGGACACACATATCCGTAAAGACACTCCAAAATCTAGTGGAACATCTTCCCAGGAGAGTGGAGGGAATTGTAAGTGCAAATTGGGACTAAATGTGGAATGCAATTCTCAAAAATCACATACCGTACTTATGACCAGGTGACCCAATACTTTTGGCAATATAGTGTATATATATATTTATATATACACACTGATCTGCCACAACTTTAAAACCAGTGACAGGTGAAGTGAGGAACATTATCTTGTTACAGTGGCACCTGTCAGGGGGTGGGATATATTAGGCCGCAAGTGAACAGTCAGTTCCCAGAGTTGATGTGTTGGAAAAATTGGGCAAGCAAAAGAATCTGAGTGACTTTGACAAGGGCCAAATTGTGATAACACCTGGATACGCTATAGGAGGAAGGCAAGCTGACTGAGTTCTGCTGGAAAACCTTGGGTCCTGCCATTTATTTGGAAAAGGTACTGTGATACAGACTTAACAAATCTTGCAGACAATTGTTGCAGGGTTCATGGCAACGGTATTCCCAAATCATAGCGTCTTTCAGAAGAATAATGCTTCCTGAGAAATTTAAAAATGGTTTGAATTCAATTCGTGAAATGCCTCATATCTCTGGAAGTCTGATTTATAAAGGTCCAGCTTACAGTATACATTAAGGATCATCGTGATTCCTTTAGAGGTCTTGTGGAGTCCTGGACTCAAGGTTTTAGAGTTATGCCATATATACTGCATGTGGTTTTAATGTTATGGCCTGTTTTATTACATTAAATCATAAAATATTGAATAATAGAAATACAGATTGATTAAATATTTATTCTGTGTTGGTTTCTGCTTATTCTGAGCCCTATTGTAGCATTGCTATAAATACATCCTTTCTGAAAGTAGAGAAAAACCCAATTACATTATATTTGTTATTAGGATTTTCCCCATGAGGTCTTTTCCAAATGTGTTCTGCTGACAAAAAGCTTCATTCCTCCAGGAGACAATTAACATAAAATCGTATTTCCACATGAAATGTAGTAGGTGTGCACTTATTTATAAGGGACTCAGGGAATATTGAGGAATAAACAGATTTCTGCCTCAGTCTGCAAGCAGGAAAGGTCCAATCTGAACCATTAGTTCCAGTGATTGGAAAATAAAATCAGTTTACTGAGACTATTGTTTTAAACCGAATCAAATATCCGAGTTGGCTGATACCCTCAAGGGGATATAAAACCTCACATACAGTTTGATTCAGCTTGTTCATGGGTAGGTCCCTGTGTGTTTACTTCCTTCTTTCTGATGACTGTGAGAAAGTTGTCCTTTATGCAATGGTTTCTATCGAGTTGGATTTCAGCCCTCGCATCACGTGTTGCCAGGGTCATGGGTCATCTGCCGTAAGACCTTTAGGATCAGCCCCTGTAGCCACTTGTAGCACAAAATAGGAAGGTGCTCAGTTGTAAGTTGCTCTGGATAAGGGCGTCTGCCAAATGCCACAAATGTAAAATCCATGTTACTAGACTAAAGCTGATGCTTTAACCAATCAGATTTCAAGTCGCCACGCTGAGGCATCTAGCAGGCGTCCAATAACGTCGACATTTTCACGTCCTTTGATGGATTGCCAGAGAGTGCACTAGCTGTGCATCTGTAGTGAACTGCACAAGCTCAAATATATTCATGTAGACTTATTAACTGTTTTTTCATTTCACAATGACTGACTGAGGAGAAGAAACTGATTTAGTCGCAATTACAGAACAATGACACAAAGTGCAGTTGTGGCTACAGTGAAAGGAGACTTGTTGAATTGTGTTAATTGGGATTCTTGCATGAGATAATCGTCTGTGATGTACCTCTCTATTAAACTGCGCTTATCTATAATATTGATGGTTTTATAGCTGTTCCGTCATCATCATGGTATTAGGAGGTCATTTACTTTCAGGTATGACACCAATGACGGCTTTTGGATTTACGGGTAAAAAGTAGCAAAAGTTTCAATTCAATTCAAAAGTTTAAGAAAAAGAGATGAAAAGATTAATTTTGGTTGGAAATTGAAAAAAAGATAGCAATAGCATACATTTTATATATTTGCTGGTTTCTTTGTTGATTTAAATTCTATATCATTATCAAAATTTTAGGCTAATATCAGTATCTAGACATGTTAAAACTAAAAATGCTATTGTATAAAGTAAATGTAGCGAAAATTGTTTTATATTGAAGCACTAGCTAGTTAAATAATGCAATAATAAATTTGTAACTCCCTATGCTACCTGGATAAATATAGTAGTTATATTAGCCTGTTTTTAACCTCTTGCTAACCTAATTTAATACCGTCACATCCTATGCTAGCAACATTTTGAGTGCTATAACGTGTTAAATATTAAAAGAAACGACAGAATTTTATAATTCAGTAAATCAATATGGTTGTGTTATGGCTGATGACATTGTGGGACACGCCGAATTTAGCGATATGTTGTAGCATGACTGTGTTTGCTTTAGTCTCTGAGGGGTGTCAGAGGGAAGCAGGCCTCAAGAAAGCCTTGGGCAAAGTCACACCCAAAGTCCAGTGATAACATTTAATAGAAGCTGGAAAGAAGGAAAAGAATTAGAACATTTTGCTGATGAATTCATTTCATGATCCTTTGAAACATGAGGTGATGAGCAATGCAAACATTATTTTTGTGTTTTTGTGTTCATTTCTTGAGCAGTAGAAATCTCCATGCATGAAGCTGAAATTGTGCTTCGTTAACATGATTCGAACTAGTGCCATCATCATCAACAAGTCCACCATCATTAACTCACTTCTACTACACAATTCAACCTGGCCAAAGAAAAAAATGACAATACATTAGCATCAAAATTGTCTTTGCTAGAATCTATTTGTTTACCAGGTATCAGGATAAAGTATTTTGCATGCATTTTGGATTGGAACATGGCTGCGGGTGTTGCATCGTAAGCTGGTGAACTTTGCGAACCGGGTGTGTTATCAGGAAGTGCCAAAATGAAGCATTTTTATCCTAAAGCCAATATCAGATGTTCTCCAGGAAGCGCTATTCAATTAAAAGTTTCTTGAAAGGTTTGTGGTGGAAATCCGTACAGTAACTGAAAAGCACACATTCACAGAATAACAATGAACTAATTTGGAACACAGCCGAGCGACAGTTTCTACACGGCAGGATTAATATCTAAGCCTGTATTGTGCTTAGATCATATTATTCTCCAAAGCTTATGGAGATTTATATTTTATCCTGCGTATTACTGCCTGTAGTCAGCACTATTTCACAGACTTAAAGCTGAGTGCACGGGAGTGCACGGCAAATAAAATGTCCTACGATAATCCCTTGAATGATGGTTACTTGTTAAGATCTTAAGCCACAACAATATCTCTATATCGTAGCAATTCCTTCAACAGATGAGAACTTTGGCTTTCTGAGCCTCGTTGCTGCACCCTGAGCTCCACAACATCCTACTGCTGCAACCTGAACACAAAAAGATCCTACTGCTTCAACCCTGAGACCCACAGTGTTTTTGCTACTGCCAACCTAGGGGCAATGAGGTCCTACTATTGCCATTCTAAATGCCACAATGTCCTACAGCTGCCACTCCAAATTCCACAGTGTTTTATTAATGCCACCCTGAAGGCCCCAACGTCCTCCTGCTGCCATTCTGAGCCCCAAAATGCTGCCACAATAAGCCCCACAAGTCTTACTACTACTTTCATGAGCTCTACAAGGTCCTACTGCATCCACATTGAAGCCCACAATGTTCAACTACTACAATTCTGAGCCTCACATGGTCCTACTGCTGCAGTCCTGAGCCCCACAGCATCCAACCCCTGCAAATCTGAGGTCCAACAGGTCCTAATACAGCCAGCCTAAGGCCTACAAAACTATTACTTCTGCCATCCTGAGGCCCTGCTGCTGTGTGTCGTATTATTCATGCCTTTCCAAGGTTTACAGCCTCCTACTTCTTCGATCCGGAGCTTCACAAGCTCCCATTTATGCCATGACCCACAGTTTGCAGAGTTTACTCCTGCCATCTCGAATCTATCAATATCCCACTTCTGGAATCTGGAGGGCCAAGCTGCTATCACTGCAATCCTGAAGGCTTCAGGCTTTTACATCTTCTAATTTTGAAACCCACAAGGTCCTGATTCTTCTATTTTTCGAAGCCCACATGCTTCTAGTCATGTTGTCCCAAGGCTTGCAATATTTCTTTCCATGTTTAGTAATTATCTATGACTATGTAACCACTTCTTTCCATATATATTTTATAACTCATATCACCTACACATTTGAGATCTGATATCTCACTAGCTTGTAGTTACAGCCAGAAAAAGTAAGAATTCTTTCACTTGAAACTCGTTCGAAATGAACTTTCTGCACCGTAAAAAGCCCCACAAAACAAACGCCCTTCCTATATTTAAAAGTCGTTACAAAGGACTTTTTTTATGGTGTAATTAATTCCATCCTACCTGATGGGATCACACTGGTTTGAGAATTAAAAATAAACATACATATAAGTGCTGGTTATTAACCTTTAAATTAAACCACAGCTATCCCTCCAGAGAGCAAAGTATTAATTATCAAACAACAGTTTATTACTGCGGCGGCTTTCCCAGTCGACTCCGACCTAAGACACAAATCCTGTCTGTGACTGTTTGATAGCGGCTACATTATTTTCGAGTGTTTGAACTTTGGTGTATTAGCGTCACCAAATGCAGGCAAGGCCGTTTGCAAAGATGAAGGTAGATGGTATTTGCTGGATATTGTTTAATAGTTAGTACAATAAATCTTGAGAACGTGCTAGATGACTAAAAACATGGATGCTTTGCATGCTGTAAATAATAACTGAGACTAAATGAGCAGCTAGCTAGCAATTCCACAGCTAGCTGACAAGTGGAACTAGACGGTATCATCCAGAACATCAGCATGCAGGTCAGGTTTTCCATCAATCAGAGCGGCCTACAAACATGGCTACAAATGGCAACACCCAAACCAGGTCAACAACGTTGACAACGTTCGTATTTTCAATTGCACACACATTTAGGGACTTTCTGTTTGTTCACGTGCTCAGAGATTAGCAAGTGATGTTTCTCTGTTTGATTATCTGGGATTTAATCGCTAACTTGTTGTTTGCTAATCGCCCAGCCCAATGCTTGTTTTTAAACCCCATTTTTGATTCACATCTTAGATTTGTCAGCCATCAACTCTTTCAGTTTTGTAAAAATGCATTTGCATCCGTCTGAGCACTCATTACATGCTGGCATGCTATAAAATTACATGACGCACAACTACCACAGGTTCCACCACTTCGAAAAATGTCAGCAATTTCTGTTAAGCGTATGATTGTCCAAGCTCCCCATACAGTAGGTATAGTGTGCCGTGACTAGCAAACAAATCTGAGACAACAGTACAAGCTTGGTAGCACATTGCTCAATTTTTTTTACCTCAGGTACAGTCCATATCACAAGGAAACACCTAATCATTTACCTCAGCTGCACTGCCAAACTGCTTAAATCTGTCATGTTTACAAAAATAAACATTAGCTAGCTACCTAGAATGATGTTCTGTGGCTGGAAATGAGACAAATGTTAAAGTTTACCTCAGAAATGCTGTGAAATTGCTAATAAACACTGGAATAAGACTTCGCATTACATGATAACACACACCAGCTATATTTTTTTGGGTGAAAACAAGCTAGCATTTATTTGCACATACAGCATTCCACAGAAAAGGGAATTATATATTAAAGGACTTAAAGGTGCTAAGCTAGCTGTGGCATCAGTAAAAGAATTTTGATATTAATATTACACTTGTCTTTTGCAAAAGTCCACGGCTCATCAGAGGTTAGAGCGATCGCTATACGGAGAATAGGAAGGCCGGCACATTGTAAAGAGAACGAGAACAGCACGCGACGGTTGATTTACGCTGATCGAAAGGGCAGAGTGCTAAGCGCTTGGAAAGAGGGATGAAATTGGAAATGAGGAGTTAAAGACGGTCAGATTTACAGCGGTTTAACGCAGCGGAGCTCATAAAAAGCCGCCAGCAGCCGTTTCACACTTCTCTATTTCCCCATTTATGATATATCGAGTGCGAGCCGCCGCTTCTATCATCATCTTCACCTCAAACAGTGTGGCTGTGTGTTTGAGGCTCAATTACACACACTTCGCTTTTTAACCCCGGTGACCTAACGGTAACATCCGCACGAACAAAACTGATGGAAACATTTCTCTTTCTTTAATGGTGAACTATAAAATCTCCACATCGTCCCGAGTCCATACGTCCCACCCCACACACCCTATTCACTGTGGAGCCTGCGGAAACACCATCATCACTGCATTGTGGGCCTGTCTCAATCCACACACTCTATTGAAAATGTAGGGCATGTTAACACCACGATCACTGCATTGTGGGCCTGTCACAAACCACACACCATATTCACTGTGTAAAACCACACACTTTAGGGTTCACTATGTAGCTCATAACACTATGATATGCAAACATGATTATCACTGGACCGTGAGTCATGTCCCAAACCAACTACTTTGTTCACTATATAGGCTAAATCAAGTCTTTCAGAGTTTATAGACTTTTGTAAAAAATGGTTTATATAATCATAAAAGACTGAACAGGTATATTTCCATTTCATTTTTTTCACACACTGGGTTTTTTGTTGAGCTAAAGAAAGCGAATAAAACCCCTCGAAGCCTAATTTACTGTCGCAAACTGCAGGAAAGACATTTCGAGATGATTTCGATCTGACTTTCCTTTGACAAGCCACACCAATTTGGCTGAAGGAAAAAAAAAAGTCTGCGTCAATGGCACAGGAAATGATATCTCTGACCAAAAAGCGTGACGAGAACAAGATCCGAAATGAGGAGAGGAAAAAAAATAAAAGAACGTGTAAAGCCGCGCTTGAAGCTTCGATTTGAATATGAAGTGATTGCGGTGTGGGAGAAATTAGCCAAACGCACTAGCTAAGCATGACAAAAAGGCTAAGGGTAGCGCATGAGACGGGAAAGCACGATGGGAATGAGTAAATGTTTTAAAAGTGTCATAAGAAAGAAAATGGATAGCAAGAAAGAAAAAAAAATTGAAGTCGAAACAGGACACGACCTCTTAATGATAAAATGGACGAATTAGCCGACCGCTTATTAAAGCTCTAAGCAACATTAGTGCTAATGTGAGTTGCACTTAAGAGAGAATGGACTTAAAAAAACGAGGTCATGACAGGACAAGATGATCTGAATAATGACAAAAAATTAGCCAAAAGTGCTGTCAGGTACCTGCAGTGACCTGTGGTGAAATGAGAGATCGAGCAGAGATGTAAAAGTGCTATTAGCGCTAACATTAGCCGAGTGCATCTAAGGAAAATCAGGGCCAAAAGTGAGGGCGGGAAATGACGGAGAGGTGATCGCTTAATGCGCAACGGTGCTCAACTGCGACTTTTGTGTATTTTTGCATATATATATATATATATATATATACACATACATCGATCGATCTATCTATCTATCTATCTATCTATCTATCTATCTATCTATCTATCTATCTATCTGTCAATCTATCGATCGATCTATCTATCTATCATCTCTTTCATTTTTAAAAATTGTCAGGTTACTTAATCCCTATTATAAAATATAATCAAATCAATTAACTAATACTACTAATAATAGCAATAATAATTGTTTTTATTTATTTGATTTGATTTTACTTTATCTTTTTA
Source organism: Silurus meridionalis (assembly GCF_014805685.1). Taxonomy (NCBI): domain Eukaryota; kingdom Metazoa; phylum Chordata; class Actinopteri; order Siluriformes; family Siluridae; genus Silurus; species Silurus meridionalis. The sequence continues at coordinate 17,684,351 of NC_060907.1, forward strand.
TTTCTCTCTAACCTGACAATAAAATTTCATGAATGAATTAAAGACAGACAGACAGATAGATCGGTCTCTCGTTTTCTTCCTTTTTCTTATGCTCTGTAGGTATAATGCTAAGGCTAATTTGAGGGTTTGTCCTGCGTGTGTCTGTCAGAGTATTAAAAATAGAGGACGAAAAAAAAGGAATCTTGGACACCTACATAGAAATAGTCTTACGAGCCAGAGCCCATCTATTTTAAATCCCGGAAATTGATTTGATGAAGGTCATAGGGTCGTGCGGGTTGGGATTCGTCTTGCACACCCCGTCCTTACACACCGAGTGGCGCAGAGGACGTCTGAGAATACGACCGTCCTCGACTGAGAACCGCTTCAAACCACTGTGCTCTGTTCACTACTTAGTGATGGATGTCAGACTGACAGGAAGTGTCTCAAACCCGTTCGTTTTTTTAATCATAAAGGTGCACGTGCTCGCATGGGGAAAACGCTTGTGGTTCAGTCGGTATCTGGATTATTTATATCGTTCAGCACTGAGATGAAGAGTAGACCAATTTGGGGATTTTAGACTAAATCTTACAGCCTCAGGGCAAAGAGAGAGAGAGAGAGAGAGAACATTGGAGAGTTTTAAGCGCTACAGGAAACCGTGAAATGATCCAGTGTGCGGATTTCTTTCGACTTATGTGGGTCTGAGCAGAATGTCAGAAGCTTTCTTTCATTGTTTGACCATGAGGACACTTAGCTAGCATTTACAGCACAAGTTCGCTAGTTAGGAACTTGCTTGTCTGACTGTTTGACAGGGGTCCCCAAACTACAGCTCACCCCCACATTTGGTACAGCTTTTAGGACTATGCCATTTAATCTTATCATATCTTGATAAAGATTGACTTTCAAACTAAAATTCATTTAAAAAAATCTATACCTATCTGCTGCTGTTACGAGAGCAGCCTCTAGGGGTGAATCACTGACACCACGTTGCTGCTTGCTTTTACATGCAGGACTGTGTGCTGCACGGAGAGCGCTATATTATATGTAGATATTATTTATTCATTATATAATTATTTTTATGAATGAATATATTCATATATTTTTATACTTTTTCATAAATTTTTGTTCAGAACTATTTTACATCCAGTGTTTGTTTTTTGTATCCAGTGTCCATTTAAAAAAAAACTTCTAGTTGATTAATCGTTTATCGGCAAGTACTTAGCTATTGATATCGGTAAAATCCCCTATTGGTCGACGTTTAGTTATTAATGTACCCTAATTTTTTGTTATATTCACCCACCAACCATATGCATATAAATAAGCGAGTAAATGTTTTGATATTAAAAATGGACATAACGAGACAAGAACAAGATCTGAAATAAGAGTGGGAAAAAAAGAATGTCTTTGATTTTTTTTATCTTTTAATAGACGATATATGTTTTGAAAAGCTCTTCATTTTTTTTAATGGTGCAGAACAAAATAATAAACGAATATAGCATTATGAGGCAAAATAATTTTTTTTAATTTTGAGTAGACAAGTTTGGGAAGTGTTTAAGGCTCTGGTTTACTAACTGGGAAATGAATGGTTCAAGCCCCACTATTGTCAAGTTGCCACTTTTTTGGCCCCTAAGCAAGGCCCTTAACCCTTTATGCACCAAGGGTGCTGAATCATGTATCAAATGAATTTGCGCTCATTGTTTTGCGCTCATTTTGTCCGTAAAACTATCTGATGGATTAAACATAATGATTTTCCAGTATAAGTTGCCAGGTGTCTGTAATCACCAGGTCGAATATCTTTTTTTTTTTTTAGCTCACTTAATTCCCACCTAATTCACCTTCTCGGCAATCCGATTTGAGATTTTCAGCATGTTTAGGTGGCGTTAAACGATCGAACGATTTATGTGTTTTTTCATTTTTTTTTTTTTTTATGCGTAGGTGTGAGGTTAAATAACTTCCACTTCTAGCACCTGAGAAATCAGCGTGTCCTCCGTGAGATTCACCTGCTGTTGTTGGGGGAAGAGGGTTTGTGGGCGTCGCTTTATGTAAATCAGATACGCCGTGAGCTCGTTTAACACTTTAAAAAAAAAATGGGTGATTGGCATTCAACCTACATGTGTGACAATGGGGATTGAAAAAAAGAAAAAAACGGATATTGATCGCCCTTGAATTACCAGGGGTATGCATGGTATAAGTGAAGCTGAAAAAAAGAAAACCCCTATAAAAGGCAAAACTCCTGCAGTTTGAATTCAGGAGTAAATGGTAGACGATGGCACAATAGGGAGCTTGAGAGATATGGTATATGGCCATTGATGGTGTGCTTTTTGAACATCGTATTCCACATTTAGTACCCATTTGCTCTTATAATAACCTCCACTCTTCTGGGTAGATGGTGTTCTTCTAGATTTTGGAGTGTGTTTGTGGAGATTTGTGTTCATTCAGAAGGTTTGGAGTTTCTCGTTGCAAAAAAGGGCAAAAAAGAAAAACATATCGTGGACCAAATCAGTCACTTATCGCTCACTATTTCTAATAAAAGATGACAAAGTATTCTAAATGGGATCAGATTTATATTGCGTCAGCTTTTCATGTACGGTGGTCCCTCAGAACTTCCGAAAAGCCGTCAAATTTGGACACACCCCCGCAGTCCCTATGATACCTCAATGAATTAATCTGTACATTGTCACTTTATGAACGTAATAGTGTACAGTATTTGACAAAAATACATAGTTCAATGTTAATTCTGATGTTCCTGAACATTCGGCCCCCCTGCGGATTCCAGTGCATTTTAAGATAATGTGCAACTTGCTGTTAGTCAGGTTTCAAATGAGAACCCGTAAATTTTCCGAGCCGCAAATTATTGGGGTTTGACTGTATAGGATCATAAGTATTAACATTTTTTTCGTAAAAAAATACATTTCCTGTGTAAATGCTGGTAGATTTGGCTTATTAGTATTGTAGCTTTCAGTAATTATTTTTAAATCAACTGAGAGGAACCAAATTCAAATAATTAAGTTTTTATTTTATTTTATTTTTAATTAATTTTATGTAACAGAGCTGTCAAACAAAATTACAAATAAATAAAAATCACTGCAGGTCAAGTCATTTTTAACCTTTTAAAATTGATTTTAAGTTAAAGTGCAGTTATTAAAAATGCATAAATATATAAATAAAATACACTGCAGGTCTGAATGTGCAGGCATAAAAAAAAAAAAAATACAAAAAATACAAAGATTTTCCTATTCCATGTAATGCTGCGTTAATTGATAAATAATAATAAATAAGTAAATAAATTAATTATTAAATAGATACATACATTTGCTGCAAATCATCATTTTTTTATTATATTTTTTTAATCTATGTAACGATAGCACATAAATAAACAAACAAATAAATAAATAAATAAATGCAGGGCAGGTTGAATTTTTACCCTTCTTTTTTTATCTATATTATGTTACAAATAATATAACAAACAAGGTAATAAACAAACAAATCAACAAAGAAGTACTATCAAAGAAATTTATAAATGCACGCCATGTTGTTTTCATTTTTCCCCTACTTAAAAATAAATAATTTTATGTAACAGTGAGACAAAAGATATCAAACAAGCAAGTAAATAAACAAACAAATAAAAAAGAAATAAAATAAAATAAAAAAAGATAGTTTTGGCAAGTCAGTCATCGTCCTTCGTATACTTGAGTGCACGCTGAGCTGTAAACGACCGAGTGCTTTTCCCTGACACAGCTGATTTACTTTCAGAGACACCCACGAAATGCCATAAAAGCCAAAACTCGCAGTGAGAGCTAAAAAAAAAAGAAGGGAAAGAAAAAAGATGACTAAACAGTGAAAGTGTAGCTCCTTTTATAGAGCAACATTACTTTTGTCCTGGTGGAAATGACTCGTTTCATTTTCTTCGACTGAAACGTGTCGTGACAATAAAATGTTCAGAATTTGGTATACTGTCACAGGTTAATAATGAAGTGTGTGTGTGTGTGTGTGTGTGTGTGTGTGTGTGTGTGTGTGTGTGTGTGTGTGTGTTGCTAGCCAAATCAGGGCCATCTGCTCTGAGTGAGTGAACCTTCGCTGACTCTCCGTCACCACACTTTCCCACCGTCAGCGCTCGGCCACGAGATCTTGGTCGTCATGGAAACTGGGCAGAGTGAAAAAAAAGGGAAGAAAGAGACAGAGCGAGGATAAAGTTCTAAATTGCTGTAGCGGTGAGAGCTAAATTGTGAACGTTGCTGATTCCTGAAGTATTTTCTTCCATCTTTTTTTTTTCACCCTCGTGCTGATGATAGACTCCATTCGAGTGTGTGTGTTTGTGTGTTTGTGAGAATGTGTGTGTGAGAGAAAAAGAATTAAATGCTTAGCGCCTCAGAGGTCGAGTCGAACCCCTGGTGCATTTTCAGTCCTACAGTAGCTTTCATCACATGTCGGCAAGAAAGGAACACGTTTTGAGACACGCGATGCGATCCGGCCGTTTTGTACACGGATTCCTGAAGCGTGTCGAGCTTCTCTGAGTGCAAGCGAGCCGTGTTTTACATCGGGCCGCTCTCTCGAAAGGTCACCGATCCCTGAAATGGAATTTCTCTTTTGCTGTGGACTTAAAGAGGCGTGTCCGATGAGATAGCGGGCGTTTGCGGAGCTTTTTAGAAGAAACGGAGTGTGATATCGGACGTGTAAGTCAAGAAAGCAAAAAAAAAAAAAAAAGTATGCCATTTCTCCAGAGGGGAATCCTGCGGGAAAGGTTTTGCATAGAACCTTTTCGACTAGAAACACTTTATCAAGCTGGAAGACTGCTTTCAACAGCGAGTGTCAATCGATCACTTTGAACTTAAGATCGCCCCCAATTGAGAGTTTTCGAAAGGAAGATTAAAATAAGCAGATTTAGCAACAAATTACAGCAAAATGGCTTCTAATTTTATTCGCATTTAAAATCAACACTTTTTTCTGGAATTGTTCCCAAGCCACAGTTACATCACAGCGAAGTGTAGAAAAAAATACAAAATACAAAATCAAAATTTCTCACAGAGATGTTGAAGCGAAGAAAGTGATCTCTGATCTGAGAACATTAGGGTGGATGAAGTACACAACGCATGTACTTAAGTAAAAGTAGAAATACACTCACTAAAATATGACCAGTAAAAATGCTCCCTTTAAATGTTTACTTGAGTACTTAAGTGTCCAAATGATTTATTATAACTAAATAATGTTCCTATTATATGATTTTTGTCACAAGACTCAGTTTATGTGAAAAGACTCTAAAGTTACTCTTAACACACTTTTTGTCCAATCAGATTTCAGCCTCTATGTGCTGCCATGTCAATCTAATCTGCCCAGGGCCTTCATAGTCAGTACTGCTGGCCCTTTTACTGTAGAGAATATTATCAATGGGTCTGTTCTTTTAACCAATCAGATTTGATATTCTCCTCACAGAGCAGCTAGCTGGCCCAGAATAGCGTCAGCATTTTTCCGTCCTCTGATTGGTTGGTCAGAGGGAAACTGTTACAGACAAGTTCAACTGGCAAAACACGTGTGTATACCGCACTGCACACATTAATACATCTGAGTTAGACTTTTTTACGCCTATGGAGGTAGAGAAATTATTTGGTTTTGGACATACTTTAAAAAACTTTTTCAAAAAAAGCTAGACATCGTGAGGAGGTAGCTAGCTAGCTTGTCTCAGCTCGGGAAAGGGTTTGTTCACCACTTTTGTTCAGCCTCTGAGGAGCGGTGCATATTGAGTCTGCATCTTTGATGAGTAGGTTGTATTTTATTAGAATTTTAGTTTTTGTCATGTTATTAGACAATTATCAATTCTGAACTGCTCCAGATGATGTAGGTGCACAGTTGTGGTTTTAGTCTAGAGGTTTGGAGTCTTCTTGGGTTTCTTGCTTTAGAAAAAATGGTATTCACCCTCAATATGTGAAATGCCTCTGTCTCTGTAATGCCACGCGTTGTTATATTGAGTTTTTGTACAGTATTGATGGTTTCTATAATTGCGACATGATGGTGGTGGTATTAAGAGGGGGATAAAGTCGGGTAAGTCCTCACTAAAGGGCCAGGTACCGAATGCACGGCCCGCCACTGTTCAAAACAGAGCATGCGCTCGATCCTGATTGGTGGTTTGCTGCATGTTTGATTAAGTTTTTATCCTCGTAAAATGGAACGACTTCACAAATGTTATTTAATTTTGATTTAGCAAAATGTGGTTAAGTTAAAAGTATTTGACTTTGAAATGTAGTGAAGTAAAAGCAAAAGTCTCCCCAGATAAAAATACTGCAGTAAATTACAGATACACAAAAAAAGCTACTTAAGTGCAGTAACAAATTACACCCAATCCGGTTTTCCCAATAACTAATATTTACCAAATAAAAAAAATAAACGGTTTAAAACTAAAACCTAAAAACTAAAAACTTTAAACATCATAAATCTTGTTTTTTGGATCGGATCAGTTCTCAAATAAAATTAAATCCTAAATCAACTTATCAAGCCTAACTTCAGCCAAAAAATCAGAACATTATACACGTAAGTTTCTTCTCCCCCCCCTCCCCCCATTCATTCATTTTCTGCTGGGACTTGAAGAGTCGGGAGTTGAACTATTCAGTTCCGCTTCCTTTATATAACCTATGGAGAGTTTGCAAAGCTTTGCTCATGTGAGAGGAAGCGAAATTGAGTAGTTAAACTGCCAACTCTTCAAGTCCGAGTCGTTGGTTCGTTTGACATTCTTCAGCGTGACATTATTGTAACAAGACGCTAAACAATGCAATAGATCAGATTTTTTGGGGGGGTCTGAATCGTGACATTATTGTTACAATAATTTAGGGAGTAACATTTTATATTATTTCTGATTAAAGCAACCAAATGAACTGAATGATAAAAAATAATAATAATAAGTTGTTTATTTTCAAAAATATTTGATTCAAAGAACCAAGTCACTAGGTAGGGGTGAAAAACTATTCTGTGCTTCTGGGGTGGAGCTTTGTGTAGGGGCGGGGCAAACTGATCATTGTTCTTTGGCTGTAGGCTGAAACCCAGGCTAAAATTATAAATGTTTGCAAATTTTTAAATAAGATGATTTTGCCTATCAATTTGCCTCTTCATTAAATCCAATATGGAGCAACAGTTGATTAGAACAGTGTTTCTTTTAATACTATCCCTTCCTTGTTTGCGGTTTTCACAGGTCTGTGACGAAATTGTGCATGCTGAAAGTGTAACCATGGTTTTACCTCAAGGGGACGTGTCCTCTGGTCACCTCTGCCTCTCAGTAGAAAAGGTGTCCATCTTCCTTGCTCCTGAGATATCAGCACAGGAATCCTACTGCCTCGTGTATCGCAGGTACCATTTTTGCATACTAGCATTAAGCATGCTAGCAACCGCATGTCATCCTTTAAAGTTTCTCACTCAGATCTTGGTGGACGAATATGATATTTAAAACTAGAGAAAAAAATGAAGATGTTCGCTTTAATGTCTCTCCTTCACTCTGCCTTGACCCAGTTCTCAATCTTCTGCCGCTCGCTTTTATTAATTCTTTCCCCCCCCACAAGCCACTGGAGAGAATCATGCACTGTTCTTCGACACGGAAAACCTGGTGTGTGGATACACAGATATATGCCTGGAAACTCCACTTCAGTCTGCTTTATTTAGTATCTTATCCGTGAGTTTTAAAAAAAGCTCTCATTTGACAGAATACTTGCCACCTCCTAACGCCCACCTAAACCCCACCCACTTTTTTTCTAGGCTTTCGACTTGTGTTTAACGTAAAGCATCAATTAATTTTCTTTCTAGTCACTTAACGCTCATATGCCTGTCATAGTAAAAAAACAAAAAAGGCATGGCGTTAAATCCTCTGAGCCACGCCTCCTCCTTGAGTAAGCCTGACAGGCACCTAGGAGCACACACAACACCTCCTTTAGCACTCCGCATGTTGCCGATGTGTTCGAGTGGGAATACCCTGCTGCGTGGTAAATTAATGCATGTTTTGTGCATCACCCTGAGGACCGGCACTTTTTTTATTTTGTATTTTTTTTTGCAGTGTAAAAATATTCAATCTGTCTGATCGACTCTTTCCCCGAGGCATTGCTGGAACATTTCCATATAAAAGGCTGATGAAACCCCTGAGTGTTTCCTGAAACGCTGATGTAAGCGATGTTTTATATCAGACAAAAACTAGACTCTGGAGAAAAGACGGGAAAGAAATGGTGTTTATTCAGTTACAATTCTGATAAAGCAGTGATAGATGACTACATACATACATACATACATACATACACAATCCACCTCCCAATACCTTTATTGTAGCCACGGCTATAAAAACCATCAATATTATGGAGATGCAGTATATCAGAGCGCTACATCACAGACAGGAATATCATAGAGGCATTACTAAAGCAAGAAGCCCAATGAACACAATGCAACAAGTCTCCTTTCACTGTAGCCACAACTGCACCACCCGGATACATCATCTCTAGCAGAAGCATCAATATTAACTTCATAAAAAGATTCCTGTTTTTTCTGCGAATTTCTTTCTGCGAATTTTTATCATTACAGATTTTATTGAAATTTGCAATTGTATAAACGCAAAAGTATAATTGGTTCATGAAAAAGCTTAAAAACAGTTTTTTGCACTGTTTTGGGCGATCTTTTCTCACAATGTCCTACTTTTCTTGAAAATGTATCTGCGACCAAATCAATTTCTTTTCAGCATTATGGAATGACAAATTTTTCTTTTAAATCCACAAAAATTTATTTGAGCTTGTGCAGATTGCTACAAATGCAGATTGCAAGCTCTGACTAGTGCGCTTTCTGATCATCCAATCGAAGGATGTGAAAATGGCACCAGAGAATCCAGAGGACCTCAGAGTGGCCAAATCGCAATCTGAATGGTTTTGCTTTAAGCAACATGGTTTGTAAGCTACAGGACACCCACAGTGCACATTTCTGAAGTCATTAAGGTCGATCGATACCTTTGACCCCTTAATGGATAGAAATACAGAAAGCGTAGTGCCAAGAGAAGTTGTTGTATTGTATGAGGGAGTCAGGTGTGGCAAAGAAGTATGTAAGGGCATGTGCATTATATTGACAACACAGTTGGGACACCTGTCCACGCCTGTCCTCATTGCCATGCCACTGTGCACAAAGTGTGGGCCATAAAGATATGCTTGACATGGTTTGGAGAGAAATATCTTGCATGGCCTTATTTAGAGCTGGATTGGAACACTGACTGCACCCCAGGTCTCCTCACCTTACCCTACATCAGTAACACCCTTGTGTCTGAATGAGCACAAATCTCAACAATCTAGTGGAACATTTTTTGAAAGGAATGGGGGAATTATAAAGCGAATTGGGATTAATTGGGACTAATTGTGGAATGCGATGCTTTAAAAGGACATACCAAACTTGAGATTGCAAGGATCGGCTCTGAGCCCTTTCCAGTTTGCAATAGAGATGGACAGGTTAACGGACGAGGTCAGACAGTGGTCTCCATTGACTATGATGATGAAGGACGAGATGAAGGTGCAGAGGCTGTAATCCAGTGGTACCGCTCCTATTCACTGGTCTGGAGGTGGTGAACAAACCCTTTCCCAGGCTGAGACACTTTAGCTAGCTTCGGGGTTTGCCGACCTCCTTACGATGTCCAGCTTTCCTTTAAAACGAATTTTGACCAAGTCAATTTCGGAGTAGGCTTTGCTGCCCCTGACCGCCCGCCACTGTAAAGCACTGCATAAGACTGGTTTGTATAGGAAGACAAAAGCCGTTACGCTGAAAGCATGTCTGGAGTTTGTTTCAATGCATTAAACTTGATCCAGATGCTTTGACTGAAATAACGCACATTTGAATGCCTCAAAACACACCATGCCTACAGTTAAGCATGGTGGTGGCAGCATAATGCTGTGAGGGTGCTTCTAGAAATAAGGGTGAATGGGTGGAGCAAAATAAATGGAAATACTGCAAGACAACCTGGACAAAAGAACAGTCTACTTAAAAAAAAAAAATAGCTTGGAAGGTAGTTCATCTTTTAGCCGGAAAACATGTTCAAGACCAAAGCAATGTTTGAGTGACATCATAGCTTTATTGTAGTATGGTGGAGGCAGCATCATGCTGTGAGGATGCTTCTAGAATTATGGGTGAATAGGGGGAGCAAAATAATGGGGAAAAAAAAGATACTTTACAATCAGAAAAAGTTTGTCCTGAACTTCATCACTTAGAGACTCGAACGAGTCCTTCAAGAAATGATTTCCTCTTATTATACAACTCCTTACTATTTCAACTCAAATATTCAAACCAAATCCTTCCAATGTCAAACAGGTTTGTAATGAGAACTGCTGATTCCGTCCTCATCAGCGTCCACTGACCAAGTCAACCAGGAAATGCCGGAGCGGCCGAGTGTTCCCAGGTGGTCAGATAATAATCTATTGATCGGCTTTGCTGATTGTTCAAGTAGATTCATAAGGCGAGTCTGTCAGATCGGAAAGATTAAACACGAAATCCAATGGATCGGCGTGTTCCAAACTTGATGCCAATTCCCAAAGGTCAGATGGGGAGGAATGAGGTGAAGAGGGAAAACTAATAGATTGCAATTACAAGAACATGTGAACGCCAAACTCATGCCTGCAGAAGATCCTTATCATACGTGTGGACAATGCTGTTGCTTTCATGATGGAGAATTGATTATAGAACAGAAGGACACTGTTGCAAGCACGGACAACGGTTTCATGTAGGGCAGAGGCTGTCGAGGTTCAGAGGGATAATATAGATTTTTGAAACTATAGACTTTATATATAATATAGCGTTTGGTTTTGTTTTTAGCTAAACTTTCTTTTAAAAACAATTTTCAGGTAGCAGGGTAGAACTGCTGGTAGTTTCCTAGGGTTTCCTTTTTGTCGAAAAAAACGCCATTTTCGTTTTTTTTTTTTTATTATTTCCCAAAAGCTGCTCATCCACATTGAAACGTCTGAAAATGTTTACGTCCCTGTACTGCACGTGAGCAAAAAGTACGACGATCTGACGCGTCATTTGCGCCCGCCGTTTATTTACTTTCCGTCTCTTTGAAAAGTAGCGGCGACGCCCAAAAACGCGTCACCGTTTTCATCATCCGTGCTGCGACGTGAAAATGGCGTTTTGAAATTGAGCCACTTTGGAGAGTGTTTTCAAAAAATCTCAGAGGAAAATGTATTTATTAGTGTGGATATGGTTCAAGAAGGAGAAGGAATAGAAGCTTTTTCATTCCTAGAGCAGCTATGAACATTAAGAAATAGAACAATACACAATGATTCCTTACGTTATAAATATACAAGGCAATAAACAGAGTGTCCCGGTGAACTTTATACATTTATAAAACAAAATAGGAAATATATAAAGGGAGCTTTATACAGTAAAGCTGTTTATTTTTAAACATGAATAGATTATTGCGCTGACTCTGTCTGTTTCCTGGTTCTTTCAGAAACACTAACATCACAATTGAAGGACCAGTAAATCAATTTTTTTTACTTTTCTTAAGCTAATAAGAAATGCGTTCTTGCTAGCAGGTTCAGGTTAGCTCGAACCCATCTGCAAATACATGTATATAAACATGTTGTGACTTCGAGATCTATCAGACTTTAAGATTCCCCTCAGTGTCCCACATTTCCACAGCAGTTCTAAAGCAAGATATTTATGCCGGAAGTGCCTGCGGTGCAGTGCAGCAGGTTTAGCTACAGCATGTGATCGCTAAAACCATCAAAGTATATATTATTAATAAATATTGAGTTTCCTCGACAAAATGACGCATATGACGGAAAATTCCGTTTTTTAGATTTTTTTAAAAGATAGAATTTACAAGGCAGCGAAGGCAATAAATATTTTATCAATAATTAGAATTATTTGTATTCCATTTAGATGATTAATATAAAGTCTGTAGGGATACAAATAATTCTACTATAGCTGTAGTGGACATTCTGGAGCACTACATCTAGAGCTGATTAAATAAATTATTTTATTAATTATTATTATTATTAGTAGTAGTAGTAGTAGTATTAATAATTTGTTAATTTTAAATCTGTACATAGTTTAAAGAAATGTAAAGCAATAGAATATAAATAAAGAGTATCGCCCATATGTGAGAAAAACTATTTCTATTATGATTTTTTTAATCGCCAAAATAAAAATTTAAGCAAAATGGCGATTGTTGCCATAGTAAATTCTATCTTTTGAAAAAATCTACATCCTCCACAAAAAAACCCTTCTTTTTCAGTATGCTTTTATGGTTATTACTCACAGACAGCTTCATATTAATGGCAGCCGTCATCAGGGATCACTGCTCACACATACAGTAGCTGTAACTGTACTGGTATAGGAGCTAATCTATTGTAAAACCACTTGTAATCAGGGATTTGAGATGGTGTGAAGTTGTGAGGATGGATGGATGGATGGATGGATGGATGGATGGATGGATGGATGGATGGATGGATAGATAGATAGATAGATAGATAGATAGATAGATAGATAGATAGATAGATAGATAGATGGATAGATGGATGGATAGATGGATAGATGGATAGATGGATGGATGAGGAAAGATGTGAGGTTGTAAAAATGAATGCATTTACACTTTTGGGGAATTTGTAATGTTTTGAGGTTTTGAGAAGAAAAGGGGTAAGGTCTTGAAGATAGGTGAGTAGGTGTGCTTGGGGAAGCTGTGAGGTAGTGAGGATAGATGAATGCATGAGGTTTGGGAATTTGCGAGGTGAGGATTTGAGATTGGGAGGATCTGGGAAGGTTGTGAGAAAGGGGAGAATTGATGTTTTTTGGGAAGTTCTAATGATTTGTCGAATGCACGTGGTTGGGAAATTTGTCAGGATTTGACATTGTGAAGATGAGTAAGAAGGTTGTGATGATTCATCAATATTTGTGTTATGGGATCGCCAAATTGACTTGGTGACATGTAACCTGTATGCTTTAGACCTTTATTTAAAAACAGATTTTACCCTGTTCGAATTGAGGTATTGTTTTTTCCAGAGGGAAAACGGAGAAATTACTATTTGATTGTGCTGAAGCGTTTTCCTGCACAGGAGGCCCCATCATGTTATCATGTTACATTATACCTGACAGCGAGGTTTTACCAATTATGCTGCTGATGCATTCCGTACAGACGGATAAGCTCCGTGTTGATGGACCTCCTCTGGTTTTATTTATTTATTTTTTACACTTTGGCTTCATGTCAAACAGTTTCCTTGTATCTACCTGGACTGTTCGATTAACAGATGAAACTGTGTTAACAGCATGTATAATTTGCTGCCAAACTTCATTCTTCTTTAAGGCCTCATTGACTTGAAAATCAAATGTTGCGTTCTGAATGCACTTCCACCACCTCTCCTTCTGGAATTTTCTTCTTACTATATTTCTTTTAGGTTGACATTGAAACCCTTGTTCTCACCTATGTAATGGCAGCTGTATAGGGATACGAGTCGTCATTTATGGCTAATCATTAACAAGCGTTTCTGCCCACTTTATTATACAAATGGTTCGAATTTATTAACATGATTAACTAGGTTTACGAAGCATCTGTGCATCCTGAGGATTGTGTTTGGGAAGGTTCATATTACTTCAATTTTTTAAAATTTTTTATTTTTAAGCCAATTGTGTGTTTTTTGAATGATACATCATACCAGTGATATAATAAAAACAAACAATTGGCTTAATACTCACAATATTGCCAATACTTTTAGTATGAAGATCTTGACATTTTGAGTTTAATAATTCTATGTTTTCCATGAGTTTGTGAGGATGATTGAATTTAGATTTTTGGTGAAATTTGTGTGGATTTTTTAGGTTGTGAGGATGAGGAAAGGTGTGAGGTTGTGAAAATACGTGTGTGTATGAGGTTGTGAGGATTAGAGAAGCCATATAATCGAAGCATACTTCCGACCTCTGCTCTGGGATGAAAAGGATCGCAAGAACAAAATTTCCAACTTGTGAAGAACATCTCTGGTAAGTTTTACCTGAAAAGTATTTTAGCCGTACGTTTGGAGAAACAAGCTCCTCCGATTCCAAGAGTGTGTAAAGCTGGCATTTATACTGATATACTGATATTTTTTAGTGGATAAAAAAGGCAACATCTCTACATTTATATATCAAAGTAAATCTGAAGTGAATTTGGAATGAGAAACCGTATAAATAACTTGAAAATCTTGTTTTTCCCATTGATCGTTTCTTCCAATCAGCGAATCGCTAGTTTTGTCGGATGCACATTTGCAAACGTGCTTCTCGTATTTTGGTCTGATATTTGCTATATGAATAAAACTATTTTTTATCCTGCTATTGATTTCCTGTAAAACTCCCACCGCTAAATTGAAACGCAAGCATTTACGAACAAATGATCCCCTGACATCAGTCAATATTGATAGAATCCCTCTATATAGCTTTACTTATGTTAGCAAACATTTCGAAATCCATGGAAAGTCATCTATTTCCTGTTGTCAGATTTTATTAATTTCCTAAAAGGCCACGCAGTTTCATCTCCTGAAACTATCAATTTAGCCTCTGTGGGGCCAAAGGGGTGGTGGTTACATCCTCAATGGGGGAGTTGAGCATAATGTGTAATGTGGGCAGCCTGCCTTTTATCAAACTCTTGTGCCAGAATTAGACACCAGGATAGTCTCTACTGTGTGCACCATTGTTTCTGTAAATTACTGTTAATTATAATGTTGCTAAATAATAACTAAGGAGCATCCAAATAGCGCTGAGGGTCTGTGTTTGAAATCAGAGCTATTTTAACCTGTACAGAAAAGCTGTTTACTCCAAACTCGCTTGAAAATGGGTGTGAGGTGATGTGAATGAGGTGGTGAGGCAGTGAGATAGAGGTGGGAGGTTTTAAGGACAGGTTGTAGTTTGAGGTATTTAAAAGTTACATAAGAACAAGGGAAGCTGGGATTTTAAATGTGAGGATGAGTGAAGCGAATGTGCTAAGAGTTTTAGATAAGGTTGGGAAGAACCTGACATTGTGAGGATGGGTGAAGGTGTGAGGATATTAGGATGAGCTAAAAATGACATTTTAAGGATGGGTGTAGGTGTTAGGATGAGGTATAAATGACATGATGATGGGTGAAGGTGTGAGTATGTTATGATGAGGTGGAAATGACATTTTGAGGATGAGTGAAGGTGTGAGGAAGTTAGGATGAGGTAGAAATGACATTTTAAGGACGAGTAAAGGTGTGAGGATGTTATGATGAGGTAGAAATTACATTTTGAGGATGGGTGAAGGTGTGAGGATATTAGGATGAGCTAAAATGACATTTTAAGGATGGGTGTAGGTGTGAGGATGAGGTTAAAATGACATTTCGAGCAATGGTAAAGGTGTCTATGATGAGGTAGAAATAAAATTTTGATGCTGGGTAAAGGTGTGAGGATGTTAGGATGAGCTAAAAATGACATTTTAAGGATGGGTGTAGGTGTGAGGATGAGGTATAAATGACATGATGATGGGTGAAGGTGTGAGTATGTTATGATGAGGTGGAAATGACATTTTAAGGACGAGTAAAGGTGTGAGGATGTTATGATGAGGTAGAAATTACATTTTGAGGATGGGTGAAGGTGTGAGGAAGTTAGGATAAGGTAGAAATGACATTCTGAGGTTAGGAGAAGGTGTGAGGATGAGGTTAAAATGACATTTCGAGCAATGGTAAAGGTGTCTATGATAAGGTAGAAATAAAATTTTGATGCTGGGTGAAGGTGTGAGGATGTTATGTTAAGGTAGAAATTACATTTTGAGGATTGGTGAAGGTGTGAGTTTGTGAGAATTTGCCAATTTTTTTCTAAAGGAGTTTTTTTTTTTTAATCACTGAGCAGTTTATGATGGCTGATGGTCTGATTGTCTTGTGTGCAATTCTTTGCTTACTTCAGCTCAGTCTTCCATATCCCAAGCTATTGGGCTTCTTTGCTACACTCCTAGCTGCGTGAGGATGTAATGATGCAGCACATTTTTTGTGACATCATAAAAACCGAAGATTAAGTGCTAATTATTAAAATGCCATCATTTTTATTGACACATGCCCAGTCTATCTCTACTTAACAAGTCATTAGTGAAAGAAAGGTCAGCATGTGTGTTTCCTTCTATACAACACCCCTCCATACGATTTAATGAGTGCGTGTTAGTGGTCACATGTGGCCTTTTAAACGTGCTGCCTTAATCGTGTGTAATGAAATCTTCTGCTCGATCTGAGAGAGGGCCGCAACGGAGACGCAGCGTGGCCGCAAACAGTTTAATAGCCTCGCCAATTTTGCCTCCTCCACACAGCAGCGGGGAGAGAAAGAAAGAGGCGTAATTCATTGAGTGCTTTTGCTACACTAGCGCACGTTCCGTAATGGCATGCTTCCTCCTTTCGACTTATTCCTGGTTGAAAACACACGCCTACATGAGACATAATAGCGAGAACCATAGAAACCGTCCTCGTATAAACACATGCTGAAAATAAAGTCTCGTCAACTCCCATTCGAAACAGTCACATCGATCTCAACAAAAACAACAGATTAATATATAAAGGTCGGCTTGCACTGAGCTAAAGATCTCTAACCCCACACTCACTATCACGGCAGAACGACGCTAAAGACGAGCCGTTGCACCGAATGTCCTCGCGGTAAATATATGATACGAGTGCCGTGTGTAAGTGAAAAGTGTCCAGCCACAAACAAAGGGTAGAAATGCATGAGCCTAGCATGAGCAATAAAAATGTATCTTTAAAATAACCCATTTATACAGAGATGCGGTGTTCCAGATTTTGTTTCTCGACACCGCCAAAGTAGATCAAGATGTAAATGACATGTAGACTTTCTGCTATAATTCAAAATTCAGGGATGAATATAAACGTGAAATTCTGGGTAAAATCTGCCGCAGAGACATTTGACATACGGCGACACTGAAACTAATCATTTGAGGCGTTTCGAGCGTGCTTCAAGAGCGGAAGAACATCACTGGACGACTCTTCAAACGTCACTTCGCCCTCTTCCCAAAGATGAAGATCCAGCGAAAAGGTCGCCGTTTTGACACCGTTGTGGAGATACATCCAGGACACATTTCAGAGGGGCCACAAACACTAGGGTCATTTTATTGCTGCGCTTGGCTTCTCCCATTAGGGGTCGCCACAGCGGATCATCCGTAATCATGATCCGCATGTTCGAGTTGGCACATGTTTTACGCTGGATGCCCTTCCTAACGCAACCCTCCCCATTTATCCGGGCTTGGGACCGGCACTAAGAGTGCACTGGCTTGTGCAACCCTAATGGTTGGGGTTTTAAGGTGATAGTGTGTAAACATAGATAAATAAAGTACTTTCTAGTAAACAGAGCCAGTCTTGAAGAATTATATATAAAGTATTTTACTATTAGTAAGCAAGTCCTTCACAGGAAATGATTGCCTGAATTCTGGAAACATGTACCAAATGTTGAGTTTCCAAGCAGCAACTATAGGCAGGGATTTTCCAGGCCCTGACTTCAGTTATGGATCTTGGTGCCTTTGGTTTTGTCTTCAGTAAGTAAAAAAAATAAAATAATTATATATATATATTTTCTGAATGTTTGAAATATTCTTGGTCTAATTAATTCTAATGGTCTAATTGCTCAAGTATTTTTGAGGTATCTATAAAAAATTACAGTTGAGTCTTTTGAGGTGCCTCAAGTGTCAACTACAAAAAAAGGCAACAGCTTGATCACGGGGACAGTAAAATACATAAATCTACTGGTGTAATATATGTCGTTACTATTTATGCAATTGATATTTTTTCAAATATGTGTTTAAATCTAATAGATGTGTATAACATCTATTCAAGTGAGGTTAACGTTCCAGAGCAATTTAGAATGTATTTTAAAGCAAATTCACACTTTCCCTGCCAACTGGCCAATTTTCAGATTTTCATTCTTCCTAAAATTATTACTTGTAGAGGTCAATATTGATAAAATTTATTAGGGTTATTAATTTATGGAATGGTTTATTCCATCAAGCAAAAAACGTATTTACGTGCTATAAAAGATGTATAATGAATCATCTTAATGCTTTGTGATGAGTTTCTTTCCTTCTTTTGTTATACATTTTATGTATTATATTTATTGAAGTACTTCATCCAGACATTTATACGTACATATTTGTTGTCATTTAGTTTTTATCTCAATTACATTAGTTTTTTATTTTTCTTGCTTAGCCCTTTTGGGTTTTCTGCCACTTATAAAATATAAATTGTCCTTTTTTTTGTCTTGTTTTTGTATTGCGTATAATTTATTCTTGTGCAAAATAAAAAAATAAATGCTTAATTGGGTTGAGGTCATGTGACTGACATATATTTTCTGAACCATTTGACTGAATCAGAGAAGATTCTCTATTCTCTATAAAATTTAGAATGTATCTTCTATCCGCAGTCAAGCTTTAATGCTGCCTTTATTATGCTGGACTTTGGATCGTGAGCCCTTCCTTTCATTCTCCATACTCTTTTCTTCCTGTACATGTTAATCGTGGGTTCATTTATCCAAAGAACCTTGCTCCAGAAACGTGTGCAGACTTTTTCTAGCAAAGTCTAATCTGACCTTTGTTCTTGAGTATTTTTCATTTTGAGCAAAAGTCTCTGTATTTAAATTCAAGAACGTAACACTTAAATATAGACTTTGAAAAATGATATGCCGACGTTTTTTTTTTTTGAGAGAATTCATGACTTGGCTAGATTTTGCAATGAGCTCTCTTTTCACCAGAAAAATAATTCCACAATTTAGTTGTCTTTTATGGTCTTCGAGGCTTTTTTTTTTTTTTTTTGGTGTTGTTGAGCATTCCTTTTGTCTTTTGGCTTGGCACAAATGATCGCTTTACCTGCATAAATTTTTCATGAGCCAAATAAAACATTCAACACTTGGAATCTACTCCAGACCTTTCAATTCATTCATTTGTGTTGAAATGAGAAGCTTCCTCGCACCTGGCCGTAAAAACCGATGGCTTTTAAACTTTAACTTTAGCATTGATGGTTGTATCAAATGGGTTGAGATATTTCAGATTTTGAGAGTAAATTATTTATATAAAGAAACCTGGGGTTCTTTTGCTCAAATGTCCTCAAGGCTGAGCTCCTGAGAGCTTATTTCTCATGGGTCCTACTATATCCCACCTAAGGTTTATGTTTATTATGCTATCAAGATTTTAAGCTATTAAGGACTATGTATTCCTAAGGCCCAAACTTCTAATGGCTGAATTTATCACTATGCTCCCAATATTCCTCTGTTTAAAAGATATTCAAAGTATTTGTATCCCCTCACCAGTCAATATAATAAGAATCCCACTTTATCAGCTATCCAGCATCCAAACACTGATCAACAATGCAATAAATGGAGAAGAATTCTCCTCCACAACAGAGAAGAATTCGATCTCGATCGAAAACAAAACATCAGGTGTGTGGCAGCTCTGCGGACACAAGATAATAACGATGAGCCAGGTCAGCAGAAGATCACTAAAGCTAACTCAAATATTCACTCTTTACAAACATTGTTAGCAGAAAAGCATCTCGAACTCTTGAAAACTTGCTCGATTGGAACTTCGCTAACAGCATATTATATGCTGATTCAAAACATTATGAGTGAAAAAATCAGTCCTTGGGCAATATTTCTCATCAGGTTGCTGATTCAGCCGTTTTCAACGCACTTTGAAAGGAACTATACGATTAAATATTTATTAAAGAATATACATTGTTTTTTTATATTTGTGTATGACCAGGCATGTATTCCTTGCTGATATGGTTAAAAAAAAATACACATGTGCGAAAATACCAAGGTTTGAGGTGAGGTCCACCGTATGTGTGCGACTCCTGTGTAATTTCCGAATCGCAGTGAGGTCTGAAGAGCAATTCGCAGTCCTCAGGCCGAACGCTATCATCCATTTCATTATTTACATTATGTGAATCGACAGCGTCATGCATTCCTGCCCTTGGGATACTGATAAAAAGGGACACATCTGTTCTCAGTAGCCTCGGGTGAAGACGCTCTCTTAGCAGAAGAGACAATAACAACAAAGCGAATGGGAAAAGATGCGAAATATCACCCTTCGAAACACTTATGAAATCTCAGCGTGTCGCCGTGGTGGGGGGGTGAGATGAGGGGGCACTCTTGAACGCAGCACAGCGTTCACAGCTGATACATGTGCTCTTGGAAACATCAGGGCTGAGCTATGTTTTCACCAGAGGTAATGTCAAGTTTATAATTCCCCATGCTTTTAAGCCCTGCTGTCAGTCATCGGCGCGAACCATTAAACCTAGCTTCGTTTTCTGAGGAAAATCGCGTCAATCATCTTTAGAGTCTTAATCCGACTCAAAACGTGAGCTTTTCCCCCTCCTGACAAGAGATATTACTCACGCCGCAGTGGTCTATCTCGAGCACATTAGCGATACCGCAACGATTACGAGCGCAGGCAGCGCTTCGAAAACAAATCCCTCGCAATAAAGCTAACAGCTATCTTCTTAACGTTCATGGAAACTTAGCTGTGAGTGTGTAATTGCTAAGCTAGCGGCTATTATCGTGCAACGACAATTAAAGGGCACCTCATATTTTTCTTGTCATTTTTAATCAGTGCTCAAGCGCAAAGAACACTTTAAATGAACTATTTATCTGTTTTATAGAAAGTAGCCGCAGGGTTAGCAGCTAGCGTTTCGAATGTTTTCCTTGTGCTCCTGAGAGACTAGTTCTCATGGGTTCTTTGTCTTCCAAATATCGCCAGTACAAATTGAAAGGATGCTCAAGGATCTAGTGTACTCTTTGATCTCAGGGCACTGTGTATGCCCAAACCTATGGTTCCTCATTACATAGAGAAGGAAATCTAATTTCTAGCCAAAAAATAATAATATTTCATATATTATACTATACTATATATTTTTCCTTTTTATTTTTATTATTTTTTTTTTTTACCTGCAAATTACCATCAAAAATGTGTTTCAATAACTGGTTTTAAGGTTGCCAAGTAAAAAAAATTCCAATAATCACACTTGTTCATTTAAATGTTTGTTTTATGTCAATGCCATAACATTTATTTTCAACCCAATAACAAATGAATTATCGCCACACACTTTCCATACATTATCCAGTACGGTTATTATTTTTTGGGAATTTGGGCTTTTTAAAAGTACTTTTAAAAGTAAAAATACAAAGCTTAATAAAAAGCTTTTTATTAAGTTGTTCTGTAGTTCGATTTCAGTTTGTTATTCTGAATATCTTTCATTGTTCATTTGAATAAATAATTGTTGACAAAACGCATGTACGCGTGCGCTTGATTTTATAAGTAGTCTTGTTTTTAGTCTTTAGGCCCTAAATTTTGGCATTCTAGCGGTTAAAAAATGCGACGACACTCTACGTTATTTAGCACACTCGGCTAAATCCTGTCTAAGGACAAAAACACTGAACACATTTGACCTCAAGCTCTGTGCCATGTACACACAGACACACAAACGCTGTCGAATAACAATGCTAAAACACTGAAAAAAAAATCCACTATTAAAAGTTAATTGGTTTTACATTAGCATCGTTATCCTGATCATGCTGATTCATTTGCATGCTACTTTGTATTAAGTAATATCTCTGAGCAGTATTTGCATATTTCATAGGTCTAAAACACTAATTTATGAACGTTGCCATTTGCAAAATGCTAAAAGCAAATGAGCAAACAAGGATAATTGTTGCTCTGCTGATATCTTAACTGGCTCAGGAGGGACTTGGGTATTTAAGCTAATATTTGTCGCTTACTTGATTATGACAGCTATTTTGCAAGTTTTTCTTTGGTCAGGCGTTTTCTTCAGAAGCTCATAAGATAGTTAGTCAGGTGGCGTTCCTGACTACGGAGGTATAAAAAAAATGTTTTATAAGTAATCTTGTTTTTAGTCTTTAGTTTTTGCTTTGTCTCACTTTAAGACGCAATAAATGACGACGATTCTTAAATTAAGAGGTATTCTCTCGTTCAGAAGCTCTGGTTTTAGGATCTTTTTACATAAGTTAAGTAAAGCAAACTGTTTTAAAGCTAGTTTTAACCTAATTCGACTAACTCAACTGCTTGGAATGCATGTTTTAATGCTTATTTTAAGACATTTGATTCTTATTTCAAGAAATCTTACTAAGTGTAATTATTTCACTGCCCTGTGAGTTCATTTGATGACTTCTAAAAGCATATATTTATTTATTATATTTAGACGGTTATTATTTTGCAGTCTTGCTGAAAAATAGTCCAGTATTTGTTCTTTGGACATTAATCGCACGATGCCACGCACTATATTCCTATTCAATTTTCTCTTTTTCCTGCATTCCCAGGATCTCCTGAAGTGTATGATCACAAGGCAAAATGTTCTTAAACTTCCACAGAGCCTTATGTTCGAAGTCTTCATGTTCAGGATTCTTTTTTCTCCAGGTCCCTAATTTTTTGGTCAAATATTCCTTAAGACATATGCTTAAAGTTCTACAATCTTTGAGTCCTTTATTATTATTGGGTTCTGTTTCCAAGGCAGTACATTCCAGGGCGCTCTGTTTCTAGTGTTCTTTGTTCCAATGGTCCTAAATTTCTTGGCCATAAATCATTAATGTCTGAATCCTGTTTCCAAGGGTGCTTTGTTTTTAGGGTTCTTTGTTCTCAGGATCCTAAATATTCTGGGGCATATGTTCTCAAGCCATATCTTCTTGAAACCATATGCCCATATTGCCCCTGAGAGCTCTGTGTCTAGGGTTCTATGTTCCCATGATTGTATGATTCTGTTCATCCTCATTATACCCCAAGGGCTAATACTCCCTGTATTGGGAGCACCTGATGATAGGAAAGACCTATGTTCTCAAGACTGCTTTCACATGTATCAAAGTGTGCTATAAATCCTTTTTTTAATTCTATTTGGTCCCATATTCATAGGACCTGCAACACTATGTCCCCATGTTCCAAAAAGGTCCTCAGAGCACAATGTTCTATGTCCTATATAGACTTCCAAAGGTACAATAGTCTCAAGAATCTATATTTCCAAGCTGCTGGGAATAGGTTTTCAGGTTCTCAGGTTTCAAAGCAATTTTAAAACTAAATAATTCTATTTATTCAATTCGATGCTTAAGAATATTATACCCTCGGAAAACTAATATTTCCAATATTTGATCTTGTATTTGTCGGACCTTCACCCTTTTATCCCTGTAACATTCCCTATATTTGTCTTTTGCTCTTGTTTGCCCTTTTTATTCCTCTTTCTTGCACTTTTAATGTCTTATAATCTCTTTCTTCTTTAGTTTCTTCCTTTCCATGTTCTTGCCTTACCTTTCTTGATTTTTTTTCTCCATTAATTCTTACCTCATTTCGCATGCCTCCTTTACTGCTTTACTTGTTTTCTTTCCTGCTTTTCCCATGTTCACCCTTTCCTCATTTTCCAAGATTTCTTTTTTTCCTGCTTTTACCATGTTCACTCTTTCCTCATTTTCCAAGAAGACCTCTCCTTTTATTCACCTTTGTTTCTTTCTGTTTCTGCATTTCCTGTTCATGCTTTTCAGCCTTTTTCCCTCTTTCCTGCCTTTCCCAAAGTCTTTCCTCATTTTCCCTACCTTTTTTTGCCTCACCTTTTCTTCATTTTTCCCCATTCACTCTTTCCTTGTTTTAGCTACCTTTTTTCTTCATGTTCTTTCTTCACCTTTCCTGCATTTTACGCAATTCACGCTTCCCTCATTTTACCTGCCTCCCTTTCCTGCCTGAGTTCCTTTTTTTGTGTTCTATTCGGTCCTATATTCATAGGACTTGCAACACTCTGTCCCTATGTTCCAAGAAGGTCCCCAGAGCACAATGTTCTATGTCCTAGATAGACTTCCAAAGGTACAATATTCCCAAGCTGCTGTTTTTCACAGGATCCTAAAATTCCCAGGCTGCTTTGTTCTCATGTCTGAGAATCCTGCAGATTTTTTGTTCTCACGTTTCTATTCCTAATTGCACTACACTGCCAAAGTCCTTTGTTTCAAGGGCCCTAAATTTTGGCATTCTAGCGGTTAAAAAATGCGACGACACTCTACGTTAATCAGCACACTCGGCTAAATCCTGTCTAAGGACAAAAACACTAAACACATTTGACCTCAAGCTCTGTTCCATGTACACACAGACACACAAACACTGTCGAATAACAATGCTAAAACACTGGAAAAAAATCCACTATTAAAAGTTCATTGGTTTTACATTAGCATCGTTATCCTGATCATGCTGATTCATTTGCATGCTAGTTTGTATTAAGTAATATCTCTGAGCAGTATTTGCATATTTCATAGGTCTAAAATACTGATTTATGAACGTTGCTATTTTCGAAATGCTAAAAGCAAATGAGCAAACAAGGATAATTGTTGCTCTGCTGATATCTTTACTTTACTTGGGTATTTAAGCTAATATTTGTCGCTTCTTCGGTCAGGCATTTTCTTCAGAAGCTCGTAAGCTAGTTAGTCAGGCGGCATTCCTGACTACGGAGGTATAAAAAAAAAGGGTTCTGTACTCCACTTCTAGGCTCTGTCCTAATTCTCCCAATCGTCCCAAAGGAATGGCTGCCCTCCAGATGCCTTCTCATGCTTGCTGACTCAGCAAAGCTATTCAGAAGCTCCTCATGGGCTGAGGCGACAAGCAGCACGATCATACTAAAGTTGAAAGGAACCAATTGGTGAAAAATGTGTCGTATGTAATATGTTCTAATAGAAACAAGTTAGGAAAGTGGGATAGCTTAGTGGTCGGATTTCTGCTCAGAAGGTCGTGAGATTGAATCCCAATGCCACCAAGCTGCCACTGCTGGGCTTCTGAGCAAGGCCCCTTAACCCTCAACTGCTCAGTTTTATAAAAAGTAAAGTTAATTTGCCTCCTCATGGATTCAACATAGGTCTTTGTCTTTCCTGCCTTTTTTCCGTCATTTTTTTTTTCTTTTCCTCCGCCTCATTCTCTCTTACTTTTATATCATTATCTTTCTTTCGTTCCTTTTAAATTTGTTCCCCCCTTTCTTTCTTTGTCTTTTCTGCCTTTTTTTTTTTACCTTGTTTTAATCCTTGGTCTATTTCTCTGCTTTATTTTCTTTCCTTATTTTTTTTTTTTTACCTCATGAACTCATTTACTTCTCTTCCCCCTATTTTTCCTCTGCCTCCTTCCATTTCTTTGTCTTTCCGCCTTTTTATTTATGTATTTATTTATTTTTCCCTTTTCATCGTATCTTTTCCTTTTCTTCTGCTTTCTTGAATTCCTTTGTCTCTTCTGCCTTTTTTGTGTACATTCTCTTTTGTGTACTTTTCTTCCCTTGTCTCATTCTCTTACTTTCTTTCCTGTTTTTAACCTCATTCTTTTCTTTCTATCATTTTCTCAATCTCATTCTACTTTTGTCTCTCCCATTTTTTCACTTATCTTTTCTCTTTCCTTCCATCCTTCCTTCCCACCTTCCTTCCTTCTCAGCTGTCTCTCTTTTTTCTGTTCACATATTTCAAACTTTCTTTGTTTTCACTGGCCTTTGGTCCCTGCCACATTCCCTTTCTTTGCCTCATTTCTTTCCCTTTCTTGCAACTTATCCTCTCTCACTTGTTCCTTTTTTTCTTTCTTTCCCATGTTTAGCACCTCACCTTTTTCTTTATCCTTTTATATTTTATTACATTCTTAATTTTACCTGCCTCCTTTCCTGCCTCACTTGTTTTTGTCTTTCCTGCCTTTTTTCCCATTCACTCTTTCCTCAATGTCCATGCTTTCCTTCCTCCACACTCTCACCGTATCCCTCATTTACTCATTCCTAATATTTTCCTCACCTTCTTTGTTTGTCGTTCCCACCCTTTTCCCCTACCTCAGTTTTCTTCTTTATCTCCTCATTCCCCATTCACTCCTACCTCGTTTTTTCCCTCTTTCCTGCCTTCCCCACTCTTTCCATATTTCCCTACCTTTTTCCCCACTCAGCTTTTTCTTCTTTTTAGTTTAAAATTTTCCTGTTCACTGTTTCTTTGTTTTCCCTGCCTCATTTCTTTCTTGGTCTTTTCTTTGTCTTTTCTGTCTTTTGCCCTATTTACGCTTTCCTCGTTTTTTTTTTTTTTTTTTTAACTCACTCACCTATTTCTCATTTCCAATCCTTCTTTCTCACCTCACTTTCTTTTTATTGTTCACACTGCACCTTCTTTCCTGTCTTACTTTATTTCTTTACCTTTCCTATATTCCTGCCTTCTTTTACAGCTTGATTTCTTTCTTTGACTTTCCACTTTATTTCCACCTCTTCCTTCGTTCCTTGTTTTTCCTTTCATTTTGTCTTTCCCAAAATTCTCACTCTTCCCTTTCTTTTTTCCTCATTCAGTCTTCCCTTGTTTTTCCTGCCTCACTTTTTTTTTCATGTCTCCTATACTCTTTCGCTGCCTCACTCTCTTTGTTTTACTTTTCTACCCCCTTTCATTCACCTCCTTTGTTTTGCCTGCCCTCATTCTTCGTTCTCTTTTTTCCCCCTGCCTCTTTCCTTCCTTTTTTTCCCCCTCTCAGAGACGTTTAGCACAGGCAGGCTCTGATGATGAAGATTAACAGGCTTCATAGGGAGGCTATAAATGACGAACAAACCGTTTAAATAGAAATAACTGTGAGATCAAACCGTGGCGGTTATTCACCTCGGCTCTCACTCACACTTATCACAATTAAACGTCGGCCACTCTAATAGCACACACACTGATACATACATTACAGCGGCCTTTGAAATAACTCTTGAAACGTGGAAATTTTTTTGTAGTTGGAATGGACCTCATTTACATATAAATTACCCTGTTGAGTTCAAGCGATAGCATTTCCACACAAGTATTTAAAGAAAAAAAAAAGCCGGAAAAATCAAACACTATTACAGATAAATAGATGAGAATTGTGTATGCATTGTTATCGCAAAACACACACACGCACACACAAATATTTTAATTTTTGCCAAGCAGGAAAGCTTGATGTAAAAACATTGCTATTGCTGTACTATCTGAGCTAGCAATCAGCCATCAGTAATTGCTAGCGCTAACCTGTTTGTTTACCTCAGAGATTAATGTCATGTCTGTTTTTATTAATACTATAACATTACTTATGCTGTCATTCTTACCTAACTGCCAAACAAATCCAGTTCATGGACACGTCGATGGGCTAGAGCAAGTTAGCAAACAGTTACAGTTTGTCTGATAGCATTAGCTAGGCTGCCCCAGTATTTACTTTCATTTAACCACAGTGAGTTTCTGTGTAAATATGTATATACATGCAGAGACCTTTTATATGTGTCTTTTATGGTTTTTGAGAGACACTTGCATGTTCCTTTTGTTTATGGAACAAACTCAGTCATTTTAATAGTGTGAAGGTTTCATCTTTATCCTTCATTGGCTTCAATAACACACCTTTTTACACACTTTCGGAATCCGGACAGTTAATTTGTCCAAACATTTAGCTGAAATACTTTTGTCCTGATTCTTATAAAACTAGCCAAAGTTGTTTTATGCTAGTTGGAGATTGTTTACATTCATCCCAGAGCAGTTTTATAGGATTTAGGTGTGGCGTCTGGGCAGGCCGTCGCATGATAGATGACACTTTTCTCTCTTTAAATAACGCTTACAGAGCTCAGGCGTACGCTTCAGCACATCGTCTTGTTGTATGATGATGTCAGTTCAAATTAGCCGCAGTCCAGACGGAATTGCATGGTGTTAAAGTATGGAACGGTTGCTTTCCGTTGGTTCCTTTTAGTTTTCAGAATAAGTTTCCAACTTTCCCAGCACATAAACAACCCCAAACCTATAAACCTTCATGTTTAAATTTTAGGGGGAGACAGTCTGCTAACATCCTCTCTCCTGTTTGAGCGAAAAATTGACTCATTTTTCCTCAGAACCTCTAGTCATACACATGTCCAATTTGTATGTTTCTGGCTTTGTTACATAAAAACAAAAAAGGAACTGCGTTTGTTATAACTTGCTCAGCTTTTAAAGGCACCACAAATGGTCTGTTGTACTAACAAAAATGGAGGACAAGAACTCCAACTCCCAACACCACACAAACTTTTCCACTTCAATTTGCCCTCATACTGATTGAGCAAAGGTGTTAGCAATTAGACACGCTCTCTCACATGTATAGATTTAAAGACATGCACATTTACAAACTCAAGACAAGTAACACGTTTAATTGTCTGCATTTTAGGTCGGTGTTTTGCTCTTTGTTTCATGGTTTCTGGTTTCTGATCTCGCTTTTAATTTCTTGTTTTTTCACATTGTTTTCTAATGCCTGTTCCGCCTGTTTATGGCCTTGAATAATGACAATACGGTCTTGAACGCATACACAACAGTAATAGTAACAATAGCAGTCATCAGCTAGCTTGTTTAATCCAGCGTTAGTGTGAATCTTATCTTCTTCACATGTTTTTAAAGACACCACAGAGAACATTTCCTCCAATCAGAGAAATATTCATTGTAGTTTGAGAACAGGGCATAATAAAAAAAAAAAGGTTATTTTCAAGGAACCATGGGAAAATGGTACCTCAGAGTTTAGGGTGTTTGAATCATAATAATGAGTTCATCAGCTCAAATCCCAGCACCACATGTGGCTGCTACTGTTGGGCCCTTTAGCAAGGCCTATAAGTCACTTGTTCATGTGTATAAGTGAGATAATTATACGTTCTCTGGATGAAGATGTCTGCCAAATGCTAATAATGTAAATTTTATGGGATTAAAAGTTTAAAATATAAGCATTGAGTTACTCTTAAATTATTTTCTTTATACATTTTCTTAAATATTGTATTGCCTTGTATTTTGCAATCTTGATTCACAGAGTAGCATTTGGATTGGATCCGCATATGAAAATAAAGACCGGAAACTTGAACAATTGACAAATCGACATAACGTAAAACCCAGATCATCGAAAATTCTTCACATCACTTCATATCAGGTAAGAACTTGTCTTATGTTTATACGGTTTGGTTATGTGACAAAGGATTTCTCATGTCAGAAAATGGGGAACAAGTTAATTGATTGCTAATTATGCTATGCTAACTTTTTTTGCGTATACTGTAAGTTAGCTAACCGGAGACTAAACATAAAGGAAACGGTGTCATCCTGTGTTTGTGTTTGCATTGCTAACTTTTATCAATTAAAAGGATAGCTCGCAAGTTAAGTAGCTGTTGCTGTACAAATAGTTCTTTTTGCTTAATGAAATACAATCATATATACATCTTCATGGCTAACTGTTCAGACACAGGTGAGTCACGTGTACTCGTCCACAGCGACTGCAGAGACAATTCTGTGTACTCGTCGGCCAATCCGGTTCCGTCCATTAAGGTTGACTTTCACAAATAATATTCGCAGTCCTGTAACTTAGATCGTCAGGAAAAAAATGGGATTTCGACCAGTCATTGTTTAAAAACAAGCTAACAAAACTAAGCGGTCAGAAACATCTTTTTGCCTCCACCGTAGCTCCACCCACAAACAAAAACAAATAAATGTCACAATGTTAACTTACTGATAGAGAGTCTGAAAGGAGACGGGCTGTTCGGTTACGTGAATCAAAACGCACACATACGCACACGGCTACGCAAACAAAGAATGGAATGCAGGAGTTGGCTAGCACAAGAAATCGCTGAAAAGTGACAAATATTTTCTTTTTTATTAAAATGTTAAAATTTTTACATTAAATGCCCTCATCACTAAAATCAGTAAGAGAAGATATTAAGCATTTATGCTTTCTGGTTTTTGTGGGTTTTTTGATCGAGACAGCACTGAAAATCTTTGCAAACTTCGCAGAAGGCTGATTAGCTTGCAAAAAAACATGTGTGTGTGTGTGTGTGTGTGTATATATATATATATATATATATATATATAGGTTTTACATTGTATTTTTATTTATTTTTTTGCCCCAAAATTAGCAAAGATTAATGGTAGTCAGTTCACTAGGTTAGCATTAGCTGGGCTAATCAATATTCAGTTGATCTGTTTTTATCCAGTGTCTAATTTTAATGTAATTAGCTTGTTAGTGGAGTTTTAGCACATATGAAATAAAACTTTCTTTTTTGCCTTACAACAATTTTTTTAAATATGTTGGAACAAAGCACTGATTTTTTTACCGCATGGCTCTTTAACCCGGCCCATATGGCGCCGTTTTTGCAGCGCAAGCACAAGGTTTCACAATGGGAAGTTTTTAAGGAATATTGTGAGGCAGCATTTGGCCTGTTAGCTACTATATATATACTGTACATGTGTGTGTGTGTGTGTGTGTGTGTGTGTGTGTGTGTGTGTGTATATTTGAGGGTGTCCAGTGTCGAGAAAAGCTTTCAAGTAGGCTAACTACGCGATGATAAAGCATCACAAAAGGGAAGTCAATATTTGTGCATGCGTGTTTAGGCTACATAAAAAGCTAATCAGTCACAAAAGCCGTACAGTCCATTGTTGCTCTTTCTAAATGTAGGCCAAGTTCTCCAGCGTGTGTTTATTCCACACGTTAAGATAAAAAGCAGTCACTTTCACTCGGCCGTATCTCATTTCTCAAATCTAATTCACTTCCTTAATGCACTCGGTAGCCACCGGCTTCCCATTTGGCAGCCGTCCAAACCCGAGCACTTCGCTAATGAGACTCTCGGCTCTTACGGCGTCCGGCAAAAAAAAAAAAAAAAAAAAAACCTTTAAATATCTGTCTACCGCCTACCAAAAACTGACGCTAATTAGCAGCGAGCGGAGGCCGTGGAGGTGAGAACGGCTCCGTGGGCTCGTATAATTACAGAGTTTTAATCCAGGTCAGTGGGTACGAGCGCTGCTTTAAATGCCACTGTTTGACGGGAGCAGTTAGCATTAGCAGCTTGTCACGCTCACGGAGCGGATTCGAAGTTGTGTTATTGTTATTGGTATATGGAGCTACTCAAAGTATTAGCGGTATAGCGAGGACACACCAGGTGACCCTGAGCTACAACTTGCGTCCTATTGGCTGAAATTGCTCAAATGGTTACCTCACACAATGTTAACACACCATTAGATTGTTACATTATACTGTTATGATCCATCGGTTTTTAGAGAGAGGTGGGAGCTCAGTGTTGGACTTCTGATCAGAAGGTTGAGAGTTTACATCCCAGTACCATCAAGCTGCCATAGATGGGCCCTTTAGCAAGGCCCTCAGCTGCTCAGTTGGATAAATGTGATAATTGTACATCATTCTGGATTAGAGCATTCTGGAAAAATCTGGCAGAAATTCTTTACTTTAGCAACATTAATTTTGTCCTAATGTTGGTGTGCTAGCTTAAAATGAACTAGCAAAAAACACAATTGTATAAGACACGTTTGGATGTGGTCGCTTAAAAGTTTCCCACTAGGAGAACCAAACCTGTTCCAACATAACACGATGCAAGCTCTATGAAGATCGCTTTACATGGGTTGGAGTGGAGGATCTCCTGATACAGAGCTCCAAACATCTTTATGTCTCTATTAGTACATGGTTTTTCTCACACCCTTGTGGCTGAATAAGCACAAATCTAAACTCCAAAGTCTAGAGGAACATCTTCCTAGAAGAGTGGAGGTTATAGGTTACAGTATAAGAGCAAATTGGAACTCACTGTAAAATGGGAGGTTCAAAATTCACATATGAAACTTCATAATCAGGCTTTCACAAACTTTTTTTTAAATATTGTATCTAGTTACATAAAATACATATATTAGGGTTGTAACTGTACACAAAATTCATGGTTTGGTACGTACAACAGTTTTTAAGTCACGGTTCAGTTACATTTCGATTAACGATGATCAACAATTGAACAGTTTTCAGATTTTACATTATCTTTAAACATTTAAATAATTATACAAAACATTATACAAGTTAAACAGAATAATTCTAATTACTGCAATACAGTTTTTATTTTATTGATTAAATTAGCTCAAATTAAATTGAATAAATAAAATTTAATAAATGGAAAAAAATGGTTTACATTTGTTAGACCTTTTTGGGGAATACAGGTGTCTTTTTTACTTTTATATAACAATTTTTTTATAAAGATATGTTTCTCTTAGCTAGTTATTATAGCACACTTTAACAAATGTTTTCATTCCTTCCATAATTCAATACACATAATTGTCAGGATTTAATTTTTTAAAAAGAAAATTTAAAAGCAAACGCTAAAGAAACAAAAATGGAAGCGGCGGCTATTTCATGTATACGTGAAAAGGTGATCTACAAATCTTATTTCCGGTACGGATCGAGTCGCCACAGTGACACTGTGCTAACTCTTGTGTTTTTTATACCACTGGCATTGTTGTTTTAAATTTTATGATGATAAAAAAATGGGCTCAAAATGTGAGGCAGAGACTAAACAAACGTCCGGTCCGCCACTTAATACGCTCTTAATGGAACTCGAAACTATGTTCCGCATGTGAAAAGGATTGCACCGAACGCCCTGTACTGAAAAATTTCAGTAAGAACACGTGTACTGTTACACCACTTATATATATATATATATATATATATATATATACAATTATAGATAGGTAGCATTCTCCTTAGTTCAGCTTTCACTTGTTATTAAAGTTAGCATTGGCTGTAGCCTGAATTATAAACCTTCGCCCCGGTTTCGCTCCAAGGCAAATGTAAATTCGAACCTACTGTCTTTGCTTACACAAATAATGATCATTAGCAATGCAAAATCAATAGTGTTAACACACCAGTGCAGCTTTAATGAGGACCGTTCATCTCGTAGACTCGATAGGACCACGCTAGTAAATGGTCAAGTCATCCCGGACAAACGTTTGGAGCATAACTAAGTACGCAGTTATATTTTAGATGCCAATCATACCATTATTTGCACCCTTTTTCTTTGCTCTTTAATTTCTACCTGTGTCCTGTTAACTCATGGCCTATAAAACCCCCTTAGGGTTGGTTTTAGCATCGTTTTACCTCACGTTTCTTTCTTTGCTTCCCTTTCGCGGCTGTTTTTTCAAGTCTAAAAAGTGGATGTGTTTCCTATCTAGAAACTTCTAAGATGGGTCGATGAGGCTCCGCTGGGTCCCCACATCACCTGCGGTTATTGTTCTCTCACAATCGTGCTCCTGTAAACAGGCTCTCTCTAATTGTTCTTCGCCTCGAGCTGTCTCCCGGGCTCAGGCTTTGGAGACATTCGGCTCTTTGGAAAAAGTGAAGAACGAGGCTCGGGCTACGGCTAGTACTCTTGTTAGCTCTGATGGGAAATGGGATGTTGAGGTATGCAGGTAAAGGAGTTTTGTTTTTTGTATTGCTACATGCTCACAAGTGTCTTTTTTCGAGTGTCAGAAATATACGAGCACAAAGTTGTGTACAATAAAGGGTTTCTGTATTTGACTGGGGAAGCTGGGTGCTAGTAGCTAATGAGACACCGTGAGAAAAAATACACCAAGCAAAATCAAGAAACCCGGCAGCTTTGTGGCGTAGAAAATGTACAGGATTGTGGTTTTGCATATTGTTGTTCTTAATGAAAATAACAAAGCTTGTTCTCGCTAGTCATTACTCAGTGAATAAACTTACACAGTGACCCCAGTGTTAGCATTACCCATAAACAATGAGTATGATGTCCAAAATATACTGTATCAAAGGATGTCTGGGTCAAACATTTGAAATAGACTATTCGGTTTAAGAAAGTGGATGTAATCTTTGGAATCAACTTCCACAATGAATGTCCTAAATTAGATGTCCTAAGTAATATAACCAAGCCTTAGTTCCAATGTCAAAAACAGACCCAGTGATATAAAGTGTATAATTTTAGACAACAGACAATGCCATAAGCTGCAAAAATATAGTTGCTGTATCTGCAATTATTTCGCAGACCTGTCCCTGAAAGCCATCAAACTAAAAAAGAAAAACTCCCAAAGAAGCACTACCATAAGTAATAAAACCGTTGTCTGAAAAAAAAAAATAATAATAAATGCAATAAACCCCTCCCTAAGTACTGGCCAAATCCTGAATCCCAACAAAAACACCTGCATTACAACAATAAGTACAAAATCCCCCATTTAGGGAAAACCAGACACACTATAGAACATTGTCACAAAAAATAAAACACTGGTCAATGTAATAAATGATAGACTTCTGGCGCCTATATTGCATGCGACTCCCACCGATTTGTTCTTAAAGCTGATGTGATAGAGACAGGAAAAATGGGCGAGCGTACAGATTTGAGCGAGTTTAAAAAGGTCCAAATTGGGACGGCAAGACGACTGGGTTAGAGCATCTCCAAAACTGCAGCTCTTGTGGGATGTTCCCAGTCTGCAGTATCTATCAAAAGTGCTCTATGGCGAATGGGCGGCCGAGGCTCATTGGTGCCAGAGGGGAGCGAAGGCTGGTCCGTGTGGTCCAATCAAACATACAAATCAAACAACATTTCTGTAGCTCAAACATATGTTGGGTCAGGAGGGTTTTAGCCACAAAAGGGGGACCAACACAATATTAGGCAGGTGGTCATAATGTTAAGCCTGATTTGTGTGTGTGTGTGTATATATATATATATATATCATCAAATCCTCCAGTCAGGGGGCATCAGCCCCACCATAGCACCTTGTCACAAAAAACGTGCGGGTCAATGTAGTAAATGACGCAGTGCTGGTGCCCGCAATTGAATTTGCCTCACTGTTTACTGTATGCTACTAATTTTATCGCAGCCTCTTTAGTCTGTATGAGCATTGGTCATAGTATATATTAGAACTGTGCATCTCCATAATTAAGGCCGACACGATTTACATCTCTAAGCATTGCCCACGATTTCTGGACTACAGAAAAGCGAATTGTGCAAAGATTCTATTTGTGTACTACAGTTCAGCATCCAACACCATTATTCCCTTCATGCTCACCTCTAAGATGCAGGTCCTGGGTCTCAGCCTGCCGCTGTGTCAATGGATCTCCAACTTCCTGACAGACAGACCCCAAGCCATACAGGTGGGCAAACACACCTCATCCACCCTCACCCTCAGCACTGAAGCGCCCCAGGGTTGTGTTCTGAGCCCCCTGCTGTACTCACTTTACACATATGACTGTGTGGCCATCCAACTCCACCACCATCAAGTTTGCTGACGACACTGTTGTGGTGGGCCTGATCTCCAATGACGACAAGAAGGCCTACCCACAGGAGATTAAAAACCTGAAGAGATGGTGCCAGGAGAAAATTGTAACTTTATACTACTCTCTCAGGTGCTAAGGACCTTTTCCACTTGCACCATTGAGAGCGTCCTTACGGGTAGCATCACTTCCTGGTTCGGAAACCGCACCATGCAGGATAGGCAAGCCCTCCAGAGGGTGGTGCCATCAGCTGAACGTACCATCTGCACCGAGCTCCCTAACCTGCAGGACATCTACAGCACACGGTGCCGGACCAGAGCCAGGAAGATTGTATAGGACACATTCATTTTCTACTGATGCGAATATGTTAAAAACAATGCAAATGCCAACTTGCATCCGATGAACAGATTTATTTTTTTTCAAACTGTAAATGTCTGTTCAGAAACTGTTCTTTCCTTATAGAATGCGAGCCACTTTTCAGTCATGAGTAGCATAAAAGCGGCAGCTTTATTTATAAAAAGGACGCAAAGTTGTCGGAGAGGTGGCAGCGTTACATGGCTTTATTAAACACTCATCAAAATGAAAAGCGAACGCCGAGCTGCTTTATGAAACCCAGCAGAGGAAGGTGAAAAGCTTCCAGAGCATTCTTTCATTATTGAATCCGACAGACTTTAGTAATCACCTGGGCGAATTAATCGGGAGCGTTTCACTTTGTTCTCATTTTTTCTTCTTTCTTTTTTTTCTTCTGTTTTTGCACTGATTAATAAAGCTGCATAAATCTGCAGAGTTGAAGCCAGGAACAAGTAGCAGCCTTCTCGTTTTGGAGGAGGGAGATATTGTAATTGCATTTATATAGCTAGCATTATTGTAAACATCAGATTTTAGCTGTCACCTCATGTGTTCCTGAGGTAAAATGGTATCTGCTGCAAGCCCTTCAAGATAAGCACCTACAAGCATTTGTAGGGTAAAATCCATGTCGCCTGAAATTATTCTTTTAACCAATCAAATTCACGAGTTATCCACACTGGGGCCATCTAGCAGGCGTCCAAGAACGTCAACATTTTCTGAGGTAAATATTAATGCCTCTGCTAAAGATGATGTATGCGGGTCATGCAGCTGTGGCTACAGTGAAAGGAGAATTGTTTTGAGGTTTTTTTTTGCGTATGAGATTCCTGTCTGTGATGCAGCATTTTGTTATACTGTGTTTCTCTATAATACTGAGGGTTTCTATAGGGTTCCTTAGCATCATCATGACTGTGTTTAGAGGTGGATTAATTCACGTAGGACACCACTGAAGGCCTAGATGTTGAATCCACTGCCTAATACTACATTTGTAATACCAGATATGATCAAATTGACGATTGATTCATTTTGAATGAATGAAGGAATGTTGAAAACAGAAAACTAAATCTAGAATTCTATTTTGACATTTTGTAAGGCGATTAGGTCACTGTGGTATTTGAAGGTGAACAGTTTGTACTGGAGGATTTTTGGGCTGTTGTTAGCCAGAAAGTGTTAGCGCGCACTGTAAATAAAACGGGGACTCGGCTGTAAATATTAGCTGGCAGTGTAATTACAGGTGAGGAAAGCGGTGCCAGTGGAGATCCTGTGAGCACAGCGTGACACGCCGGCGGGGCTAATCACTCTGGGAAAAAATCGGTTTAGGAAATATACAGAAAACCGATGAACACCGCTTTTTACACCGGCATCTCTCGTTTTTCTTGAACGGAAAAAAAATACTCTTGGCTCCAGGAGCTTCATTAAACTAACATACTTTACCGAACAGAGCTTCTCTGGTCAATATTAAATATGCACATATATCCATAAAACAATGAGAAAAGATCATGAATAACAAAATTTTTTATTCATATTAAGCATTAATCTAAATTGAAAAAAAAACAAAGCTTTAAAAGATTTTGTTGAAATAGCTTTTAAATTAAAAACTTCCACTTTTGTATTTATAGTAGCATATTAACTTTTTAAAATATTTTTATTATTATTATTTTTAGAGTGCAACAACTTGTGTTGCTCCTTCATTTTATTTATTTGTTCATTTGCTTGTTTATTTATTTATTAATTATATAATGTAGCATTCCATGTTTTGTTGCTAATGAATTATGTCTTTTCTTTTTTTTTTTTTTTTTTCTTTTTTTAGTGCAGGAAATTATATTTATTTATTTATTCTTTTTTTTTCTTTTCGTGAAGTGTTTAAATTTTCTGTTATTGTATTTCATTTTGTCATTATTTATATATATATATATATATATATATATATATATATATATATATATATATATATATATATATATATATATATATATTTTTTGCACGTCATCTTTAGTTGCTACTTGATTAAAAAATGACTGAATGAATGAATGAATTATTATAATTATTTATTATTATTTAAAATCATATATACAAGTTTTTTTTTCACTTCCGCATTAAATTTTTAGTAACTGCTTATTTGTATATATATTTTTGTGTTGATGTTAGATATATATATATATATATATATATATATATATATATATATATATATATATATATATATATATATATATATAGATAGATATCTATATCTATATCTATATATATATATATATATATATATATATATATATATATATATATATATATATATATTTTTTTTTTTTTTTTTTCTTTTAAGAGTGCAGTGTTTTATTTTGTGTATTTAATACACAAAATAACATTACCAGTTACTTTTTTTAAATGAATGAATTTGGGCTGAAGTGTAGACTACAGTCTAACCTGTTTACAGCAGTGACGCACTGTAGGATTGGAGGATGAACCACTGTAAACACGAAGAAGACGCACTGTGGGCGTGTCTCCATTTATTCAGGTCTGTGCGGCAGTAATGGCGAGTCAAGACGAGATGAGAGCAAGACGAGTTTCTCAAAGTGGAAATATGCTCATTATTTCACTTTGGTTAAGTATAAAGACAAAAAATTTTAAGTCAAATGTAAGCTGTGTCTTTCTGGTTCGAAGCTCGTATCTACTGCGATAAACAGCAACTCCAATCTGTCGAAGCTCCTCCAGAAACTCCATGCCTGAGGAGCTAGAAGCTAGAAGCTAACCTAGATTTTTCATACTTCAGCTGTGAAAAAAAACATTTTTAAGAGCTCAACACAACAGCTTTTATGATGCAGAAGCCACTTTTGTTTTTGATTGTGAATATATTATTCAGCTTGTTTTGTTATTTATTTCAGAAATCCTTGTGATATATTCAGTTTGTGCTGCTCTGACTTCAATAAAATAGTGTTTAAAAATTACTCTGTGTTTGTCAGTTTTGTGTTTGTATAGACCATAACGCATAAAAGGGCAATAATGGAAACATTAAAGAACGTTCTTTAAAAAAGTAACTAAAAAGTTACTTTTAACAGTAACGCATTACTTTTTGGTGTAAGTAATCAACAAAGTAACTAAGTTACTTTTTGAATGAATTAACGAGTAACTGTAACTAGTTACTATTTTATAGTAACTAGCACAACATTATATATATATATATATATATTATTTGTTTCTTACAGTTCACAGGTCATCAGCTAGTTAACTTTTTTCAGGGATGGGAAAAAATTAATTTGATGCACATAAAAAAAAAAGAAACAAGTGGAATATATTCCATGAAAATTTTGGAAATAAGGAAATAATAAATGAAATACAGGAAAACACCTGGAAACACTTAAAATATGAAATATATAAATATTTTGTCCGGATGAATAAAGCTTGTTGTGAACTGCAGAAGGTCGGCACTTGGCCCGCTGCAGAAAAGCAGCAAAATCAATACAGATTACAGTGTGAGCTCATTCCCGATGCTCGAGGAGCTGCTGGTGCTTATGTGGGAAGTTCCTCGATCTCTGACTGATGGTATTTTTCAATTATTTTGGAGCGTTCATAAAAAAAAAATAAAAATAAAAAAAATAAAAACACCAACAACAATTGATTAGGCACTATTTCTTCGACAGCGAAGGCTAGCTCAGAGCATTCCGGCCTGCTGTGATGCTAATTTCTATTCCTTTCTCACTCCTAAAGCAGAGATGAGCAGTGTGGAGTCTCCAATCTCCAGGGGAGAAAATAAATTCAACACCTTTTAGTGGTGCTTCGGGTTTCTTTTTCTTTTTTTTCTTGAGAGGCATTTACTGTAAATCAGAGAAATATTGTCTGAAATAAATAACAGGCTTCTCAGGAGACGGGGCTGACATTCCAACGCGAGAGACAGAAATTGGTTTGTAATGACTGCAACATAACTTCCTGTATAATATCCTTTTCTCTTTTCTCACAGTTTCGTCGGCACGCAAAGCGCCTCCTGGTTACGACATAACTTTTTTTTTACTCTGTTTTTCGATTTGACTGGAAAATTATGCGTCACCTCCAGCTGACCTTGAGTTGTTAGCGAAAATGTGAACAATTAGGGCTCTGTTCTAAAATTGTGTCTTGATACCATCATTTTAATACTTTGCGTGTCTATAACTGATGATAAAAAAATTAAAATAAATGATGAAATGATGAATCAAACATTGAAAAAAGAGTGTGTTAAAAGAAGAGTAAATCCTATCTATCTATCTATCTATCTATCTATCTATCTATCTATCTATCTATCTATCTATCTATCTATCTATCTATCGGCCAGGTTTGATATTTTGAGAGCGTACCTATGCAATTAACGGAAGAAAAAAATATTTTTTTTACGGTTACAGTATGTCCCTCACACAATGCAAATATTGTCGTGCCGTAAACCTCTGCGGTCGAGGACTGTTTATAGAATACAAGGTTCAGCCCTGACGTTTGATAAGAAGACCCTTAAGGTTGTATTTCTTTCATAAATTGTACCGCCGAATAAATGCCAAGTGTAGACATAGCACACCGCTCCTTCTTCTTCTCCACTGGCATTTCAGATAATCCTTCTTATGATTATTATGGCACTTCACAACATCTTTATTCTACCCGAAAGACACGGACAAGCATGCAGTTTCAGCCTTGCCATAAGAAAAACCTGCGACCTCTTTCTTTATACAATATGTAATCAAAGTTACACTAATCATTGTAAAAGGGGCCGAAAGGCACGTTATGTTTTAAATGTCTGGCACCTGGGTCTCGTGATTAGCAGTACTGTATGCGCTTTAGCATCTCATTGTCGAGTCCTTGTTGTCATGTTGTGGTGTTCACCTCAGCCTTGCTCGTCGTCTGAACGGTTCTGCTGTGGTTGCGTTGGTTACGATTGTGATTCCTGGACAATTATAAACAATATTTCAACTTGAAGTCTTTCACAATGAGAAGTAATGATGGGCATGAACCAAAAGGAGAGAAAAAAATTGTAAAGGTGGAAAGAAAGCAAGTAGAAACCACTGATGAGGGCAGCAAGGGCATTAACCATGGAGACAAGATGTATCGAAGGTATACAGCAGGGGTTCCAAAACTAGGCCCCTGTATTTTATAATAAAGGTAGGCTTTTAAGCTAAAATGTCCCTCAGTTATTAATACAAAAATCCATACTGATAGTTTTTCCGGTCCACTGTGATCACAAGAGCGGCCTCTATGGATGAATCACTGATGCCACGTGCTGTTTGTTTTTACAGTGAGAGTGTGCGCTGCACGGAGAGAGCTGCATTACATTTATTATTTCAAAATTATTAATTAGGCAATTATATTTATTATTAATTCATTATTCAATACTGTTTGTCTTTTTTTAATAGGTTTACTATTAGAAATAAGTCACTGCAAAAGAGGCTCATGCCATCCGTTCTTGGAGTGGACCGATTTCCGATATTCACGATGGATAAAAGCTTCTGCCAAACGAATAAACGTTAATTTCATGCATTGGCCCGCTGAAGTAGCCCATAACACTGGGTGTAACTCAGCAATTTTAAGGTGAAGCAGGAGTCACAATTTCTGAATGATAAAATTATGAGCGAAAATTAAAATTACGGCCTTTTCTTGACACTGGGCCACCAGCCAGGACCATACTAGCATTCCCTCGAGCTGATTCCAAATCCAGTAAATAATACAGAACCAAATTTATTGGCTCATTCATTAATGTGTCCAAAATATCAGCAGCACATTCCTTTCTTACCTTAATCAAAAATTTGCGAATAAAATATTCCATTTATTTTAATAAAACTATTAAGTATGTAAATGAATTTTAGCGAGCACTGAATCAATGTAATCACATTATATGAACAAACGTATCAGGACACCGGTGTTTTCCAGTCATACAGTATGTGGTTCTTCTTTACAAAGTTGGAGGCTGTAAGAAAGATCCCCTGCCCTCTCGTCTGTGTCTCTTCTCTGCAAGGCCTTAGGAGCGCTCCGGAGCAATGAAAGAACAACCCACACAATTAAAATCAAGTCTGGTTTATTCAATACAACTGCTCAGAGAACTGGGCTGCAAAGCAGGGTATATGTACACATCAGTCCAAGCCATAGTGCGTAGGAAAGGGGGAGAGGTCATTGCGACACGGACAGAGTTATCGTGTGTTGACAGAGATAGGGGTCAGAAACACATGTGCGTAAGAAAAGGGAACAGGATGTGCTTATAGCTATCTTCTAACTGAACGCCCTTGGTCTTCTAACATCCAGTCACGCGATAGCACAAAATGTACAGGTCAGCAAAGACAGGAGCATCCTGTCTCCAAGAAGGTCAAGATAGGAAGGTTCGCCAAGGCTACTAAAGAATACATTTCAACAGAGGCTTACACTTGTATGGGACGTCTTTGAATGTGGTAGCATGAATTGTTTTCCTACAACTCAACTTGGAGACCAAAGACCATGTCTAGAATGTGCACAAAGCCAGCTTCATGTAGATCTGCTTTACATGACTTGAAGTGGAAGATCTCCTGTTATAGATCTCTGATCTCAACCCTGTTGAACACCTTTGGTATGAATTGGATCGACACCCCAGACATTCTTACCTCACCTACATCAGTTTTGGGTTTTAAGAACTGGTAAGTGAGCAAGAGACAAGCCCAGAAAAGGAAATGAAAAAAAGGTAAGGGAGGAAAAGAGGTTGAAACCTGCACTATTAGAAGAGCCTAAACAGTAACATGATCAGTGGAAAACGATTTGGTTGCATGCTAGCAGGAGTGAAGGGTGGTTTTGCCCTCATTTTCCAGCCATTTATCTTTTATTTTCACTATTCCTGAATACCATCAAACACCCCCACCCCAGAATACCCAACCCCAGAAGCAACTTCACTTTATAGTGTCCGTAAAGCCTCCGTTTGTCTTCACTTTTAAGAGCGGACATGTCTCATGATTTTTTAACGCCGCTCTCAGACGGCAGGGAAACGTTCGGCGCCGTTATCGCATGCCATTTGTTTTGGAGCGAATCGAGTCCGGGGTGTGGCAGCAAAGAGAATTTTAAGTGCGAGATTTTAAATGCCGTTTTCCTCTACCTCTTCTCTCCACACTCACCTCCGTGTCTGTCTCCATCTTTCGATAAAGGAGTGTGTTAGGCAAAGAGGTGAGTAGCAACCAGGAAGAATTTTTTTTAGGTCGGGTGCCGTTTGCATAACAGTGGGAGGGAGAGTCAAACGACGATATCGCTAGGAAAGTGGTGCAAATTGAAAAGATGAGAGGACTGGATACTGAGCCTTGGGGGACACCAGTGGTAGAATATTTAATATAATTATATATTAAATATGATATTTCCTGACAAATCAACTACAAAACTGATTCTTACACTAAGCAAAGATCTATAGATATACACACTACATATAAGGACAACTTTTGGGGTCTTTTCCAGCCAAATGTGATTCTTCCCCAAACTGTTAATACAAAGTAGGAGGCCCATGATTGTATAGGATGTGTTTTGATGTGGAAGAATTCCATTTTCCCTTCACCTGAACTAGGAGACCCAAACCTGTTCCAGCATGACAACGCCCCTGTGCACAAAGACATGTAACTACATGAAGATATGGTTTACATGGGTTGGAGTGGAAGTTCTTCTGCTACATGCACCTTTAGGGTAAATTAGAACTCCGACTGCACCCCAGGCCTCCTTTCCTCGACTACATCAGC
This sequence comes from Silurus meridionalis, assembly GCF_014805685.1. Taxonomy (NCBI): domain Eukaryota; kingdom Metazoa; phylum Chordata; class Actinopteri; order Siluriformes; family Siluridae; genus Silurus; species Silurus meridionalis. Next base: position 17,727,332 of record NC_060907.1, read on the forward strand.
ACCTGATTTTATGTGGATGAAAGAGCGCAAATCTCCACCACCACAATCCAAAATCTAATGGAACATCCTCCCAGAAAAGTGGAGGTTCGTTTAACAGGAAATGTAGACTAAATGTAGAATGGGATGTTAAAAAAAAAAACACGTACAAACTTTCTAAACAGGTGTCCACATAGTTCCCATGTAGATAATATTCCGTATAATGTACGTGCTTCACTAAAACTTTCGGCATTTCTGATTGACGCTTATTAGTTTTTGTTTTGTTTGTTAATGATACTCACTTTGTTTGGTCAAAGCCAATCTAATGTAGATATAATCTCCTAAAATGAGTCATTGTGTGTGGCAGGAGCAGCATGGCACCATTTTTAATTTGTGCCATTTAAAAAATTGGCACCAAAAAAACAAGAGCAATAATAGAAAAATAAATAAATAACAAAAGAATAAAAGAAAGAAAAAAAAAAAAAAAAAAAAAAAAACATGCACACTGTGGCAATTTGTTTGCGTGGTGGTTTGCCAAAATCTTTATTTTAGTTTTACTTATTTGTATTATTTTATTAGTAGATAAGATAAGCTACGATATACTTTTAGGATAAGAAAGTACTTTATTAATCCTGTAAGGAAATTATTTCACCAGAAACTGCTTGAGTACAAAAAAAATTGATTTAAATGAAATATAACTGGTTATATTTGTTTTATAATAACTATCATGTTTTATTTTAATGAATCATTACATATTAGGTTTATATGCCAATCATTGCCCATTCGGTTCATGGGTAGCAATAATTTAGCAGCTGCCTGTAATGAGAAATAATAACTATGTGTATGTGGGTGTTACTCAGGAATGATTAGAAAATCATCAGACACAATCAGACACCTTCATGTTTTTTGCCTTTGTTGTTTCTGCTTCTATTGTTTGGTGCCACTATGGTTCCTGCATCTATATCCAATCCAATGGTTCTTTTCCCCCATGGGTCCTGGCTTTATGGTTCTTGCCTCCATGGATTCTACCCTTGTGATTCCTCCTTCCATGTGTTCTGCCTTTGCCTCTGCATTAATAGGTTATGCCCTCATGATTCTAGACTGTTTTTTTTTCCTTTACAGTTCTTGGCTCCATTGTTTTTCTTTCATAGTGATTTCTTGCATGGTCTCTACCCTTATACGTTGGTTATACATGGTTCCTACTTCTTGGCCTCCAGTGCACCATGATTCCTGCATTTATGATTCTTGCCTTTATGTGTTCTGCCTTTATGCTTCCTACCCCTTTTGGCTCCTGCAATTATGGATTCTGCCCTCATGGTTCCTCCTACTGTATTTCCTCCATCTACAGTTTCTGTGATTATGATTGTAGAGTTCCTGCATTTATGGTTCATGCCTTCATGGATTTTGCAATTGTGGTTCCTCCTTCTGTATTTTTCCCTCTACACTTTTTTTGCGAATGTAGAGTTTCTGCCCTTATGGTTCATGTCTTCATGGCTCCTGCAATCATGGATTCCGCCCTCATGGTTCCTCTTTGTGTATTTCCTCCCACTACAGGTCCTGTGATTCTGATTTCTGACTGTAGAATTCCTGCTCTATACTTCATGGCCTCTGCCTATCTTACAGTTAATGCTCTTATGGTTCCTGACTGCATGGTTCTTGTTTTTGCACAGTTTCTGGCTTCACGGCACCCGCATCTACGGTTCTTGACGCTGCAGATTTCCGAAGGTTTTCTTTTTTATTATACTCCTATTCAAATGAACAAGATTATAAATAAAGAAGTACATAGCCACTGACTCCATGTGATGCACCATCTTGAAACTTCCTGCCCTGATGGTCCCTGCCTCCATGCTTACTGCATTATTCATGGTTTCTATTTCTTGTGTTCCATGCACTCCTCTTTTGGTCAATCCAGGCATCTACAATGTCGGCTCGCCAAAAAGGATTTTCTGGCCCCCGGTTATAAAACAGGATTGGGTGGGTGTTGGCAGGCTCGAGCTAAATCTGTTATCGCACAGCAAGAGATAAGAACCAAATCTAATCAGAGCGACAGAGAGAGCGAGAGCATGTTGAAAGCTTTCGACTATTTCTTTAGCTCGTTTTTTAGCCTTAATGTTGATGTTTTAAGGTTTTAAACTGCTCGCTGGAGAATGGAGGAGGTGAAAAAGATGGAGGTGGAAGTGGGTTTTGAATCAATTCGGTCCATTTTTAGTGTCGGGTTTCGGTTCGGAGAATCGAATCGAGAATAAAAGAAATGCGAAAAGGCAAGCGCACAAAGGAGGAGTTCATGCCGAGATCTCAAAAGGAGAACCATCAGAATCTTCTCCGTGAAGAAGAAACCAGATTAATGTTTAATGCTAGGCTGAAGGTAAAACCCGGTGAGCTGCGATTGGCCGAATCGTTCCTGGAGTTTATGCTAACACAGATGTGTGTATGCTAATGTTGTGTAAAACGACATTCACAGAGGCGTTATTTAAATCTTCCTTAATGGATTTGAAGTATTTCTTCTAGACATTTACCAGATTCCTTAGGATCTAAAACTCCTCCTAGTTCTAGCTTTCTTTTGAGGTTTTAAATTGGGGCCATTAACATTTTTTTTTTTATAATTTTAATTTTTCTCCAACACAAATCCCGAAGGAGAATTCCTTCCATTATTTGTTTTTACATTAGAGTATTTTTTAAAGCATCTGTTGTAGTCTTTTTCATACAACCTGCACAATTTCCAAACAGAAAAGGGAATGGTTCCATTATTTTGTTTTCTACCAGGTGGCTGTGTTTCTCAATGGACCATTTAACCTTTCGTTTGAAAGAAAACACTGGGCTGAACAAAAGGAAGAAATGAATGGTTCCAGCTTTCTAATGGAGTCTAAATGCACTCGATTCTAAACCGGATATGGTAGCATGCAAAACTTTTCCATCTGCTCTTAAAGACAAATGAAAGAACCTAGGGAAAGATATACTCTGGGTTTTCTTCTAGAGGGTAATAGCCCTAACTTTTGAATGGGGTTTTACTTTTCTGAAGAACCGCTTTATCCATTTTCCCCCATATTGAGAAACCTGATTTAATCCTTTAAATATAAGAACTAAATTAATATTTTAAGAAGATGAAGACTAGGAACAAGTCAATTGTACTGCCAGTCCGGAGAGATAATTACACTGAGAGTTCTTGAAATAAAACATATCAGGCTTTAGAAAAGAAGAAAATGGCTTAAAAGCATTAAGCATTAAAATACGTATTCCATGCAGTCGATCAGTATAATTAACTTAAAACTAGCTTATGATTTTCATAAAAAAGGTGAAAAAACAGACTTAAAACCAGAGCTACTAAACAACCCGAAATTCTCTTCATTTAAGAATCATTATCTATTGTGTCTTAAATTGAGACAAAACGCTAAAACCAATATTACTGTTAAAATCAAAATCACGCATACATGCGTATTGCCAACAATTTTTTATTCAAAAGAATACCGTCATGTAACACAAAGTGGTTATGTGCTGCTACTCAAAATACAGTGGTACCTTGACCTACAAGTTTAATTGTTCCGTGGATGAGGTCGTATCTCAATTTGCTTGCACATCAAATCAGTTTTCCCCAATTTCCCAATTTGCTGGTAAAATATATATTTTTTTTTTAGGTTTACTAAGTGACGAAGATCTTAAAACAATCATAATAATCTTAAATAAACCGTTTGCTCTGTGTTTTTCTCTGCTCTGCTTTATCATCGTCTTTTCACCCACTGACTTATGAAGGCCGGTGTTTCCCGCGACTGCGCGTTCAGCCTTGTGCTGCCATCTGTTGGCGCGTTAGAAAACTAGAATCGAAACCTGTTGATACCACCTCGTACATTTTCTCCAGCAATTCTCTAACACGTCCTCCAGAACACGTCGCGTTTGTAGAGTCTCGGCTCTGAAATGTTCATTCCATCAGCGGTGTGTTAAAAAAAATTGGCCCCCACAGTTCCATGGATGATTCCAATCCAGGATCCAAAAGTCAATTTAGAGTGAAATTGCGTTTTCGAGTCACATAACGATACCACCTGACTCTCGAGTGCAATTACTCTCGGGGGGGAAAAGGGGAAAGTGGTTAAGATGTTGGATTTCTGCTCAGGAGGTCGTGATCTCAAAACCCAGCATCACCAAGCTGCCACTGCTGGTCCATTAACTCTCGGTTTGTATAATTAAGATAGTGTACATGGCTGTGGATAAATGCTGTATATATATAAATGCGATCTTTTTAATTGCCTGCGGAAAAAATAAGGGTTCGGAAACGCTTATTTATAATTGTTTTATTAACAATTTCATATAAGACCATTCTATAATAAAAACGACTATTAAATTGAATCTTAGAAACCTGGCTGTGTGTGTGTGTGTGTGTGTGTGTGTGTGTGTGTGTGTGTGTGTGAGTGAGTGAGTTTGTGCCCGTGTCTGTGTGCCGAACAGATTTCCGGGGAAGTCGACGGAGACTCTGAGATTAGTAACAGGTCCGTTGAGCATATGGCGTACCCAGAGGATACACACTACTCTGCCATGTTTCTGACGATAAATGTGACTGCTACTGCTGCTAAATCGGCTTCATGCCCACGTGCACGTGTGTTTGTGTGTGTGTTTGCAATAAATATTTAAAGTACAAGCTTGCGTGACTAATATTTAATTTAAACCCCTCCCCACTGCGATCGGTTCTCCAGCAACAGTTATTTACAGAGTCACCGCACACTGAAACCCACCACGTTGACTGGATTTCTGAAAACGCTAAGCAATCGGAGGATAATAACAGAAGGGGAAAAAGGAAAGGCAAAAGACGCAATGGATTATTTGTTTATTCGTACCTCTTTGTGCCACATTTGTTCTTTTTATTTCCCAACGCAAGTGGACAGAGTACCGAGCCTTGTGGAACACCATCGATGTGACGTGTTTCCTGCTTTTGGTTTCTGACTTGCTTGGAAAAAGTTCTGAATTGAAAAACGTCAAACCAAAACCTTTCCATGTTGAAGATTTTACCCTAAAAAAAAAATATCAACAAGGATTTCCATGTTTCTGGTTACAGGTTAAATAGCGAATGGCTCCAGGATACAGTAATACTACCTTTTTGAGTATTCAACATTCCTGTAAGTTCTTCCAAGAACTTTTAAGCCAGAAATAAAAAAAAACAGCAAAGAACAGATATAAAGGCCTTTTTAAGAGATTTGAAATGGTTGAGTTTTCTTTATTTATAAAGCGTATTTGACATAGAGCATTTGCATTAACACATACTGTACAGACCTGTAAGATTTTCCTTAGAAGAAGAAGGGTAAAAAAAAGTCTAAAGAATTAGATATAAATTATTATTTTATAATTTTTGTATTTAAAATATTATGAAAGTATTTAAAACAATATTATTTGAGAATTCAAACTGTTAATTGTGAAAAAATAATAGTGTTCAACAGGGTTAGAGGTCTATAGCAGGAGATCTTCCACTCCAAACCATTGAACACAGACCTTCATGAAGCTGGATGGTGCACAGGGGCATTAATATTAGATATTTCTATTGTTCTCTTTTTTTTTTTTTTTTTTTTTAAATCTCTTGATTTGTTTATTTTCTCGTTTTCAAAGCGAACGAGGTTGTAGGACACGGTCGATTCTGCACGTCGTGTGTCTCCGACTGTCAGCAAAGCTGAGCAAAGCGCTAATGGTGTTCATTGGAAATGTGCACCGGCGACGTTTTCTTCGACACGTTCTCAGCGTGTATTAAATGCGGTTGCCATAGCAATGGAGCATACAGACTTTTGTGAAATTTCACACCGATTTCATAGATGAGGAATGTGTGTGTGTGTGTGTGTGTGTGTGGTTGTGCATGTGCGTGCGTGTGTGTGTATATATATTAAATATAAAGACATAACATTTAATAGATGGCTCATATTTTTATTTATCATTGGGACATAACTGTTGATTATCTAGTGTCTATATTCTCTCTCTCTCTCTCTCTCTCTCTCTCTCTCTCTCTCTCTCGCTCACTCAATAACCTGAGTAATTACACGCCTTGTTTTCCCGCTGTGATTAATTATATCTGTTTAAAGCAGGGATTTCTTATTTTAGAGTCTCCTCATACACACACAGAGAGAGAGAGAGAGAAACACAATTAAAAAGTAAAACCTAAATAGAGTAACCATGGCGAATAAACAATCAAGCAAAACATAAATAAGAGTGAGGCATAGACAAATCAAACTGAAAGACTGAAAGAAGCAGACAGTAAGAAACCGTTTACACAGTCCCTTTCTCCAAACAATCAGCTGAAATTCTTTGCTGTACTATTTGTAAATATGTTCTTCTAGATTTCTTGTTCATCCCAGAGCAGCTCAATAGGATTTAGGTGCAGTGACTGGGCAGGTCATTCCATGATAGATATTGCTCCAGACGACTCCTTGCTCTCGGACGTTTTGACTCATCGCAGTCCAGAAGGAATCGCATGGCGGTGATATATGGAATGGTTGCCATGTTGGATAAATTTTCCTTTTATTAGTCGACCTACATGTATATAATGAGGTAGTAAGTTAATGGAACCTACAGTACCGCTTTCTCTCTCTCTCTCTCTCTCTCTCTCTCTCTCTCTCTCTCTGACTCTCTCTCTCTCTTATTTATAAATATATATATATATATATATATATATATATATATATATATATATATATATATATATATAAACCGTCGTAAGTCGATCAGGTTGTAAGTCAAGAAGAGTGACTACTCTATGATGCTTTCCGACCTCTAAAATGTTGTTGAGTGGTCACTGGTCAGGATCTGACTGTATATAAATATACAGAAATCCCCCCACTTTTCTGCGGCTCGAATCTGGCGCCCCGGTTTATCGCGGAATTGCATTTGCCACATAACCAATTAGTTTGGCAGATTTTCCCGGTCTCTTGCGGGGATCGACCAAAAACGATAGGGAATTGTTTTCGTGGAGTTCTATGTTGAAATAATGAAATTTATTAATAAAAATATAATTATTAATTCTAAAATGAAGTAAAATGTTAATACAGTACTGCATACATAAAGCATTTTTGAGGTGTCGTCTGTTTATACTTTTAATTATAGCGGGCTGGTTTGGAACGTAACCACCGTGATAAACGGGGGATTACTGTATATATAATTAAATATATAGAAATAAATGTCAAGAAATAAAGATATTATTATTATTATTATTATTATTATTATTATTATTATTATTATTATTATTATTGAATTTATTGCAAAATAAAAAAGGAAACCTTTTGAATGATTCAATGATATTTTAAAGCTAATAATAATTGTTTAGAATTTTCTTTTCTTTCTTTAATTATTTTTTTTGCTGTACTAAATAATAAAGTAGTTTAAAGTTCTAATGCATTTTTGCATTGCTGCGTTATTTTATTTGGTTCAGATCCGGTTTCTGCTCATGTCTGGTCATCGATTGTTTCTCTGGTGTGTCTTGATTCCACACAGCTGTTATCCGTCTGCCCTTTTGATTATTCTGCGTAATTAACCCTTGCGTTTCGTTGTTCTTGGCAAAGTATACGATCCAGTCATCATCAACATTTGAAATTCTGATGCCTGTCCTGGTTTTAAACCTGTAATTCTGTTCTCTGAATTTTTTTTCGCCTGTAGTCTTAATCAGTTGTTTGATCACTTGGATCCAGACGTTGCTCTGACGGCCATAAAGCCTCGTTTGCCTGCTCTTTACTTTCCTTTTTGCCCACCTGAAAGAAACAGCGCAATAAAAGTAACAGAAAAGAAATATCAAAATAAAGAAATCAAATAAAAATGCAAACCTGTCCTTGAGAGTACCAGAGACTTGATTGTAAGCTTGATGGAAGGTTTTATTATCAGTTTTAAATATGTTTAATGTCTGGTTGCTGTTTTTCAAGTTTATTCTAATCTAGAAACGACATAAAATTTGATGTATCGGATACAAGTTGAAATTTGTCTCCCGATGCATAGTTTTGAACATATTTGCATCCAATACAATCAATAGATTTTTACATAAATATTAGTAGATTATTAGTATTGCTTTACTTTTATTATTAAGAAAGAGAGCGCATTCTCTCAGTATCTAAGAAGTCACATAGAATACAGATTAACATGGCAGAGGTAGCGCTGCATCTTTCTAGAGACCAAACAAGAAAAGAACATCTGTTTTTTTTTTAATGGTATTCTTTTTTTTTCCTTTGTAAAACGGTGAATTTTAACATCTATAGCATTTATATATATAACATTAATGTTGGTTAGAAAATAATAAAAGTAACCTTTTTCAAACACATTTAGTATGTCTTACAGTAAAAAGCCATTCAAAATCATCCATATCATAGTGATATAGACCATGTCCACACTCATGCGTTTTTCGTCGTTAGAAAGTGCATGTTTTTCCCTCCGATTTTTGGCCTCCTGTCCACACTGAGGCGCTGTTTTCAGTCAACGAAAGCGTAGCCTTTTTAAAGTGGATAAAGTGGATTATTTTCGCAGTATGGACTGTGAAAACGGAGGCTTTCGAAAATGCGTTTTTAGTCATTGCCGCGACGTTTCGAAAAGCCGGAAAATCCAACACCAGCGGAAACGATGCAGGTCGAAGCATCTTGCGTTTTGCTCATGCGCAGTACAGGGACGTGAGCGTTTTTCGAAAGTTTTAATGTGGATGAGCAACTTCTGAAAACGATCAAAAACAAAAGCGTGGACCTTTGTGGCGTTTTCAAATTTTCTGGATGTGTAGATGTAGCCTTAGACATGAGTTCATACCCAGTTGGGGTCCACTGTTCTCAGTTTAAAAAGAAACGACATTTACGCTAATGGCATTTGGCAGACGTCCTTATCCAGGGTGACTAATAGTTATCCCAGTGCTAGTGACAGTTGAGCAGTTAAGGGGCTTGGCACCTGGCAGCTTGGTGGTGCTGGGATTTGAACCCATGACCTTTCGTTTGCAAGTCAAACATCATAACCACCACCAAAGAAAAATCTAAATTCATAATGTGCGTTATATCTAACCTCTCTAAAAGCGAAAGATGTTTAGAAGCTCGGTTAGCATCTGAAACAGACAGACATCAACTTTACAGAGTGTACAGTAATAACCACCCCTGAGTCACTAAGCTTACCTTGGAGGTCAGAGACGAGCTGCAAAATAAAGCCAGAGAAGATAGCCGGGAATAGTGATAGATGATATCTAGAGCCAATAAAAGAGCGTGTTGTCTTTTTTTTTAAAGCGGAGAAATGATTGAGCATCAGATATGGCTGAGCTGCAGCTCGATGCACACTTCGGAGAATACTCCCTCCCACACAAACAGCGGCCTTGACTGGCTTCACTTGATCAGGCCACTCTTTGACATTTTCCACCAACAGCGTCTGCATATTCCCGACACAAACAAACAGCATGTAGATAAAGTTATAGTGTCATATAAAGGCTACGCTGGCAACCCACATCAGTACACAGCAAACACCCCTGACATGTCTGGCTTCAAGTTGTTTTGCCAGGCAAGCTTAGCAAACACTGGCAAACTAACCTTCTCAGAGGGGGGTCAGGGTTGTGTCCATGCTCTAAAACCCCCTTGAAGGATTTTCTTCCACAGATGTCTTCTGGGACTGTTTCTTCAGATGCTATTTGTGGTGTCATTAGGAATGGCTGTAAATTCCTTCTCTGAGATGGCAATACAAATTGTATGCACCAGTATTAGTTTTATTTTATTTTTGACGCTTTATGCAAATGTCCCCTGGTGGTTAGGATGCGGCGCTCTCACCGCTGCGGCCCGGGTTCAATCCCCGGTCAGGGAACCAACCCCAGCCACTCTTAGTGCCGGTCCCAAGCCCGGATAAATGGGGAGGGTTGCGTTAGGAAGGGCATCCAGCGTAAAAACATGTGCCAAATCAAACATGCAGATGATCCGCTGTGGCGACCCCTGATGGGAGAAGCCGAAAGAAAGTTTTTTATGCAAATGTATGTTAATTGTAAGTGAAACCAGACTCAACATAGAGCATTAAGACAAAATATTCTTGCAAATGTTTTTAAGTAATTATGGTGTTTTAAATGACATAAGTCATCAGGACACCAACTGAACTTTTGCTATGTTTCCACATGGACTGTATAAATTGCCGGATGTGTGCACCATGGTGGATTTTGGTGCTGGTTTGAAAAATGTATGATTACAAATGTTTCTCTTATTAATTAATTACTCAGTGGAGTTTATTAATGAATACATTTTTATATCTGAGTAAAGAAAGGACATCATGAAGACGTGTGTTGCGATGGTTTCATTTTCACCTCTGATATTAATTTCTTTATACTTATTTAAATGGTCAAACAGAATTGCTTGCTGCATTCGCGCTTTAATAAAATAAGTCTTATCAAAATTAATTTGCTTTAATGCGTTATTATATATATAGTCATCCCTCGATTTATCGCAGTTCGAAACTGGCGGCCCCACTTTATCGCGATTTTTGAATTGGCGCATAATGATTTTAAATGGTCACGATTTTAGCTCATCATTGGTTTTAGTATCCGTCAAAAAGTTGAAGACATACCTCACCAGATTTAGCCAATGAAAATAAAGAATGAAATGACGTATAGTAAAGAATGTACTATAACTGTGATATTTCTACGAATACATCTCGCTATATTCTTGCAAATGTTTGATCCCCAAGTCGACTTAGGATTTTTATAAAAAAAAAATTATGATGACGATGATGAAAAATATTACAATTTTTAGAATATAAATTTTTTTTTATTATGTTGGGACATTGCCAGGATACCTTGTCTCTGGGTTAAACTGCATAATATTTTCAGGTTATTTTGGTGTTTCAAAGCCCAATTTTAGCTCTTTCTTATTTTTATCAGCATCACTGGACTATATTGCCACAATTGTAGCTTGAAAATATAGTTAAGAAGAGTACATTATATAATTAGCAAAACAGAGCAATTTACACTACTGTATTGTATAAACTTTACAGTATGAAAATGTGAATATTTTTTTAATAATTTCGCATCGCCATAGTCGTTGTAAGGTCGAAAAATCGTAACTCTGGGAATGCATACTGTATTGTTTATACTTTACGGAAAGATACCTTGCTCCGTTTTGCTGAATTATATACTATAATATGTTCAGTTATTACACTTTGACAGTATTTTTCTCAATACTGATCATTCTTTGACTCCAGGGTAGGCTAGCAATGCCTCGACTTTATCATTTATCATCGTCATTATCATCATAAAGCATTTCCACCGTAGTTCGAGGACCAATTTTTGCATTTATTATTACATTTTTTTAGCTAAATAGCAGCAATGTTCTAGTGCGAATATTAAAGCTACAGCATATTAATTACAGGCTGAACGTTTGACCCGCAGCCGAAACTACTGTCAGAGATGCTGCTTTTGAAAATAGATCCACAGTGAATCTCTGACAGTAACTCCCTCAGGGAAGGTTGGAATTAAGGAAAGATTTGAAGCATGTCGACCCGATGGCTGACAGGAACATATCCTTATCCCACTAAAAATGACAAATTCTTTGGAAGCATGTTTTTTTTTTTTCCCCTCAGAATAGGGGGAAAAGAAGGTGCATTAGCATGTTAGAATTCGGGACAGCTCGGCTGGCCCTTACGTCCTTTTCCAACTGTGGTTGTGACACTGGCAGTTCTTGAGGCATTGCAGCAATATGGTTGCTGTCAGGATAGCAGAGAATTATCTCACATAGAGGATGCACAAGTGGGTTCATGCACAGTTAGCGTCATGGGGTGTGACTTTTCTTTCAGGTGGCACCATGAGGTGGTAGCGCAGACTCTGTTTTACCCTGAATAGCCTCCAAAGCCCCTCTGGGACTGACCTAATGGCCTACTATACTGTAGGTTTTGCAGCAACAGACCATGGCTAATGGACCCATAAAGGTTATTATAACTCCACATATGCTTTTCTAGAATATACTTGTTTCCTAGTGACAGATGCAGTACCTCAAGCTAGACTAAAAAAAGCCTGTTGGGTTGGCCCCATGATACAATGGGCAGACTGATGGCTACGGCATGACACTTCAGGAGTGCTAAAAACTAGCATGACGAGGCTTCTAACACCATGCTGTAATAGGGCTTTAGTGCCTATCATCTGCCATGCTTTCAAGGCCTTAAATATGGAATCACACCATGTGTTGGAATAACTTAAACACTACTCCATGTGGACCCAGATGGGATGCTGCATTATACTTTTTTGGCCACCACATGCTTTGGCTTGAGCTCATAATGCATTTACTGATGACCACATAGATGTGTGGTAACAGTTTGAAGGAGCTTAAGGGTCCTAAATATGATTATGTGCCTCTAACCTGGTGGTTGACTTCACAACGTGATACTAAATATTAACTAGCATGATGGTCCATATAGTGTATATTTTCTATATAAGAATCACAGATTCTTCGGTGCATCAAAAAATATATATATATTATTTATATATAATTATTAGTAAATGCTCTAGACTTTTATTATTTTAAAAGTGACCAATCATTTTTGACAAATATTTTGTATGTAGATTTATTTCTCCTCGTTTCAATAGCACGCCCTGGCAGTGTACAAGTGCCGCTACGTGAATATGAAGTATCACAACACTATGGAGACCGAGGCGTAAACCGAGAGTCGCCTAGAATACAGATTAACATGGCAGAGGTAGAGCTGCATCTTCCTGGAAACAGAACAGGAAAAGAACGTGTTATATACATTTTTTTGCACTTATGAAAGTCACTTGACAAAAGAACAAATGATAAATTATGATTTTATCAAAGATTTTTGATAAAAGATTGTTTCCTGTACATAACATTTTGCGATGCTTTGCTCATGCGCTTCCGGTGAAAAAAGTAACAAATCGTTCTTTGAGACTACTCGTTTTTCGGAATCACATTAAAATCACAATCGAAATCGAAAACCAAACAAATGTGTATATCTGTAACATAGAATTGCACAGCTTGGTCTTTTTTTTGCATTGCACAGTATTGCATTGTGTTGAATCAAATAGAAAATCTGATCACACTGCATCGTTTAATCCCATTAGTGGCTGCTTCGTATGTATCTTTAATATATCGGATCGTAGGCTATGCATCAAAATGCAAATCGCATCGACCTTAGTTATGGAGATGGACATCTCTACAATACATTTACATTTGCGGCATTTAGCAGACGCCCTTATCCAAATCGACGTACAAAAGTGTTTTGAGTCTCTAGTAATGAATAAATCTACACTGGTACGCAAGATTACAAACTTAATATAAACATAACTCTTGAATTCTACAAACTTGGAAAGTGCTAATTTAAGTGTTTCAGGAAGAGGTATGTCTTCAGTCGTCGCTTGAAGATAGTCAGGGACTCCGCTGTACGGACATCTAGGGGAAGATCATTACACCACCTCGTTGCCAGAACAGAGAAGAGCCTTGAAGTGTACTTACCTCTCATTCTGAGAGAAGGAGGTACCAGTCGAGCAGTGCTGGAGGATCTCAGGCAGCATGGTGCAGTGCAAAGTGTGAAGGGGTCACTGAGGTAAGATGGTGCTGGTCCATTTTTGGCCTTGTAGACAAGCATCAGTGTTTTGAATCTGATAAATGCAGCTACTGGAAGCCAGTGAAGGGAGCGCAGCAGTGGGGTAGTGTGGGAGAACTTGTGCTGATTGAACACAAGCCGTGCAGCTGCATTTTGGATAATTTGCAGTGGACGAATAGTGTTCAGGGGAAGACCTGCCAGCAGAAAGATGCAGTAGTCCAGTCTTGAAATGACAAGAGACTGAACAAGCACCTGGGCAGCCTGTGTGGACAGAAATGGTCGAATACTCAGTGGCTTATTGGACTGCAAGGTAAAGAACAATCACTGTGCCAAAGAAACGTTCAGTAAACAAATCCAAAACCCCAAAGGTGACTCCATGACTAACTTACATAGTGCTAGCCATGTGGATCAAAGAAAACTATGAGAGAAGGTAGTGCATTTCATTACCAACCATCCTAAAACACCTTAGGATCCTTGCATCTCAAAATGTTTTTTAGGCGTCTCATCATTAAAATGTAAACAAGTTCCTTAGTAAATGATTTGCACCCGAAAAAAAAAAAAAAAAACAGAAGAAGACAGAAAAAATCATGTGAAAAGAAGGAGAGAGAAGCGAAATACAGATGAAAATTGTGATAGCAAAAGTCGGAAAAACAAAAACTAAAGAGAAGAAAATACGAAGAGCAACAACTTATCAGAATAAGGTTGACAGAATTGGGCCTAAGTGCAACAGACTTAGAGAGAGAGGATCGAAAAGGGAACGGCATTTGATGTGTTTAAAAATAAAAACCGGTGTTTTGCAATGTTTTTTTTTTCTCCTCCGCGTGTCGTTCAACGTGCTTTATTTCTGTTTATTCTGCCACAGAGCCTGTGATGTAACGTGGAGTGTAGTCGGTTGCCTCTGAAATGGGCTGAGTCATCACTGTGTGTTCAGCTCATTACTAGCACGATCCTGCTGAGGACGGCATTCCTACCCCACCCACCTCCCAATCCCCTTCGCCGGCACCCCCAAAAACAGCGGTCAAAAGAATTAGTGGGTACTAGCAAAGAGTGCAGTATGTCCCTTAAAAGTTCACTTGAAATCAAGGTAGAAATGTTTTGTAAAATTTACATGAGCAGTTAAGAGGGTTGAAGGCCTTAATCAAGGGCCCAGGAGTTTTGGATTTGAAATTGGGATTTGAACTCTCAATCTTCCAGTCCAAAGGTTGTAAGTTCCAACATCTGAACCACAGGGCTGCCCCAACAATTTTTTAAAGACTTTTGTTGGAAAGCTGGAAGTAGCATTGGATAGGAAAACTGTGGCCACAAAGCGATGCAAATAAGACATCCCCACATCATTACACTGCCCCACCAGCCTGGACAGGTTCGGATTCATGCTGTTGATGATGAGCATACTTTTTGCTTCAGAAGACTGAGCTACATGTTTCCAGTCTTCAACTATCCACTTTTGGTGAGTTTTAGCATTTTGTTCTTGGTGGACAGACATTAAACCCAACATAGTCTTTTGTTTTTCTAGTGTATCCACCGCAAGTCTATATTCCTCAAGGTTTTGCTCTCCAGAATTGTACAGAGTGGTTATATGAGTTACTGCGGCCTTTTTGGCCGATATAAACCAGTCTGACTATTCTCTGTTGACCGTTCTCCTCAACAAAGCATCTCTGCCTGCAGAACTTTCACCTACTGGATTTTTTTTTCATCTTGCACCATTCATAATGTTGTGATCCTTCTTTCTATCTATCTATCTATCTATCTATCTATCTATCTATCTATCTATCTATCTATCTATCTATCCATCTATCCATCTATCCATCTATCTATCTATCTATCTCTTTCTTGCTTTATCTCTGTCTTAAACATCCTTACTGTCTGTCTGTCTGTCTGTCTATCAATCTCTGCATTGAATCACACCCTATCTGACTGTGTGTGTTTATAGTTGCAAAATCCGACCGCAAATTATAAACTGTGCGAAGGTTCTCCTGTGTGTTTCATGTGTGTGCCAGTTTACGCCTCCATCTCCCTTGCTGAGACCCTGCCTACAGCAACATATAAAGATGCACACAAACACATCCGGGGGAATAGGGGGATTTCTGAAGCGCAGTGTTAGACAGAGCCAGGAAGCTAAGCTGTGACACTCAAGACATTGTGTTAACCGTAACTAAAAACTTTGCATGGGGCATTTTAAATCAATAAATACTGTACTAGTTGGATGAAAAAATGACTGATAATGTACTTTATTACTGTACTACTTTTTTATTCTTTAAAGTAGCAATTTTTGCAGTTCTGATTAATTAAAGTAATGTTCAGACTGGTTTCAGTTACATGCTGGGTGGGAGGTTTTGCTTAATTGGTTGCAGTGTGTTTTAGGTATGAGTTGGGTGGGGTAATTTGGTCTGAATTGTTATATCCATTTTACACAGAAATTGTGATTTGATTGGTTACACAATGGCAGCTGGGTGAAAACTGTGGTCTGATTGGTTACAAAGTGGCAGCTCGGTGAAAATGTGGTATTTGTGTGGGAACTGTAGTTTAATTGGTTACACAGTGGCAGATAGGTGGGAACTGGTCTGGTTGGTCACCTCCCTGACTAAGCATTTCTACGGAAAATGCTCAGTTTTGTCATTATGGGGTATTGTTTGTAGACTTTTAAGGAAAATAATGAATTGAATACACTTTGGAATAAAAATGTGGAAAAAGTGAAGCACTGTGAATAGTTTCCAGCTGCAGTGTACGCAAATCAGATGTATCCCAGGGGGCAGATTTAACAAGTAAAACAGACCTGGACTTTAAAGGTGCTTGTGTATCGAGTAATAACTGCAGCACATCATTGTAGTGAGATACCAGTCCATCTGGGGTTGTTAAATAGTGTTTGCTGAGGAGAGTAATAAGTCCATCTGTAAATTTCATTGTAAATTTCGTAATATTTCCGAATGAGATTGTACATTTGACTTTGATAGCATTTAGCAGGCTTTAAAAGAAACCAGAAAATTGGGAGAAACTATTACGTCAGAAGCTGTGAGACTTTTGGGAGTAATACCAGAACAACAACCAAGATCCATTGTGTGTCCATTCAGATGAGTTGGAAAGTTAGTACATAGCTGTATGTCAAAACTCAGACAGAAAATCCTATGTGTATGTACTCATTTCATTATCAACATCTATGTGAAAATCTCCAACCAGAATTACATTAGGAGACAGTAAACTGATAGAAGTCAAAGTCATTGAAAAAGTTAGTATTGAACTTAGGTCGACGGTAAACATTAACAAGAACGGTCAAAAGTGGACCCCTGATCTGGAGATCCAGGTGCAGATATTTAGAACACTTTTCATTTCTCATTATATATTAACGCCAGACCTCCACCGTGACCAGATGTGTGGGGTTAGCAAGCATAAGTACATCCCGGAGAGGTAGACTGATTAAGCAAGACCTTCATTTGAGAGTGGTCGTAAAGTCCATAGTCCAAAAGAAAGAATAGCACTTTCAACAGTACCTGTAACAGTGGACCTGACAGGGGGCACACTGTGGTCAACAGATCCTGTAGTTTTACTTGTTAGAAGAGGTTTTGAAGACCAAAGTAAATCGTTGAAGTTGTAGCTCCAACAGGAGCCCCAGTGGACATATTTACAGCGAAGAATGTAAAGTATGCTCTCCTTATGGAAGAGCAATATTGATGGCAGCTCAGAGTGACAAGTTATGATGCCGTAAAGGGAAGTATTGAGGCTACTGAATGACTGATAAATGAGAAGATTAACTAAGCAAGTGTAGCCAAAACTGGCAGCTCAGCAAATCTCATGGTTTCTAGCTATTAGATGTCCACTCTTCGTTCGAGGTGTTTCGAGTGGCATGTGCGCTATAAGAGCGAAAGAACATCGCTGGAAGACGACGAAAGTTTAGAAAGACCTTCAACGAGCTCAACCCCTGAAAATGTCAAAACCATTCACCACTTGTGCATGATAATCGTCGGCAAACAATCCACATGATCTCACTTCTGCACCCACCCTTAATGCCAGATTTGAGTCCTGAAGACCTCTTCCTGAAGATCAAGATCCAGTTTAAAGTTTGTGGTTTTACCACCGTTGCGGAGATACAAACATGAGTAGGTGATAGTGTGATAGTGTGTAAACCTAAATTAAGAAAGTACTTTCTTGTAAACAGGGCTAATCTCGAATCTTTGTCATCCCACCTCATATATCTTCTCACTGAACATACCATTCCAGATTCAGACCCCTATTTGCTGTTTGTAATAACCTTCACTCCTCTGCAAAGGGCGGTTTGAAGCATGGCTGTGAGGATTTGTGTTCACTCAGCCATAAGAGCATTAGTGAAAGCAGGCTCTGATGTCAGTCAAGGAAGCCTCAGGTATAGTCAGCATTCCTTTTCATCCCAAAGTCGTTCTAGTGGTTTTAAGGTCAGAGTAATGTTCAGGTCACTAAACTTCTTCCACAGTACCCCTGGCAAAGCCTCATTTTGTTCAGAGATGCATTGACATGCTTGAACCGATTTGGGCTGGGCTTCATTAATTCTTTGAGGGAAAATCTTAATGCTAATGACACCCTACCCTGCCCTTGTGGCTACACTTCAGGGAGGACCTACATGAGGATGGAGGTCATAGTTTTGGACAAATAGTACGAGATGGTATCAAAATGTTTTGAGACTAGCTTTAATTACAAAAAAGTACTTTATTTATCTACATTTAATGACCTTCAAAAGCGCTTTCAGTGTTCCTGCCACCACTGGATCTCCGCGATGGCATCAAAACGCTTTGAGCTGGATCTTCATCGTCCGAGAGAGGGCGAAGTCCGCAGGAGCCAAATCTGGTGAGTAAGGTGGGTGCGTGTATGAGATTGCGTTGTTTTTGCCGAGAAACTCACGTATGAGGAGAGTCAGAATAACAGACGTGGTCAGACACCAGTCGCACAGCTCCCAATGTACACAGGGCGATGTCTTACGGCAGACTGACTTATGTAGGTCGGTGGTCCCTGTGACTGTGCGTGCAGCCTTGTGCTGTCATCTGTTGGCCTGTTACATAACTAGTCTAGAAACTCTTTGATACCAGGTCGTATATCTTGAATGGATTTATGAAATGGGAAAATGCCATTACATTTACTGTCCTGAAGGCAGCTGGTCGACATGTTATGGAGGCAGTGATGATGGATGGCGAGAAGGTCTTCTAAAAGTTTGCATTGTGGAAGGGTGGAATCTAGTGAGTAGGCAATGTGATAGCTGAATAAAGTAATCTTTAGGTAAAGTAGGTGTAAAATGTGTTCGAAAAAACAGGAGAATTGAGTGATCGTGAAATATAGGAATGGGGAAGTAATGGAAGAATTGGATGTAGTCTTTTGTTCATAAAGCCAGCATGCTTGCTCTGGGAACAAACTTCTGAATAACTGATCATGTTAAGCTTTAACTGGTGAATGAGTAGCTAAACAGCTAGCTAGTTTGAGAATCTTATACAAAAGGTTTTGCGCACACACACACACACACACACACACACACACACATTGACACCTCCACAGGCTGAAATCCATAACCTTCCAGTCCCCCGAGTCCAATAAATCTCATGAAAAGAAAGAGAGAGCAGGAGGAAATAAAATGTCTTCAGCTGCCGCTTTAATGACAAGGTCTCATCTGAAAGACAGGAAATAAAACTGTAGGCTCCATCAGGGCCAAACACTGGCCTCTGTCCAGAACCCTGTTTCCTCCATATTAGCCTCAGACACCATCTCCATGGAGACGAACGATGACTTCACTTTCGGGACGATAAATAAAAAGCGTAAAGGGAAAAAAATAAATAAAAAATCAGTTTCAGGGACGGAGACTTTACTCTGGAGGGCTGTAAGTTTAAAACACAGCTTTAATGCAGAGACGCTAAATTGTAAAGTGTTGCGAGTGTAAAACGCTGAGTTAGCAGACTAGCACCCGATAACTTCCTGTGTATGACTTTAAAATGTCTTTAT
Organism: Silurus meridionalis; assembly: GCF_014805685.1. NCBI lineage: Eukaryota > Metazoa > Chordata > Actinopteri > Siluriformes > Siluridae > Silurus > Silurus meridionalis. The sequence continues at coordinate 17,746,760 of NC_060907.1, forward strand.
AACTTATAGGTTCTTCTAGGCTTTTTTCTTCCATCAATCTGGAAATTCTCTAGAAATGCAGAACACCCCCTCTACACACACACACACACACACACACACATGCTGCTAAATCAACAAATGTTTATATGTACAGTATTTATTATTACCTGGGCAATTACCCATTCAGGAAAAAATATTTAAAAAATAAAATAAAAAATATTAAGAAAAATAGATTTTAGAAAGAAAGAAGGAAGGAAGGAAGAAATAGGGAAAGAGAAAGCACAAAGGGGGAAAAAGTAAGAAAGAAGAAATGTTAAAAAGGAAGGAACAAAGAAATTTAAAAAAAGTACATAAGTTAAAGAAGAGGAAAAAGATGCTAGAAAGATGAGAGGCAGGAGAAAGAAAGAAAGAAAGAAAGAAAGAAAGAAAGAAAGAAAGAAAGAAAGAAAGAAAGAAAGAAAGAAAGCATTTAATGTTGATTTTTTTTTAATGCATTTTTTCTTCAAGACTTCCTTTATTGATATATTTTTATTTAAAATATATCATTAAATATAAAAATGTTTTTTTGGTAATGTTTCTTTAATTGATTACTATTGTAAGCTTATTTTGTACTTTTATTTTGTACTTTTTTTTTTTTTAACTGTCCTTCATAACATTTTGTAGCTTCTGCTAAAATAAAAATATGTTGCTTGTTTCCTATGCACTATTAAAACCTGGAATGAGAGTTGGTGTAAATATGAAAGTAGTTTTGGTTATTTGTTTTGTGTGTGTGTGTGTGTGTGTGTGTGTGTGTGTGTGTGTGTGTGTGTGTGTGTTTGTGTGTGTGTGAGCAGAGGCACTAAATCACCTTGTCGGGGATGTAAACAGAACGTGCAAAAAACGCTGGTGAATTATGAATGAGAACAGCAGTTGCACAGGATTGCACCAAAACTTCCTTCGTTTCTAACTACACCCAAGGCTGTGTCCCAAAGCCAGTTTCCGAGCTACACGTTCCTCACTGAAATGTCCCAGGGCTGTGTCCCAAAGCCAGTTTCCGAGCTACACGTTCCTCACTGAAATATCCCAGGGCTGTGTCCTAAACGCCATTGTCCAAACTACACCTTCCTCACTGAAATGTCTCAGGGCTGTGTCCCAAACGCCAGTGTCCGAGCTACACCTTCCTCATTAAAATGTCCCAAGGTTGTGTCCCAGACGTCAGAGTCTGGACATTTCGGTGAGGAAGGTGTAGCTCAAACGCTTTCAGAGACGTGGCTGTAGAGGTGAACATGTCTTGATTAGTGGAAACTCAATACATAATTTGTTTCATTAAATCAGTCAGAGGATGGAGGGAGAAAGGGAAAGAGAGAAATAAAGATACAGTAGAAAGAGAGAGAGCAAAGAGAGACACAAAACACCTCCACCTATACACAGTGTTTTAGTAGAGACTCATCTGAAGGGAGCCTGAAGGAAGGAAATAAATGAATAAATAAATATTTATAATAAAATAAAATGAGGAAAACAAAAACAGAATAGAAAAAATAAATGAAACAAGAAAAAGGGAACAAGTAAAATATCAGAAAGGAAAGAACGACTAAAGGTGACAATGAAGGAATGAAAGAAACGTAATATGCTCTTAAGGACTAATCTTTAGGACTAATGAGTGATATATTTTTAGTAAATTGTTAAAAATTCTTGTTAATTCTGTTCAAAATAAATACATTTGAATAAATAGAGAGGAAAAAAAAGTGCCAGTTCCAACTTCAGATTCTGCCTGAACGTTCCGTATTTTCTTATTTTATGTTAATTAGAAGTATTTCTAATAATATTTTTTAGCTCGAGGAACACAGTCTCAGCACAGACAGATGGCAGACGGTCAGTTTAGCCTGTTTGTCTGCTCCTGGGCTCTGAATTACCACTGATTATTGAATAATTAGGGCTTCTGTAAGACCAGATTTATGCAACCTAGGAAATATTAGTTTTTTATTACATGAACAATATTAAAAGGTATTAAATGTTTGTAAAAAAATATTTAAAATTTCCAAGATAATAAAGTTTTAAAGATCCAAGATTTATTATTTAATAAGAAAGTAGGATCCGCTGGGGGAAAAAAAAAACTAAGAAATTAAATATGAAATGAAAAATGATAAGAATAAAAAAAAAATAGAAAGCAACCCTGTAAATGAAAAATAGGCAGATTGAATAAAGTCATGGAAAAGCAGGAAAATTATATTTAAAAAAGAAAGAGAGCGAAGAGTAATAATAAAAAAAAACAAGCCAGAGAAATAAAAGGAAAGTGGGGAAAAGGATTGAAAAATAATAAGAAAAATCATAAAATAGGAAAAAATTGCAGGAAGAAAAGATAATTTAAAGTGAAAAGAAAATGAAAGGAATAAATGATTTAAAAAGATTTGAATAAATGCAATAAGAAATTTTTTAAAAATGGAAAAAAGAAAGGAATAAATAATTAAAAAGATATAAAATAAATGCAATAAGAAAATTATTTAAAAAATCAATAATGTAGAAACAAAAAAAACAGAGAAAAACGAAGGATAGGAGAAAAGGAGAACCAAAAAGAAAGAAAGTAATAATGTAGAAACAAAAGAAAGTAGGAAAGAAAAAGAAGAAACGTTAAAAAGGGAGAAAATGAGAAAGAACAAAGAAAAAATTAAGAAAGGAAGGAAGAAAGATGTGATGCAGTGTGTGTGTGTGTGTGTGTGTGTGTGTGTGTGTGTGTGTGTGTGTGTGTGTGTGTGTGTGTCAGACAGTGGAGAATGATAGAGTGAGTGATAAATCAGGAGAGCTATAAGGAGACTATAAGGAGACTATGAGGAGAACAAACAGGAAGTGGTGAGCTGTTGTGCTACAGGAGCCGGAGGGATCTGTGTATCAGGGAGAGAGAAGTTTGTTTGGCCTCTTCCTGTCTTGCAGATACGTTTCAGCTGCTGTGTTCAATCAGGAGAATCATCATGCCATCATACTGATGAATAATTCAGCCGAAATGATTCTGTACAAGCAGCACAGTCACGTAACCCACTAGGCCCTGCAACAAGATCATCATTTCACCATGTCACTTCACTGCATACAGGAACAAGGGACTGTAGTGCACATTGTGGCATTTAGGACACAGCCTAAACCATTATTCACCACTAATAGTGAAATACAAATGATTCATTCCAATTAAAAAAAGACATCCTGCTTTTTTATTACTTTTTTAACTAAATCTATGTGAAAGAAAAAAAAATGAAGCAAGAAACCAGAAAAAATCAAGGTAAGGAAAGAGAGATGAAAGGACAAAAGAAACAGGCATGGAAAAAAAAGGAAGACAATTAAGAAATGAAGAATGGAAGGAAAAGAAATAAAAGGACTGGAACAAGAAATAAAAAATATAACAAAAATAATAAGAAATACTGCAATAAAACAAGAAGAAATGAGAGAAAAATGAAAACAATAAATAAAAACAGGAGAAGGAACACAAGAATGGACAAGCTAGAATAAAGAGGGAAGGAAGGAAGTAGGGAAGGAAGGAAGGAAGGATGGATGGATGGATGGATGGATGGAAGTAGGGAAGGAATTCAAGAAGAAAGAAAGAAGGAAGGAAGGAAGGAATTCAGGAAGGAAGGAATTCAAGAAGGAAGGAAGGAATTCAAGAAGGAAGGAGGAAAGAAGGAAAGAATTCAAGAAAGAAGGAAGGAAGGAATCCAAGAAGGAAGGAGGAAGGAAGGAAAGAATTCAAGAAAGAAGGAAGGAAGGAATCCAAGAAGGAAGGAAGGAATTAAAGAAAAAGGAAAGAAAGAAGGAAGGAAAGAATTCAGAAAGGAAGGAAGTAAGGAATTCAAGAAGAAAGGAATTCAATACGGAAAGAAGGAAGAAAAACAAAAGAGAAGAAAAGTAAAAATTAATAAAAAACAATAAAAAGGAAACAAAAATTATCAGTAAGGAAGGGACGAAAGAAATGGTGGGGAGAAAGGAAGGAAAGGAAAAAAAGAAAATATAAGAAGAAGAAGAAAAGTAAATAAAACATCAAAAATATGAAAGAATGAAATGAAATAGCAAAAAAAAAAAAAGAGAGAAGATAAGGTAAGGAAAGAAAGATGAACGAAAGGAAGAATGATGTGATGTTGGAAAGTGGAGAGTGTGAACTGACCCACAGAGAAGTTTCCATCGCTCGTAAGTAAATGAATAAAAACAGGACCTGTACAAGATTCATGTGTTTTGGTATGTAAGTGTAAGCGGCTGTGTTCTAAACCCCTGAGCTGAAGTGCAGTCAGTGTTCTGGCTGTGTAGGACGTAGGGCGCAGGCTGTAATGGCCATCATTACCTTGTCACTTCCTCTGACTTCAGATACGAAGCAATTTTGCCTGTAAAATAGGCTCTGTGTCCGGGCCGAGCGAAGCAGGTGTTAGCTGTGCCTTTTATAAAGCTAGGTTGGAATGACACAGTGATGATGATGATGATGATGATGATGATGATGATGATAGGTTCATTTCCTCAGCTGAACATCTTCATCTTTGCTGGCGCAGGTGGACGAAGACGCAGGCAGAAGGCGAGCTGACACCAGTAGTTCTTCTGTTCTGTCCCATTTGTCTGATTTTAAAGACCTGTTCTGAGGGGAAAAAGTTGAAGTTGAAGAAAAAGTTGAAGATTGTGATGTTTGGAGACTCATTTTTGGAGAACGGATGCAGTTTCACACCGTTACAGAGGAAAAAAGATATATTTTTTTACAGAAATACATCATTGAGAGTAGAAGGAAAAATGATCAGGCAGCACAGGAAACACAGCAGAATCAGCTAGTGTGAACTGAACAGGACAGAAATGGAGAGAAAAGAATTGAATGAAAAGCAGGAAGGAAGGTCAAAACATCAAAAAAGATGTAAACAAAATAAATAAAAAATATGTACATGGTGAAATATATTTGAAAAGAAAGGAAGAAGCTCCAAAATAAAAAATCTGAAAAATATGAGAAAAGAAAAAGTAAAAAAAGGGTGAAATAGAATGAAAGGATGAGAAAGAAATAAAAGAAAGAAATGAATGATGTGAAAGGAAGAAAAATAAAGAAATGAATGATACATAAACAAAGAAAGAAAGAAGCTCAAAAATAAAAGATATGAATAATGTCAAAAAAAAATTGGTGAAAGAAAGAAAGAAATGACAAATGGCAGATGTAAAAAAAAATACAGAATAAAGAAAGAAAGAAATGTACTATATGAGTGAATAAATGTATAAATGATTCATGCTAAGAAAAAGAAAGAAAGAAAGAATGAAAGAAAGAAAGACTTACAACAGATGTAACAATCATGTCACATGCAAAAACAATCAAACAAACAAAGCTGTATTTAGCATTTAGCATGAATCCATATTCCCCTTTGAGGTTAGCATGTTCCCATCAAAGGCTCCCAGTATAAATGTTAGCAGGTTTCTTTAGAAATGACTGCTGGCTACTTTCAGACTGAGAGAAAGTTTCCCGCTTTCCCGAAATCCTGAAACTCGTGGCGTGTTAGCATCAGTGAGGACGACTGCTAGCTCGCTGCCCTGATTAGCATTCAGGCTGCTTTTGGCACTCCTGTTATTATTTGCTAATAATGTACACTGTTTAATGTTTAAACATGAATCAAGCTGTTGACAGCAAAATGGTGGAAATGAATTCAATGTAAAAACTGTATTCCAGATGTGTATCCAGGTGTGAGGTGAACGTGTGTAAGGTGGTTATTTAGGTAGTGTTTTGAGGATGATTAGCACCATGTTACATGAGTGATGAATCAGTAACATCTGCAACTGTGTCACATTTACTGTGTGTGTGTGTGTGTGTGTGTGTGTGTGTGTGTGTGTGTGTGTGTGTGTGTGTGTTGGGGTTAAGTACAGCTTTTCGGAAACATGTCAGTCATTTTGTTTTTGACGTCTCAGGGCTCAGCGGAGGTGTGAGGTGTGAGCGGGGAATGTTTTATTAATAATGCACTGCATTTCTCTCTCTCTGTCTTTCTGCATCTCTGTCTCTCTCGCATTCTGTTTCTCTCTGTCTCTTTTTCTGTCTCCATCTATCTGTCTGTCTGTCTCTCTGTCTATCTGTCTGTATATTTGTCTATCTTTATCTGTCTCTCACTGTCCTATCTATCTATCTATCTATCTATCTATCTATCTATCTATCTATCTATCTATCTATCTATCTATCTATCTATCTATATATATATATATATTTGTCTCTCAGCTTTCTTACAGTGAGGAACAGAAAAACCTCTCCCTATCTAGTGTCCACTTGGTCGATTGACCCTCTCCAGTTTCGGTCACCTTTTCTCCTGTATCATGTGCAACATTATTGGAGCTATTCTCAGCCCATTACACTGTAGAATCTCAATGAAGCCGAATGCTGATTCACCCTGGAGGCTCAGGAGCTTCTGGACAGTGTACTGTAGGGCATGTAGTTTGGGACACATCCATATGAAGTGTTTATGACTAGATTTTGAGTTACTTTGGGTTGGTTTGAAACATTGAACTGGTAGTAGTGTTGGTGTGTGGTTTGGGACACATCCATTGTGTACTGATAATAGTGTTTATGTGGACTATATAGTTTGTAAAAAGTGTGGCTTGAGACACACCATAGTGAACTGATAACAGTGTTTATGTGAACTATATAAGAAATAGGGCATCCGGTTTAGGACACATCCATAGTGAAATGATAAGTGGTGGTGGTGTTAAATAGTGTTGTTGTATGGTTTGGGACACACCCATACTGGACTGATTATAGTGTTTTCTTGGACTATATAGGGGTGAGGGTGTATTGTTTGGGATAAGACCACAGTAAAATATATATATATATATATATATATATATATATATATATATATATATATATATATATATATATATATATATATATATTAGCATTAATAATGGTGTTTATGTGAACTATATAGTGACTTATGGCATATGTTTAGAGATACATGTTTTGAGAAAGTGTTTAGAGGAAGTGTGTTGTGGTATGTGAGTGTTTAGTGCTAGAGGTTTAGAGGAAGTGTTTATTGGTAGTGTTTAGTGATTCATGGTTAGAGTAAGTCTTTAGTAATACATAATTATTGTATCAGGTTTTGTGGAAGTGTTTAGAGGAAGTGATTAGTGATATATGATTAGTGATGTGTGTTTATAGGAAGTGTTTAGTGATGCATGGTTAGAGGAAGTGTTTAGTGATACACGATTGGTGTATCATTTTTTGTGGAAGTGTTTAGTGATGCTTGATTATAGGAAGTGTTTATAGGAAGTGTTTAGTAATGCATGATTAGAGGAGGTCTTTAGTTATAGAAGTTATAGAAGTGTTTAGTGATGAATGTTTTATTGTTGCATGATTAGTGATGCATGATTAGAGGTGTAGTGATTGATGTTTTGAGGAGGTTTTAAGTGATGAATGTTTAGAGGAAGTGTTTAGTGACAGATGTTTATAGAAAGTGTTTATAGGAAGCGTTTAGTGTCTATGTTTATAGGACTGTTTAGTGATACATGTTTAGAGGAAGTGTTTAGTAATAGATGTTTAGAGGAAGTGTTCAGTGATGCATGATTAGTGTATCATGTTTTAAAGAAGTGATTAGTGACAGATGTTTTTAGAAAGTGTTAATCGGAAGTGTTTAGTGAAAGATGTTTATAGGACCCGTTTAGTGATGCATGTTTAGAGGAAGTGTTTATCGGAAGTGTTTAGTGATGCATGATTAGAGAAAGTGTTTAGTTATCGAGGTTTATGGTAAGTGTTTATAGGAAGTGTTTAGTGATGCATGTTTAGAAGAAGTGTTTAGTGATACATGATTAAAGAAAGTGTTTAGTGATCCATGATTAGTTTATATTGTTTTAAGGGAAGTGTTTAGTGATAGATGTTTAGAGGAAGTGTTTAGTGAATGATGTTTAGAGGAAGTGTTTAGTGAATGATGTTTATGGGAAGTGTTTAGTGAATAATGATTACAGGAAGTGTTTAGTGATCGATGATTAGAGGAAGTGTTTAGTGAAACATTAAAGGAAGTTTTTATTAATACATGTTTAGAGGAAGTGTTTAATGAATGATGTTTAGAGGAAGTGTTTAGTGATTGATGATTACAGGAAGTATTTAGTGAAACATTAAAGGAAGTGTTTAGTGAAACATCAAAGGAAGTGTTTAGTGAATGATGTTTAAAGGAAGTGTTTAGGAAACATTAAGGGAAGTGTTTAATGATTGATGTTTAGAGAAAGTGTTTAGTAATTAATGTTTAGAAGACGTGTTTTGTGAAACATTAAAGGAAGTGTTTATTGATGCATGTTTAGAGTGTTTAGTGATAGCTATTGATAGCTGCTTTGTGATGGCTAGTTAGCTAATTACTCAGGCCTTGAGGATGTTTCGTGTATGCTCCATGCTAACCAACTTGTGTGTCATCACTAAAACAAACACTGAGCAGGTAATTTGCTGAGTCATGCAAACAAGACATGAGGAAAGGGACGGGTTAATCAGAGACAAAACTCCTCGTCCCCTGTCTGCTTTAATCCTGTTTGGATTTACACAGCGAGGGAAAATGTCGCCTTTTAGAAGCCCATTGATCCTCCGTCGCCGACTCGTTCCGGGGGTCAATTTTCACCTTGGCATAGCTTAAGAGCTTCAGTGTGTCCAGAGACGACAGCTGCTTCTTCACGCGGCGAGCCGCCCAAAGCTTGTCCAACAGGAAAACTAAACTGCCACCTCCTTGTGTGTGTGTGTGTGTGTGTGTGTGTGTGTGTGTGTGTGTGTGTGTGTGTGTGTTTACACAAAGGGATGAAGGGCTCAAATCAGATTTGCTTTGTGTCTTGGACTTGATTGGATTCAGGGATCGGAGTCACTATTGACATGGGGATCGTCTGATGATGATAGTGTGTGTCAGTGTGTGGCTGTGTTTCAAATTAGGAGGCGGAGATTCCCTGAGGCGAAGTCGCCAGCAGCTGTTAGTGGAGTGGACACAATTTCTCTCCCCCTTTGGAAAATATGTTGGGTTTTTTCAACAGGAACACAGAATAGTCTTAAATAATTAAAGGTGTATTGAAGCCGAACCAGCTGATTAGTGAAAGTGTTAATGGGGTGGTTTTCACAATAATTGTTTAGTGGAAGTGTTTAGGGCAAATTTTACGAATATTTATTCTTGGGAAGTAGTTAGAGGTGTGAAGAAGGGTTTAAATGAAGTGTTTGGGTAAAAGGGGTTACAGGAGGTGCATAGAGCAAGTGTTTAATGATGTGTTTTGAGGAAGTGTTTAAACAAAGTGTTTTATCATACAGGTCTAGAAAAACTGATTTGTGAAAGTATTTAATTATATAGCTAGAGAAAAAAAATGTGGTATTGTTTAGTGATACATGTTTAGAGAAGGTGTTTAGTGATTTAAGGAAGTGCTTATGGATACATTATTAGAGGAAGAGTTTAATGATAAGTGTTTAGAGTAAGTGTTTAGTGGTACATGGTTGGAGAAAGTGTTTATTAATCAAAGCTTAGAGAAAGTGTTTAGGGGTAGTGTTTAGAGGAAGTGTTTAGTGATAGATGTTTTGAGGAAGTGTTTTGAGGAAATGTTTAGTGATGTGTTTTGAGGAAGTGTTTTGTGGTACATGGTTGGAGAAAGTGTTTATTGATAAGAGCCTAGATTAAGTGTTTTGGTGTAGTGTTTATAATAGGTATTTAAAGGAAGTGTTTAGTGATAGATGTTTTGAGGAAGTGTTTAGTGATGCATGTTTAGAGGAAGTGTTTAGTGGTACATGGTTGGAGAAAGTGTTTATTGATAAAAGCTTAGATAAAGTGTTTAGGGTAGTGTTTAGAGGAAGTGTTTAGTGATAGATGTTTTGAGGAAGTGTTTTGAGGAAATGTTTAGTGATGTGTTTTGAGGAAGTGTTTTGTGGTACATGGTTGGAGAAAGTGTTTATTGATAAGAGCCTAGATTAAGTGTTTTGGTGTAGTGTTTATAATAGGTATTTAAAGGAAGTGTTTAGTGATAGATGTTTTGAGGAAGTGTTTAGTGATGCATGTTTAAAGGAAGTGTTTAGTGGTACATGGTTGGAGAAAGTGTTTATTGATAAAAGCTTAGATAAAGTGTTTTGGGGTAGTGTTTATGGTAGGTTTTATAATAAGTGTTTAGTGGTACATGGTTTGAGGAACTGTTTAGTGATGTGTTTTAAGGAAGTGTTTAGTGGTACATGGTTGGAGACAATGTTTATTGATAAGAGCTTAAAGGAAGTGTTTAGGAGTAGTGTTTATAGGAAGTGTTTTAAAAAAGTGGTTAGAAGAAGTGTTTAGTGATACATGGTTTGAGGAAGTGTTTCATTGTATATGTCTAGATAAAAGTTTTGAGGTAGTGTTTAGTGATGCATGTTTAAAGGAAGTGTTTTGATGAAGTGTTTAGTGATATGATTTAAGGAAGTGTTTATTGATGTGTATTAAGCAAGTGTTTAGTGGTCTATGGTTGGAGAAAGTGTTTTTTGATAAGAGTTTAGAGAAAGTGTTTGAAAGTAGTGTTTAATTGAAGTGTATAGAGGAAATGTTTAGTGATCTGTTTAGATGAAGTATTTAATTGTGTTTTGAGGAAGTGTTTAAGGGTATTGCTTATAGGAAATGTTCAGTGTATCGTGTTTCAAGTGTTTGATAAATAATTTACAGGAAGTATGTTGAGTAGGAAGTGCTCAGTGATACATGTTTAGAGGAAGTGTTTTGTCTGCTCGAGGTGATTACGTAGTGTTTTTGCTGACGGTGTCTTCTGCGCTAAACTTATAGATATTTTATAGTGTGTTTCTACAGGACATGAAACTAAATTAAACACTTCATTTCCTCTATACACCTTTATATCTGTATGTGCTGAGACCAGCCATTTTTTTTTCCTTTTCTCCTTCATCTTTGATTCACAGCCCTGTCTATTTTCTTGGATGAAATCTCACCGTTATCTTTATGTCTTGCTTTTCAGTCTACGTCTCATAAACACAGTATTTCCTCTTTTTACACTCCCACTTTATTGCTATCGAAGCTTGTGGCATTTTTAAAGGTTGCCTCCTGTGCTTCGCTTATTTTTTAGTTAAAAAAATTATTTTTGATATATTGTGTTTTGGGGGGAAATAAAATAAAGCCACCCAGAGCCATGCTGTTATGCAAATGGACTCTCCTAGGGGACGGAAGTGTGTGTGTATATGTGTGTGTATGTGTCAGCTCCCCGAAAAATCAATGGGGGGGAGAACAATGAACGTGTGACTCACTCACTTTTCAAAGGCTAAATATATTCTTTTCTGCTCTCAAATGAGATGCTGAAACCTGCTGAAGCTACAAATTTGTCCTAAACGCCACGTTTCAGCTGCCTCCCCGCATTTAACACCGCCACTCACCTCAGAAGCGCTTAGCAAGCCAATCCACGTGTGGACGGAAAAGTGCTAGCCGCTAACATTAATGTGTGGGGTGAGAGATTCCCACTGCGCAGTTTTATTGCCTTGTTAATTGTTCTGTGTTTACGACAGAGATGCTCCTTTGTGTTCGTCACCGAACAGAAGTTGAGGAATTTGCTGAACGCATGAAAAATCCGTGCTCTCGTCCTCTCGTAGGGTCAATTTTTTTCAGAAATAACAGCAGTAGCCCAAATTTATTTGTTTGTTTGTTTAGTAACTTTATGATTGGTTGTTTGGAGGGCAGCTAGATAAATTTAAAGTGTTCTAATAATAAAAAAAAGTGCTGATAAAATAACTATTTAGGGAAAAAGGTGTAAATTAGTCAAAGGAAGCATGTAAAGTGTTTGGAGGAAACGCTTATAATGTTTAGGAGAAGTATATAAAGTGTTTAAAGGTAGTGTTTAAAAGTGGTATAAATCCCTAAACACATTAGTGTTTAAAATTGATTAGAGAAAGTTGGGGCTTAAATGTTTTGGGAAAATGTGTAAAGTTTTGGTAGAATGTGTTTAAAAGTGTTTAGAGGAAGTGTTTGCAGTGTTTGGTGTTTGAAGGAAGCATGTAAAGTGTTAAAAGGTGTTTGCAGGAAGTAGGAACTTAAGTGTGTTTAAATACAAAGTGCTGGAAGTGTTTGAAGGAAGTGTTTAAAAATGATTTTGGGGATATTTAGGAAAATTGTTAAAATGTTTAAAGGAAGCAGGTAAAAACTTTATGGGAAGTATTTGGAAAAAGCACGTAGTGTTTAAATGTGTTAAGGATAAATGTTTAGGGTAAGAGTTACAATGTCATTTGAGTGTTTGGAGAAAGTGTTTAAATGTTTAGGGAAAGCATGGACAGTATTTGAAGGGAGTACCTAAAATGTTTAGGTAGGAAGTGTGTAAACTGTTTATTGGAAGTGTTTGCAGTGTTTAGGGGAAGTATATTAAGTGTTTGTAGAAAGGATGTAGTGTTTGAAGGAAGTATGTCAAAATGTTTTAGGGGTATTTAGATGGCATGGTTTGTGTGTGAGGGAGTGTTTAGGGATATTTAGACGGCATGGTTTAAGGTGTTTTAGAGAGTGTTTAGGGGTATTTAGATGGCATGATTTAAGGTGTGTGAGGTAGTGTTTGGGGGATTTAGATGGCTTGGTTTAGGGTGTTTCAGAGAGTGTTTAGGGGTGTTTAGATGGCATGGTTTAAGGCATGTAATTAAGTGTTTAAGGGAATCCAGATGATCATGGTTTGGGGTGTGTAAGGGAGTGTTTAGGGGTATTTAGATGGCATGGTTTAAGGCATGTAATTGAGTGTTTAAGGGTATCCAGATGCTCATGATTTGGGGTGTGTATGGGAGTGTTTAGGGGTATTTAGATGGCATGGTTTAAGGCATGTAATTGAGTGTTTAGTGATATTTAGATGGAATGGTTAAAGCTGTGTAAGGGAGTGTTTAGGGGTATTTATAAAGCATGCTTCAAGGTGTGTAAGTTAGTGTTTAGGGGTATTTAGATGGCATGGTTTAAGGTGTGTGAGGTAGTGTTTAAGGGGTATTTAAATGGCATGGTTTAAGGCATGTAATGGAGCGTTTAAGGGTATTCAGATGCTAATGGTTTGGGGTGTGTAAGGGAGTGTTTAGGGGTATTTAGATGGCATGGTTTAAGGTGTGTAAGGGAGGGTTTAGGGGTATTTAGATGCCATGTTTAAAGGTGTGTAAGAGAGTGTTTAGGGGTATTTAGATGGCATGGTTTAGGGCATGTAATTGAGTGTTTAAGGAATCCAGATTTTCATGGTTTGGGGTGTGTATGGGAGTGTTTAAGGGTATTTAGATGGCATTATTTAAGGTGTGTGAGGTAGTGTTTAAGGGTATTTAAATGGCATGGTTTAAGGTGTGTAAGGGAGTGTTTAGGGGTGTTTAGATGGCATGGTTTAAGGTGTGTAAGGGAGTGTTTAGGGGTATTTAGATGCCATGTTTAAAGGTGTGTAAGGAGTGTTTAGGGGTATTTATAAAGCATGCTTCAAGGTGTGTAAGTTAGTGTTTAGGGGTATTTAGATGGCATGGTTTAAGGTGTGTGAGGTAGTGTTTAAGGGTATTTAAATGGCATGGTTTAAGGCATGTAATGGAGCGTTTAAGGGTATTCAGATGCTAATGGTTTGGGGTGTGTAAGGGAGTGTTTAGGGGTATTTAGATGGCATGGTTTAAGGTGTGTAAGGGAGGGTTTAGGGGTATTTAGATGCCATGTTTAAAGGTGTGTAAGAGAGTGTTTAGGGGTATTTAGATGGCATGGTTTAGGGCATGTAATTGAGTGTTTAAGGGAATCCAGATTTTCATGGTTTGGGGTGTGTATGGGAGTGTTTAAGGGTATTTAGATGGCATTATTTAAGGTGTGTGGGGAAGTGTTTGCGGTATTTTGATGGCATGATTAAAGGTGTGTAAGAGCGTGTGTAGGAGTGTTTAGATGGCATGGTTAAAGTGTGTAGGGGAGTGTTTAAGTGTATTTATATTCCATTGTTTGAGGTATTTAGGTGGCATGGATAAAGTTGTTTAGAATCCATACAGTACTTAATCGATTGGAGTAGGTCATTAAGGGGGTATTTAGATGTGTTTAAGGTGGAGGTGTTTTTTTTTCTCTTTCTCTTATGGAAAGTATTTAATTATGTGTGCATGGGACGTGCTATATCGGGATCGTTCCGTGACTTTACTCATGTGAAGACAGATTAGAGTGGATTGCTCCCCGTGTGATCAAAGCTGATTAGATTGATTTGAGACGTGCTCCAATTTGTTACATTGCGCTTACGGCTTTGCATTTATAGGTAATGATGCCCAATCGCTCTTCACTAATATAATGCAATTATCCTCATGTTTAGAGGCTTAATACGAACAGACAAACACTAATGTCCGTGATTAAGAAGGAGCTTTGCTGTAATTTTTGTGCTGAGCACGTAGTGAAGTTGATGGTGGTGGAGATGTTATGGTGTAAAAGTAGCTGAGTCGTACACAGCCGGAGAATTGTTTCAATCTATTTATCGAGTCTATTAGAGGTCATTGAGTCCCGAATCGGCTTTCTTCGGAATAAATATTTCATCAGCAGTTCTTCTGAAGATATACTAAGAAAAGGATAAGTTTCTTTGGGCCCCGGAGCATCCTGGGAAGTCTTGGCATCCCCGCTGTGTGATCTTCTGCCCAGTGGCTCCTACAAAAGCCAAGTCTATCAAAGTCTGCCGCGCTCAGCGTGACCTGCTTTCTATGAAGCACTGGCAATGAAATGCAGAAGAGGGACTCGGCGGAGATAAAGCAAGGCCACTCGGAGAGGCGAAGCGCCTGGTTTTAGGGCCGTGTGCTCGTGCTTTTTTTTTTTATCCCATCACTGTATTTCCCGCTTGCCGAGTTTTACGTTTAACGTCGCAGGGTTTGGGCGGAACGTCAGAATGCCGCTGGCGAAGAGATTTGCTTTCTTGGAGTTAATTAGCTTTCCTGAATATGCTCCGAGGTCACGCCCTGATCACACCGTTGGCGTTTTGGAGTTAATTTTCCGCGTACGGAGAAGCACTCGTGTGGATCGTGTACACCTTCTGTATTTCACACCAGAGGCGATTTTATAATGGGAAATAAAATACTTACTATAATTTCATTCCGAAAATGCCCATATAATCATTCCTGCCAAAAAGGAATGTGTATCGGTGTAGATTAATTGTTTAAAAAAATAAATAAATATATATTATTTAGCAGGTCTTATAATGAGCTAAATAATACTTCAGAAGAACAACGAAACAGTCATTTTTTTTTTTGTGGTGGTGTTTTTTTTTTTTGGGAGGGGGTCCAATAGGATTTAAGAAACTTAATAGCAATTAGGTGCTACTAATTAAATGCCCCTGATTAATCTTTCATCAGCAAGGGTGATCACAGCTATAAAGGCTTTAGCAGTTTGTTGCGCTGGACCATTCAGATGTTTGTTAATGCCATGGAGGAAAGACGGCAGCATTTAGAGTATTTTAAAGAAGCAAATCTGCCTGCCTATCAATCTGGGAAGGGTTATAAGGCCATTTCCAAATCATTTAAAATTATTCACAAGTGGAAAACAAACTATTCAAGGCAATTGCTAATCTTGCTTGAAGTGGACATCCCTAGAAAAACTGACCCCAATATTTTAAAATGAAAGTTAAAATTGGATTTAATTTAAGATAAAACGTTAAAGTTCATGACAGTAGAATAAAACTTGGAAGTATGTTTTTGGAGGACTTGCCAAGAAAACCTTGTCTTTCTACAAAGAACATGGCGACAATGTTTAGGTTTGCAAAATTGCATCTGAACATACCAGATGTCTGAAAACTATATCCGTTGGACAGACGAGACCAATGCGGAGATGGTTAGCCATAATGCACAGCAGAACATTTGGCAAAAAAAGTTTCTTCACAGTGATGTGCAAAACTGATAGTCGTACAGAGAATCACTTCAAGTGATTTCTGATAAAGGTGCTTCTACAAGCTTTTCACACATGGCTTCTGCATTTTCCCTTTATTTATTTATTTATTTGTAAAATAAATAACGATGGGTAATATGTTGTGTTCATCTAAGGTTTTATTTAGCAAATTATTTTATGCAATAGGCTTCAAAGAGGATGTACTTTCATATATATATATATATATATATGTACATACATAAATACCTACTTACCAAACCCCCCCCCCCAAAAATATAAAGAATTATAAAATTCTAATTCCAATTAAAATAAGTTAATTGTAATAAATAAATTGAATGTTTATAAAGCAATTTTTAAAAAGGGTCTTTTACAGCAATTCCTTCTTAGAAAAAACAGTTTTGATTAATTTATTAAATACGATTATTTAATTTATTGATTTTTTTTTACACAAAACATCCATACGATTGTTTACAAAATAGGGATTTATGAAATGTATATTACAATTTTGTAAAGTAAAATTCTATAACAATTCTTTCTGAAAAAACAGGACTATTTACAGTAGATATATACGTATAAACAAACAATTGTGATTTTTTTTCCCAATATTTCTTTTATCTACTATTAAAACTTTAATTAATACAAATATGATTTAATAACTTTAATATAAAAAAAATTAAAGGTGGTTATAAAGGGTTTGAAAAGTGAATGTTATCTCCATTTGGTAGAGATTTAAATTCTCTAATGTACAAGGTGCAGTACATATTTTCTGTTATTATTATATTTTTTCCATTCTTTCTTTTTCAAGGTTATTTGAAACGTTTTAGCGATTCCGGAATATTCCTGCACCGCGCACTCCTCACTTCTGTAATTGTTGTTTCGGGAATGAATTTATGAAAGCCGCTCCCCTCGGGGCTCCTCGCTCAGTAAACACAATCAGTTTTACTTTTGTTAATATTTTTTTAATATATAAATATATGTGCTGTAATGAGAGTGAAACTGATGGGTGCTTTTAAATGCTTTTTGGGGAATTGAGTCTGCAATAACGCTTTGAAAAATGCTTCTGTAATGAGAAAGGCAGGAACGTTATGAACTGAACTGCTGCATAATTATTTATTTACTCTTTTATTTCATACGCTAACCCGAATCCGGTGTTTCCTGGGGTCATTGCCGTTATATGTTATAAACTCCACCGAACTGATCCGTGTATAAAAAATTTGTACTTAGTTTAGAGGGAAATAATTGGACTCTGAATGATCTTTATAACCTACGGTGTGTATTGTGTAGTTTTTGCACGATGTACTGTGCTGTAAATAAAATAATACGCTGATTTACAGTCACTAAACATGGTCAGAAAATAGGGGGAAGTGCACAATTGGTGTTGTTTAGAAGAAAAAGTAAGACGAATATGACTTAGAGTGAGAACTGGGATTCGGGATGGGTGTGGTTTAGTGTGATGGGTAATGGTGTGTGGGTGTAGATATAGGATGGGTTTAACGTGAGGGGTGCGGTTGGTTTGTTTTCGAGTGATTTTCGGAGGATATGTTAAAGATAGGTTGCGTTTTAAGTGTGTGGACTTACAGTTGGGTTGGGTTAAGAGCGATTGGTGATTTAGTGGGGTTTGAGATGGTGGGGTTTGGTGTAATAGATGGGTTTACAGATGAGTTGGGGTTTAAGGTAATGGGTTGGGGTTGGGATTAGTTTGATTTGGAGTGATATGCAAGGTTAGAGATTGTGAAGTTTAGTGTAATAAATAGTTTACAGATTGGAGGATTAGAGTGATAAGTGGGGTTAAAGTTGGGTTGAATTTTGAGTGAGGGGTGGGTTAGGGTTGGGTGATTTTATGGTAAAAGATGGCAGGGTTTACAGATTGGTGGGTTTAAAGTGATGGGTGGGGATAAAGATGTGAAAAATGGGTTGGGTTTTGAGGGATGGCTGGGTTTACGGATACATTGGGATTAAGGTAATTGGTGAGGTTTGGCTTTGTTTTGGTTTGGAGTGATTTGCAGGGTTAAAGATGGTGGGGATTGTTGGAGTTATTGATGGGTTTACAGATCAGTTGAGAATAGAGTATAGATGTTGTTGGTTTGGATTTAGAGTGAGGGCAGGGTGTAGAGATGGATAGGGTTAAGAGGATTTGGTTTTGCTCTTTTTCTTCTTCCTGGCGGCTTCATCCTCTCTCTGCTACCAATATACCCCATATCCCTGTTCTGCACATGTCCAAACCATCTCAATCACACCTCCCTCACCCTGTCTCCAAAACGTCCTACATGCAACAGAACGTTTAAGAGGAATAAATGATGGAAGAAACTCCTGACTCGAGCTCTCCACAACACCCGTGACCTTATTTGCTCAATTCTTTTGAAATAGTTAAAAAGAAGGTTTTGGCCTCATGATATTTTGAATAGAAATCAATTCATGTTTGACTCATTAATTTCATTCTATTAATAGATCAGTTAGATACTTTTAGCATAAACTCAGTTTATTAAGCGAAGAGTCTTGTGACAAAAATGCTAGGAAAATTATAGCCATAATAAATCATAGTACTTTGAATACGTAAGTACATTTAAAGGCAGATCATTTTGTATTTAAGTGAAAGTTGAAAAAGAGCACTTTTACTGGAGTAATATTTTAACTGATGTATCTCTACTTTAACTCAAGTGCATGTTAGTGTTTTTTATTAAAGTAATAGGATTTGGGATTGGTTGGGTTTAGAGTGATTTACAAGGTTAGAGATGGTGAGGATTAGTGTAATGGATGGGTTTATAGATTAGTTTGGTTAAGAGCGATGGGCGGGGTTATAGATTGATAGGTTTTAGGGGCTTTAGAATGTTTATGATTGGACTGGTGAAAAAAAAGGACAACACCACCACAGAAACTATCAAAGTTGTATTACAACTACAAATGAGACCAACAGCCAATCAGCTTTCTGTTATTGGCGCAAATCTGTCTCAGGTTGTACCACAGACGTAAAACGGATTTTATTTTTCAGCTATGTGGAAGTACAAGGTAAGCGATAGTAGGCTTGGAAAAAAAAATATATATATTAGAGCTCGGTTTAGGCCAGTTGCTAACAATGTATGTGTGTGTTTGTGATATAGGTCTTGAATTTTGGTCTTAATGGTCTTGAAATGGTCTTAAAAAGTCTTGGTAAAATCTACCGAAACCCTGAAAATGAAATAGCTTTTCGGTAGACAGGGCATCTTTACATATGTCCCGAACTAGCATTAGTAGAGACACCTGTCCTCATGTTCCTTTCCGAATGAGAAAGCCTACACTGTTGTCACTCAGACAGACTGATAGCACAGAGACGGCGAAATTGATTTATACACGATGATATTCTTATTCACGGCTTTAATTATGCGCCCGAATAGCATATAATAGAAACGCTCTCTGGTGGTTTAGGAAATCTATTAGAGACTTGTAATTGCCTTCACAGAGCCCCCCCCCACCCTCTCCTTTCATCCCTCCCTCCTCAGCCCACTCCGTCTAGTTCATTCTATCTTTTCTATCATTTCATTTCTCTTTTTTTTTTAATCAGATTGAGATCTACTGTGAGACAAAGGGAATGATGTCACCAGGGTCACGCTTATTGCCTCAGAGCACGAATGTTAACTGGATTGACTTGTAATGAGGATGATGTCACTAGCCATCATTTCAGGCCGCCTCGTTGCTACAGAGTAAATAAGCTTGAGGACGATTGCGTCATATTTAATTAGCGTTGTTTTGTTGTGTTGCTGATTTAAAAAAAAAAATATTACACAACATTGTTATTGTTGTTATTATTAGAGCTCGGGGGTGATGGCGTTTAGATAATCGGATCCGCAAATCGAGTGGAGGATGAGATGATGGCAACATTAGAACTGACAGCAAAACAGCACTGTTAATGTAATTTTTTTTGTCCATTTATAGTTACTTTTACGTTAGAAAGTATCCAAAAAGTGCCCAATTTCCCTTCGGATATTGCTGCCACTTAAATGCCATTTACTGTTCTGCTGTTCCACAGGTCACGGTGTTCACTTTTATCATATTCGTTCTGCACTGTGAATTTTTTACGTGTTTTATCAGCAATGTTTACACAAAAACACACTCTACTGGACTACATAACATGCTCACACAGGGTATGTACACACAGTAATTGTTTCTTCTTCTATAGTGAGTATCATTAATACCATTATAAAGACACCATAGTTATAGAAACCTTCAATATTATAAAGAAGTGCAGTAGAACTGGAATCTCATACAAAGAATGAATGTCATTACTAAAGCAAGAATCCCAAAGAACACAATTAAACAAGTCTCCTTTTACTGTAGCCACAGCAGCACCACCCACATACATCATCTCAGGAGCATCTCAGAAAAGAAGGCAAATGTTGTGTTTTTGTCAAATTCGACAGGAAAGAAACAGCAAAAGTATAAATGGTTCGTGAAAAGTTGAACAACTGTTTCCTCATGATGTCCATTTTTTTTAAAGTCCGTCTTGTAAATGTTCTTGTAAGTGCGACTAAATCAGTTCTGTCTTCTCTGTCAGCCACTGTGCATAAAAAAAAATAGAGCGATTAAATCCAGATGCCGTTTGCAAGCTCTGACTAGCGACTAGCGTGCTCTCTGACCGTTGAATCAAAGGACGTGAAAATGCTGACATTATTGTATGCCTGCTAGATGGCCCCTGTGTGTTGCCAACTCGCAAGCAATCTAATTGGTTAAAGCAACAGAGAGATAGATTTCAGAAATAAGAACAGGAAAATACATATACATATTTCTTCTTCTTCTTTCAGCTTCTCCCATTAGGGGGCGCCACAGCCGATTATCCATCTCCATTCCCCCCCTCTCCTCTACATCTGCCTCTTTTACACCAACTACCTGCCTGTCTTTCCTCACTACATCCATAAACCTCCTCCTTGGGCTTCCTCTTTTCCTCCTTCCTGGTGGCTCCATCCTCAGCATTCTCCTACCGATATACCCCATGTCCCTCCTCTGCACATGCAAACCATCTCAATTACATCTCCCTCACCTTGTCCCCAAAACGTCCTACATGTGCTGTCCCTCCAATAAACTAGTCAACACATTTCCATCTCCATCGTTTATAGCTCTAACTTGCAGCACATCCTTCCCAGCTCGGACCCTCTGAATGGACAATCTGTATAAATCCTTTTCTCCTTCCTTAGTGTCCAACTTCTCCTAAAGCTCCTCGTATGCCTTTTCCTTGGCTTTCGCCACATCCCTCTTAACCTGCTGCCGCATCTCCTTGTACTCCTGCCTACTTTTCTCATCACTCTCCTGAGTCCAATTCTGTTTCTCCAACCTCTTCTGCTCTCTTTGTCTTTCTTTCTATTTCCACATGTCACACCAAGTATCTTTCTAGCTCTCTCCTTTATCCCTTCAGCAGTAGCTGCCCAATCATCCAAGACCTCTTTACCACCACCGAGCCCCTGCCTGACCTCTTCCCTGAACCTCACACTACAGTCTTCCTCTGCCAGTTTCCACCGTCTTATATTTCTTTCAGTCCTCACTCTCCTCCTCTTCTTCACTTCCAAAGCCATCCTACAGACCACCTGTCTAGCTACACTGTTCCCCGCCAACACCTTACAGTCTCCAATCTCCTTCAGGTTGCATCTCCTACATAGAACATAGTCCACCTGTGTGCACCTTCCTCCACTCTTATAGGTCACCCTATGATCATCCTTCTTTTTTAAAATAAGTGTTCACCACTGCCATTTCATAAAGTGGTCATTGTCAGGTGTCCACAAAGTTTTGCCAACGTAGTGTACATGTATTGTATGTATGTAAACATATACCACTACATCTGATATTTCTCATATTTGAACTGCTTCCATTTTCTGTTTAGCAGCAATAAGAATTGTAACTTCAGTACCAAATGAAAGAACCCCAGACAGTGATAAAAAGAAAGAAAGCAAGAACAGAAGCGAGGTTTACTTTTGTTAGTCAGTGCACTTCAGGGGCCTGGTTTCAAATCGGAGAGCTGGAATGCCTCTAAAGAAGCCTGAAAGTGTTTAATAGTGTTATAAAGTGTTATTGATTTTCAACCAATCTGTTTATTGTCATTCTCGTAAACCTTCCCTTCCTTCTTTTTATTTTTTTTTATTTTTTATTTTTTAATTCAAGGCACCCAGGGTGAAAATGGAGAGAATGTAGAACCTTGTACTTCTCAAAAAAACGACGCATGGTTTTCTTCTCTTCTTTTATTTGATTTTTTTTTCGTAACCAGCCTTGTTCTGTATGGACACGTTTTGTCATTGAGTTACGGTAGGTTTGGTGTCCGGGTGAAAAACGTGTTTGTGTTTTAACAGAGCAATCCTCATACATCTGAACAAAAAAGACGGTTTTAGCAAAAGCATTTAAGAAATTAGCATATATTGTGTACTTTTTTTTTTTTTTGGTAAAAGAAAAAATGGTGTGTATTCTGTTTCTTTCTTTCAAAAATATATATTTTTCTTCATTTTTGAATTATTTCAATTGTTTGTCTTCCTCAAATTTTTTTCGTCTTTTCTTACAGCCTCTATGTCCCTCATGTAAACTTTATAAAAAATTTTTTTCCTCTTCTTTCTCTTGTTCCTTCTTTTTCTCTCCCTTTCTTGCTTTACTTTATAATTTATTTAATATTTATTTAGTTACCTTTAACTATTAGTATTAGTAAATGTCACTTTGTTTACTTCATTTTATTCAATTCAATTCAATTCAATTCATTTTTATTTGTATAGCGCTTTTAACAATGAACATTGTCTCAAAGCAGCTTTACACAGATAATGTGGTGATTAAACGTAAATATGTTCTTTGTAAGTAAGTTTGTCCCTGATGAGCAACTGTGGCAAGGAAAAACTCCCCGAGATGGCATAAGGAAGAAACCTTGAGAGGAACCAGACTCAAGAGGGAACCCATCCTCATCTGGGTTGCACCAAATGTCCATTTGAAGCAGATATACAAAGTTGCGGGGTACAGTGATGACGATCAGAAGCAAACTGCACTCCCGAGTCAGTGCAGCAGACCGCCAAAACCAACTACAGTCCAATCCGTCCTCAAAAGCACCCGTTCTACTCCGGAATTACATGGAACCACCCAAGGTGTTGATGAGATACCGTCCCAAGCTGCACAGAAGTGTGAAGATCCACGGAGGGGCAGGAACAGTGGTCACTGAAACCTCAGGAGCATGTTTAACTCGACCGAGAGAGAGAGAGAGAGAGAGAGAGAGAGAGAGAGAGATATGGATTATTAAGTGTAACTATTGGTGTATGAAAGTTAATGTCACTGTGCAGTTTGGACTCCGGCAAGACTCGCTATGGCAGCATAACTAAAAGGGAGAACCAGAAGGTAACACAGACATGAGGGATCTCTGGGATAAGAGACGACCCACCACACCACCGCCAACAAACCTGAGTGAACGTGTGAATGTGAGGGACGACAGCATACAAATATACCAGTTCACCAAACACTCTATATCCATGTTCCCTCCAGATCTGAGCCTTTACCTAAGAGAAATCTACTGATAAAAGGCTTGACTAAATAAATAAGTTTTCAACCTCGACTTGAACACTGAGACTGTGTCCGAGTCCCGAACACTGGTTGGAAGTCTGTTCCATAACTGTGGGGCTTTATAAGAGAAAGATCTGCCCCCTGCTGTAGTCTTCATTATTTGAGGAACCAACAGATAGCCAGCACCTTTTGATCTAAGTAGGCGTGGAGGGTCATACTGGTACAGAAGTTCACTCAGATACTGCAGTGCGAGACCGTTAAGTGCTTTATACGTCAGTAGTAATATTTTATAATCAATGCGATATTTAATTGGGAGCCAGTGTAGATTGATTAAAACAGGGGTGATGTGGTCATATTTCCTAGATCTAGTGAGGACCCTTGCTGCTGCGTTCTGGACTAACTGAAGCCTATTTATGCACTTACTCGCACACCCAGACAGTAAAGCGTTACAGTAGTCTAATCTAGAAGTAAATGAATTGAATTGAAGTAACAAAAGCATGAACTAGTTTTTCTGCATCCTGTAATGACATCATATTTCTAATTTTAGCAATATTTCTAAGGTGAAAGAAGGCGATCCTGGTGATATTATTCACGTGAGACTCAAAGGAAAGACTCGGGTCAATAATCACACCAAGGTCTTTGACAGCCGTACATGCTGAAACAGAATCCCCCCCTCTCCCTTTTCTCTCTTATTTTCCATTACTTTGCATTTTTTAATTTTAAACTTGTATTTAGGGATTATTTCTCTCTTTTTTTTCTTTCTTTCTTTCTTTCTGACATACCTTCTCTAGAAGGATAGATAGATAGATAGATAGATAGATAGATAGATAGATAGATAGATAGATAGATAGATAGATAGATAGATAGATAGATAGATAGATAGATAGATAGATCTTAGAAATCAGAACAGGAGAAAATAAAAAATATATATAAATAATGCAATCTAACAATATTAAAAAATAATTTATTCCTGTCTCAAATTTTAACATAGAAATTTGTTGATATACGCAAAAATATTTTTCTTCATTTTTTTAAGCCTTTTTATTTCATTTTATTAAACTTTTAAAAACAGGATTAGTGGATGATGCTTATTGTCAGAGTAAAATCTCTCCCTATTTTTTTTTTTTTTACGTACATTTTTATTAATTTTATTATTTCTTACATCATTAAAGTATTAGATAAATCTCTCTCTGTAATTATATTTCTCCGCACCAGGTCATTTTGGTTCCAAGTGTGTGTCGGAATTCAGCTCTCACTGAACATTAACCCTGAAAAATAAGTGAGCTACAAGCAAAACGCTAACGTCTTGAGTAGGAGATTCTAAAAGTGCCTTCCACATCCACGAGCCCTTTCCATCTGCTTAGCTTAGCGGTTAGCTGTGCTGTGTTTGCGGATTTCCTCGTCGAGTTCCTGTTCGAGCTGAGCGAGCGAGGTTCTTAGCGGCCGCTGATTGGACGAGCTGAAGCCTCTCGGCAGAGCGCTCCCCGCGATGATTCATCTTCCTGTCAAACAAGCAATACGGTCTCCCTTTAGCCAGCCTCAGTGCAGGACACAGTCACACACACACACACACACACACACACACACACACACACACACACACAAATAAAACTAAACAAGAGAACAAGAACAAGTGACACTTTGTAACGATTTGTCGTTGCCAACGAATCATTCAACTTCCGGTACTAAGGGGTGGAACTAATTATTCGGAAACCTTGGGGAAAATGGGTGTGGCTTCTATCCTGTCCGTCACAATGAAGGAGGCGTGGTCTTTCTACTTGTCAGTCCCAGTGTCGAGGATATGTGATTGTTTATGTGGCTTAGATGTCTGTCAGTCTTACCGAAGGAGGCGTAGCTTCTGTGATTTGTCCATCTCAGTGAAGGGGGTGTGATCTACATCTTGGTAAAGGAGGCGTGGCCTATTGGGGTTGTTAGTCCGATTTAAGGAGACTGTTTCTCAGAGTCTTAGTCTAAAGGAGGCGTGGTTTCATAGTTGTCTGGTGGAGGCTTTTATGAGAGTCTCAGTGATACCTACTGTATGTCCCAGTTAGGAAGGTGTGGCCTCTGTGTCCATCAGTCTTATTAAAGGGGGCGGGGTTTCTCTAGTCCCAGTGGAAAATAGTGTGATCGAATTCCCAGTGGATCAGCATGGTTTCTAAAACTATAAACACACTAAAATGCAGCTCCACTTTTGAGACTTTTCTTCTAGTGAACTTTAAAACAGCGTTAAAAATATACGTCGTTCATGCATTCACTCGGAAAAGTAAGCGCCATCATTTATTTAACCGCAAATGAATGTCCATTACATGCAATTTAAACCCCTTGAGCTTGAAACGTGCACAATAAATACTATAAATAAATGAACACTTCAGCTGCAGGTTTAACATTTTAAATGCTGTGTTTTTTTATGATACAGCATTTAAAACGGTGGTACTGTTGCTATGGTAACAACATCGAATCACTATGGGAAGAAAAACTTTAAAAAATTAAAAATTCTTTAATAGAGCACAGCACATTGAAACGCCATTGACTTACTGTGGGCGTGTCTCAAACCGTACACCCTGTTCACTATAGTAAATCCCACGCAAACACCATCTTTACTATAGAATAGTCCCTTTTAACAAGGTCATCAGACCACTGGGGGTCCCAAACCACACAAATTCTTCACTATATAATTGCCCATATAAATATTATCATCAATTCACTGTGGATGTGTCCCAAACCATAAACACTCTTTATAATTGTAAAGCCCACCTAAACACCATCGCCAGTCCACTATAGTATACTATAGTATAGACCACAAAACCCTATCTTTACTATAATATAGCCCACTCTAACCCCATCACAAGTCTACTGTGGGTGTGTCCCAAACCATACACCCTCTTTACTACAGAATAGTCCATTTAAAAACCATTGTCAGTCCACTGTGGGTGTGTCCCAAACCACAAAACCACTTTGTTATAATATAGACCACTTAATCTCCATCACCAGTCCACTGTGGGTTTGTCCCAAACCACAAACCCTCCTCACTATGATGTACACCACTTAAACACCATCACCAGTCCACAATGGGTGTGTCACAAACCACGAACCCACTTCACCAAGGTATACACAACTTATACACAAGTACTCATCCATTACAGGTGTGTCACAAACCACACAATTTCTTCACTATATTACTGCCCATATAAATATTATCTCCGGTTTACTATGGGCATAAACCACACTATACACTACTATAACCCATTTTAATACCATTGTTGGTCCAGAGTGGGCGTGTCTCAAACCACACAACCTTTTCAATAAACCCCTGCGTCACTCTATAGCTCAGATCCTGGCGTATAGGCTTCTCCACTTTAAGAGTTTAATTTGGCCTGGGAGAGTGATTAGATGATGAGCTGACTCAGGTGTGTTAAATGAGGTGAAATGCTAAACTCTGCAGTGTTTCGCTCCTGCAGCACTGAGCTTCACCAGTCTTGATGAAGAAGCTGTATCCTGCACACACCAACCTTCTAATCATCCTCACTAATACACTACAGTAACTGTAGAAAAAAGAAACATTACACACAAGAAAGTAAAATTTCCACTCAAACTACAGAAAATACATGCATCTTTTTTAATTTTTGCTTTCAGTCCCCAGGAAATGCAGAAGAATTTCCTCAGTAACTTTTATTCCTACAGCATTTGTTTAAATTTTTTTTTTTGCTTTCTTTGTTTTTTTCCCGCTTTTAATTTTTTTCTCCCTTGGAGCTTAATATAGAGTTTACATTTTGGTGTCTTTCCTTCTATCTGTTCTGTGTATCTTGTGTAAGACAAAATAATAAACAAAAGAAAGAAAGAAAGAAAGAAAGAAAGAAAGAAAGAAAGAAAGAAAGAAAGAAAGAAAGAAAGGATAAAAAGAGAAAGCCAAAAATAGATTTAAAAAAAGTGTAGGAAGTAAGAAAATATAGGAAAGAATGGATAAACTCAAAGAAAGAAAAATGTAAAAGAAAAAAAAAATGCATAGAAAAAAGGAATGAAAGAATGAAAAATTTTTGAAATGAAAGAAAGAACTAATAAACATCGTCAGCAATAAATAAATAAATAAATAAAAATCGATATTTAGTCAAAAAGTGTCTCTGAGAGATTATATAAAAAAAAAAATCTCCAAGAGAAGTTGTTGTTGGAAAGGACTGAATAAGAGAAGCTCCAGCTGGACCCCCTGGAGAGTCTCACCAGAGAAAGCGCTAACCGCTAATAACAGATCACGTAGACCTCGGAATGCAGGCCAAGTGCTTTTTCCCATAGGACTGTAATAGTATGGATTAGCTTCTCTCGTTGTCTCTGTTTAACTCCGTTCCACTGGGATTTTTTTCGATTGTTCGAATTCGCCCCTTAACGCCAGAGGAAATATTCGTTAGCATGGCCCCATAATGCGATTAACTGCGACTAGCAACTTAAACCTAATTTGATGCGGCGATGTTTTTGAGATTTACTTCTCGCTGTCCTGAGCACAAAACCGGAGGGAGGAGAGGAGGGCGGGAGGCTGTTGATGCTGGAATTAGCATACAAAACAGGGCAAAAGGGGACGCGTGTAAGCTTTAGCATGCTAAATCTAATGCTATTTACACTTAGCATAGTTGATAGCTCTTCAGCGCTAATTCGAGATAAGCTGGCTAAATCTGCAGCGAAGAGGCGAAGACGGCAAGAAGTGGCGGGAGAGTGTGTGTGTGTGTGTGTGTGTGTGTGTGTGTGTGTGTGTGTGTGTGTGTGTGTTTTTTCATTATGCAGTCAGATTTGTCTGCAAATTCATTAATGGAAAAAAAGAATTAATAACTTTAAACTTGACCCAGGACCACCGTGCATTCAAAAACTTCCGGACATTTTGCGCCTCAGGCAGAACGTCTGGTGATAAGGGAGGAAGAAATTAGCCTGAAAGAACCGCTAATAGCTTTAACCGTCACATATTCTCAAGGTCGACCCAAAAAAGCACTGAAGCAACGTCAGGAAGTTTTCGACATTATGCACAGGCTGAAGCTACGCTTTGTCATTTCAGTGCTGGGATTTCTGACACTGACTCTAAAGGAGCAGCTGAGCCAAGTGAAAGTTCAGAAATCAAACTGTTTGAAATGATTTTTTTTTTTTTTTGCGTAGAGATTAGTCTGGTAACAGTGAATATTTTAGATCTGAGTTACAAGTGAATCTGTTTAAAACATGTTAGAAGTGATTTGTTACAAAATAATCTACTAGAAGTAAATCTGTTACAAAACAATCTGTTAAAATGTATCTTTTTAAAGTTTATCTGTTAAAAGAGACTATTACAAATTCTGTTACAAGTGATCTGAATTGAATCTCTAAGAAATAAATCTATTATAAGTGATCTGTTAGAATTGTATCTGTTGGAATGAAATCCATTAAACGTGATCTTTTGGAAATGAATCTATTAGAAGTGATTGGTTAGAAATAAATCTTTTAGAAGTGATCTGTTAAATATCGATCTTTTAGAAATTAATCTGTTAGAAGTGATCTGTCAGAAATGAACTTGTTATAAATGATCTTTTAGAAGTGATCTGCTAGAAATCAATCTTTTAGAAATGAATCGATTAGAAGTGATCTGCTAGATATCAATCTTTTAGAAGTGATTTGTTAGAAATATATCTGTTTGAAGTGATCTTTTAGAAATGAGACTGTGAGAAGTGATCAGATAAATGAATCCGTTAGAAATAATCTGTTAAAAGTAATCGGCTAGAAAGGAACCTGTTAATAATGAATCTGTTTGAAGTGATCTATTAAAAATAAATGTGTTAGAAACGGATATGTTAGTTATGACTGTTAAAAATAAATCTGATTGAAATGACTCTTTTAAGAATGATTGAGGTAGAGGTGAATTTGTTAGGAATTAATCTGTTAAAAGTTAATCTATCAAAAGTGAATCTGTTAGAAGTGAATCTGTTCAAAACATGTTAGAAGTGATTTGTTAATGTATTTTTAGAATTTAATCTGTTCAAAGAGACTCTATTACAAGTTCTGTTAGAATTGAATCTGTTGGAATTAAATCTGTTAAACGTGATCTCTTAGAAATGAATCTCTTAGAAGTGATCTGTTAGATATCGATCTTTTAGAAATGGATCTATTAGAAGTGATCTGTTAGAAATGAGACTGCAAGAATTGATCTGATAAACGAATCCGTTAAAAAGTAATCGGCTAGAAAGGAATCTGTTAATAATGAATCTGTTTGTGATCTATTAGAAATAAATGTGTTAGAAACGGATCTGTTAGTTATGACTGTTAGAAAAAAATCTGATTGATATGAATCTGTTAAGAATGATTGAGGTAGAAGTGAATTTGTAAGAAATGAATCTGTTAAAAGTGAATCTATCAAAAGTGAATCTGTTAGAAGTGAATCTGGTTAAATTGATCTGTTAGGAATGATTGGGTTAGAAGTGATAGGTTAGAAATTAATCTGTTAAAAGTGAATCTATCAAAAGTGAATGTTAGAAGTAAAGTGATTACATTTAAATGGAAGATTTAATTATGGATGCCAGTTCATAAAGTATTTATGTGTATATGCCTGTAGTAAGGATAAAGTAACGATGCCCCACACACATACACACATGCACACAAGCGCTGGACAAAACCAAAGAAAATTAAGTACAACAATAAAAAAAAAAAACAGATTTGTGCACCTAAGTTGTGTCAAATATATAACTATAAAGCTGGGAACTTTCTGAGTGCAAAGTGTTAAGTTTCATGTGTCATGTGTAAAGTACCAAGTGTATGATTTTGAGTATTAAGTGCTTTTATAAAGTTTTGAGTGTAAACTATGAAGTGTAATGTTCAGAATTGTGTGTGGAGTGTAAAACCAGTGGTGTGGTGTTAATTATAAAGTGCTAAGTGTAAAGTATGCAAGTGTAAAGTGACATTAGTAAAGTGGCTAGTGTATGGTGTTGGGTATAAATTAATTAGTGTAAAGTTATGTGTGTAAGGTGTCAAGTATAAAGTATAAAGTGTATATTATAACATTTTGAGTATGAAATTGAATGTGTTTAGTATAATAGGTTGAGTGTAAAAGTGTAAAGTGTGGAGTGTAAAATTTTAGTTCTAAACCTTCAAGTATAAAGTCTTCGGTTTCATGTGTTGAGTGTATATTGTCAGGTTTGTGTTTTAGTATAATGGGTTGAGTTTTAAAGTGTGAAGTATTGAGTTATTTATTTAAAATGGCATGGGAAAAGTAGCAATTGTAGTGTTCAAGTGCTAAGTGAGCATATCCAGGTGTAAAGAGTTAAGTGTAAAGTATCAAAATGTACAGTGTCGAATGCAATGTGTGAAGTTTAAACAGTTGAGTGTTACTTGTTGAGTGAAATGGGTTAAATGTAAAGTGTCAAAGTGTAATGTGTAATGCGTAAATCATTCGGTGTAAAGTATCAAAGTGTACAGTGTCAAGTGAATTGTCTCTGGTGTAAAGTGTAAAGTGGCAATTTTAAATGTTCAAGTAAAAAGTCTTCAGTATTATGTGTGGAGTGTAAATTGTCAAGTATAAGGTGTTCAATATAATGGTTTTATTGTCAAAATGTCACGAGTAAAGTTGCGAGGGATACGGTGTTCATTATAAAGTGTTAAGTGTAAAGTTTTGAGTGTAAAGTGTCAAGTATAAAGTGTTGAATCATTCGGTGTAAAGTATCAAAGTGTACAGCATCAAGTGTATTGTCTCTGGTGTAAAGTGTAAAATGGTATAAAGTATAAAGAATTCAGTATAATGTGTGGAGTGTAAATTGTCAAGTAGAAAGTGTTCAATATACCGGTTTTAGTGTCAAATTTTTTATTTTTTTTTAGTGTCATGAGTAAAGTTGCGGGGGATATGGTGAATATTAGAAAGTGTTAAGTGTAAAGTTTTGAGTATAAAGTGTTGAGCATAACAATTTGAGTGTAAAATATGAAGTATAATCAGTTATAAACCTTTAACTATAAAGTCTTCAGTATTATGTGTTTAGTGTAAATCGGCAGTTTTAAAATGTTTTACTATTATGGGATGAGTGTCACTGTTAGACCGAGAGAAACAGAGCTGGAAGCCGAAGTAAGTTAAGCGAGTCTTTAATGACACAACAATAACCTAGAGTGAGCGGTATATCCGTGGTACACCCAAAAGGGGCAAGGTCCACATTATCTAATAACGATACCGAAGCGCTGAGGAAATATCCATGGTACGCCTGGAAGAGGCAAAGCCCACACAGTCCGAAACGGTTGCCGAAGCGCTGAGGAAATATCCGCGGTACGCCTGGAAGAGGCAAAGCCCACACAGTCCGAGACGGTTGCCGAAGCGCTGAGGAAATATCCGCGGTACGCCTGGAAGAGGCGAGGTCCACACGATCCGATAGAGTCCGAAAGTTCCCTAGCATAACGTGCAATAACGGACGAGGCCCTGAAGGGGCAAGGACCTTAAGTAGGCCGTGTGGAATTAGTGTCAGGTGCCGGTACTTAGTATGATGGGGAAGCGATCCGTGCGGGTAGGGTGCAGAGGAGAGGTGAAGCTGGTGGTGCCCTGACAATCATAGTGTCAAGTATTAAGTGTAAAGTGGCGATTCTAGTGGTGAGAGTATAGTGCAAAATGTATTATGTATAAGTGTGTGTAAAGTTTTATGTGACACGTATGCAGGTGTAAAGTGTTGAGTGTAAAGTATGCAAATGTACAGTGTCGAATGCAATGTCAAGAAAAAAAAAATGGGTAAATTGTTCCATGTAAATTTCAAAGTGTAAAGCGTAAAGTATTTTAGTGTAAAGTGTAGAGTATAGAATGTTGTGTTTAGGCTCAAACGTAAAGTATAACATGTCCCACTGTTCAGTTTTAAGCGTGAAGTGACCAAGTGGCAGAAAGGGGACAGGAAGAAAAACAAGGAAAAAACTGTGTTTTGAGTTACTTGCTGATGTTTGATTGCCTGCACGTAAAAGCTTTTCTTTAGTCGTCTTGTCTGTGACTGGATAGCAATTCAAAGAACAAACTGAGTGCTGGCTGACCGAGGCCTGAGGTGATTTTCTGTACTTTCCTCAGGCACTGTGAGCACTAGATGTCCTGTCTGGCTGGGGGTTTGTTGCCTGTGATAAGATTTGCTGTTCTCACCACCCTCTGGAGGGCCTTCTAGTTGTGTGAGGAGTCACCGCTATACCCTGCAGTGAGGAACCCAGTCAGGATGTTGTCTGTAGTACAGTGGGAGGAGCCGCTGAGGATGTCCAAATTATTTTCAGCTTCCAAAGGAAATAAATCCCTTGGCGGGTAAACTTTATGATTGTTATGGTGCAGGGAAGAGGGACATGGTGAGGTTCTGAGGGATGTGGAAGTTCAGAGCAGTAGTCATTTGATCATCATTTGAAAGCGATTGGATTTAAAAAAAAATTCAATTTGGTTGAAAATGATTTGGATAGAATTGATTAATTGGGGTGATTAGAATTATTTGGATAGAATTGATTCATTAGAAGTGATTTGATTAAAATTAGTTCTACAGAACTAATTGAATAGAAGTGACTTGATTGATTGATTGATTATTTGGAGAAAATTGATTCATTGATTATATAATTATTTGAGTACAATGTATAAATTAGAATGTTTTGGATACAATTTATCTATTAAAAGTGATTTGATTAGAATTATTTCTACATAATTACTTGAATAGAAATGACTTGATTGATTAATTGATTGACTGTTTGGGGAAAATTGATTCATGAGTGATTATTTGATTATATAAGTATTTGAATACAGTGTATAGATTAGAATGTTTTGGATACAATTCATCCATTAAAAGTGATAGAATCAATTGATAAGTGGATTGATTAGAATTATTTGGATGGAATCGATTGATTAGAATTATTTGGAGAGATGTAGAGAGATGTAGATCTGCTGTTTCTGCACAAATGCTGTACGACTCGGTAAACACACTGCCATAGGATTCCACAACTCTTAGTTACAACAGCTTCATAGCTCTAGTGGGAAAGAAGCGATAGAAAGAAAGGAGGGAGAAGAAAAGGAGAGGATGTCAGACATAATTTTTATTTAATATCGGTAATATCTCTTTTTTGTTTTGTTTTGTTTTTTTGCTAGTTTATATTTTCTTTGTTTTCCCAAAGTAACAAAACGAGCCAAGAAGAAAAGGAGGATGGAGGAGAGAGACAGAAATGTGAGAGGCAGAGAGAGAGAGAGAGAGAGAGAGAGAACTCATTGTTTGGTGGGACAGGATTGAAAGTCTGTCCACTTTCATCGCATTGCACTGCCCTCTATAGGTCTCTCTCTCTCTCTCTCACTCACTCACACACACACACACACACACACACACACACACTCTCTCTCTCTCTCTCTCTCTCACTCTGTTTCCATCCCTCTCCTCTCTCTCTCGCTCTCTGTTTATATCTTTCTTTCATTCTCCCTCTTTCCTTCTTTCTCTCTCCCGCTACCTCTTTGTCCCTTTTTCTCTCCCTCTTCCATCACTCGAACTGTCTGTCTTTCTCTCTCCCTCTTCTTCCTGTTTGTCTGTCTCTGAATGTGTCTCTTTCTCTCCTCTCTTTTCTCTACAGGGATGTCTCCGTCTGCCCCCCTCCTTTCTCTCTGAATGTCTCTCTCTCTCTCTCTCTCTCTCTCTCTCTCTCTCTCTCTCTCTCTCTCTGTGTGCCCCCTCATATTTTCCAGTCCGGATTTACCCCCGGATTGTTTATACACTGCGATGCAATGCATGAACACACAACTTTGCCCAGTGCACCACCACCAGCACGAGCGAACAGCTGTGTGTATGTGCGCGCGCGCGCGTACGTGAGTGTGTGTGTGCGCGCGTGTGTGTTAAGTATAAGATCTAAAGGCCGGTGTTGAGTGCGCGGGACGGATCATCATCACCATCAACACCATCAGCATCAGCGTCAGGGTCCCTGCACGCGCGCAACCGCGGCCGTGCTCCCTATATACACGCACGCACACGAGCACGCGCGCGGAAGGCAGGCTGTATGTTTCATCGTCTGCTTGGTCCGAAAGAAGAGGAGTGAGGGCGCGAGCAAGGAGAGAGAGAGAGTGAGAGAGAGAAGGAGGGAGAGAGAGAGAGAGAGAGAAGGAGGGAGAGAGAGAGGGAACGACGATGCACGCGCGCATCAACACCACCACCATCATTACTCGTAGAAAATTCGGTGTTTAAAACGGATTTCGAAACATAATAAAAAAGGAAAGGAAGAAAGGAGTGAAAGACATACTGGAATAATCTGCAGGTTTTTTTTTTTTTTTTGCCTTTTTTTTTTTTTTTGGCAGCCTGGCGCGCGCTACGTTCCCGGTGAACGGACGTCGTGATGCTGCTGCTGTTGCTGCTGCCGCTGCCGCCGCTCCGGAGACGATCAGCCCGGTAAGGAATATAACATGCAAACCAACACGGACTGAAGAGTTCAGGGGGGATTTCATTGTGTGGGAACAAAAAAATAAATAAATAGAAAGAAAGAAAAAAACGCACAAAAAATGACGCGTAATGCATTGGTGTGAACGCGCGGATGCGGCTTTTGAACGAGGGGGAGACACCGTCACGCGCTGGGGGATTTCGATCAGTGATCGAATTTGGGATCGAACTGGGATCTGTTGGGGGTTTTTTTTGCACACATTTGCCGGGTGGTCAAAAGAAAGAAAGAAAGAAAGAAAAAAATCGTGATTTGCACGCGGGCTTTTTTTTTTTTTTATTGAGCGTGAATTTTTTATTACATTTTTTGTTTTATTGATTGGTGCATTTTTAAATGCGACAAAAAAAGTCGGTGGATGTGGTGCGAGATCTCTCTTTCTCTCCTTCTCTCTCTCTCTCTCTATCTATCTATCTCACTGTGTGTGTGTGTGTGTGTGTGTGTGTGTTTGCGTTTGCGTGCGTCGGCGAGTGTCTCCGGTACCGGAGAGAGAGAGAGAGAGAGAGAGAGAGGAAGGAAAAAAGAAGGTGGATGTTGATTTGCATGAATCATGAGAACCCGCAGAAACGCCGGAATCCAGGATTATCACCAGCAGACCTCGGATCTTCTAATCCAAGAGAGTGAATGAATGATGAAAATCATCCATGGATGTTAAATGAAGAGATTTTTTCTTTTTTTTTTTTGGAAGAAAGAGTGATCAGAGTGTTTTGCTTTCATGATCAGCGTTTTCTTTTTTCCTCCTTCGCACCGAGATGCATGGGGCATCATCAGATTTACACACACTCAGACTTGCACACGTACACTTGCATGCTAAAGGCTTTGGCTCTGTTTGAACCCGAATTAAACTAGACCGGCGTTAGAGATCAGAAAAACAGGACGGATCGGATATGCGGGGTGAGTAGCTCAAATAAGGATGGTGAGATCACCTGGAGCTCGAAGCTTTTATAGCGTGAACAGATTTCTGCAAAAGCAATGGGGTGATGATCAGAATGCATGCTCCTGTCTTCAAGGTCCTTAAGAATCGCGTAATTGCTCTTTTCTGCCCTTAAAATTTCCTCCGAACACTTACAGTGTTGCTCCTTGTTGTCATCTAAACAAAACGAAACGTCGAAACAAGGTATCGATAGTTTATTTTGGAGGTGATTCTTCTGTCTGGAATGTTCCGCACAGTCGCCGTGTTTGACTAATGAATGCATGCGAGTCAAATAGATGCATTTTTTTGTAAAGAATTCAGGTAAATTATTGATTTCTTGTTCTTGAACCCGAGTATGCTGGCGTGCAAAAGGTTTCTCCCCCCAAAAAAGAAAAGAAAAGACAACCGCATCTGTTATACTCATGTCTTTTTCCTGTAAAGATCCTTTAGTCCATTTGCTGTTCTTTCAAAAAAAAAATTGATCGCCCCTCTTTTCTTTCTGCCTTTTTTTTTTTCTTCTAGATGACACCACAGTCTGCAGCGGCACTACAGTGAAGGGCGCCATTCAATCCGATGAAAATGCGTGTCTGGATACTGACACTAATCTTGCTGCTTGCCGCTTCTCTGAGCCTGGTTGAGATGTATGACAATTATGGGGAGATCTGTAGGAATTTGTGCACTTGCGAGGAAAAAGAGGGCGTCCTGACGGTCAGCTGCGAAAACCGGGGCATCGTGAGACTGTCGGAGATCAGCCCGGTTAATTTCCCCACCTATCACCTTCTCCTGACGGGGAACTTGCTGAAAAAATTGTCCGTCAATGACTTCATCAACTACACCGGAGTCACCATTTTGCATTTAGGCAACAACGACATATCGGAAATGGAGACCGGAGCTTTTAATGGACTGCAGGGATTAAGGCGGTTGCACGTGAACAACAACAAAATAGATGTTCTTAGGGATGATACGTTCACTGGATTAGAAAACCTGGAATACCTTCAGATTGATTACAATTTTATTAGTATTATTGAACCCAGTGCTCTCAGCAGGCTCCACCATCTGACTGTGCTCATTTTGAATGACAATCTTTTGTCATCGCTGCCTACTAACATTTTCCGAAATGTGCCCTTGACCCACTTGGATCTCAGGGGCAACCGCTTGAAAATGTTCCCTTACATTGGCCTTTTGGAGCATATGGACAAAGTGGTGGAATTACAGCTAGAGGAGAATCCCTGGAATTGTTCTTGCGAACTTATCTCGCTAAAAGCGTGGCTGGAAAGCATCGCCTATACAGCGCTAGTTGGCGAGGTGGTCTGCGAGACTCCGTTTCGCCTGCACGGCCGCGATCTCGACGAGGTCTCCAAGCAGGAGCTTTGCCCTCGTAGGGCCATTTCGGAATATGAGATGCGCCCGCCGCCACCTCTTAGTACAAACGGATATTTTCAGACGACACCAGTGGCAGTGACTTCCTCTGCTACATCCTCAGCAGTGCTGAGGTCCTCATCCCGACCTACCAAAGGCACTCGGCAGTCCAACAAGACCAGGTCCAAGCCCACTTCTCGCATCCCGGGCAATCCCTACAACTATGGGCCAATCATAGCTTTTCAGACCAAATCTCCCGTGCCTTTGGATTGCCCCACGGCATGCACGTGCAACCTTCAGATCTCGGATCTTGGGCTCAACGTCAACTGCCAGGAAAGGAAAATCGAGAGCATATCGGATCTAAAGCCCAAGCCGTATAATCCCAAAAAGATGTACCTCACTGGAAATTACATCCCTGTTGTGCGCCGATCGGATTTCGTCGAGGCGGAGGGATTGGATTTGTTGCACTTGGGGAACAATCGGATATCACTCATACATGACCGGGCATTTGGGGATTTAATCAACCTGCGCAGGTTGTACTTGAATGGCAATTTGATTGACAAGCTCACCGCAGACATGTTCTTTGGGCTCCAGAACCTTCAGTACTTGTATTTAGAGTACAACAAAATCAATGAGGTAGTTGCAGGTAGCTTTCGTTTCGTGCCAAACCTCCAGCTGCTTTTCCTGAACAACAATCTTCTTAAGACCTTGCCGGGAGGCGTCTTTTCTAGCATGTCCCTCTCAAGGCTCAATCTACGCAACAACCACTTTCAAAACTTACCTGTCAGCGGTGTCCTCGATCAACTCAAGGCTTTGGTGCAAGTGGATCTTTTTGAAAACCCATGGGATTGCACGTGTGATGTAGTAGGCATGAAAATATGGCTGGAGCAGCTCAACTCTGGAACTGTGGTTAACGATGTCGTGTGCGTGACTCCAAAGAGACTTGCAGGGCAAGATATGCGCAGCCTCCTTTCGGAACAACTGTGCCCAGATTATTCGGATATTGTTGTGTCGACAGTAGCTCCTTCAGAAGCCACCTTGGAAACGAAGGTAGTCACCACGGAGACTCCTTTGAGGTTTAACCCTCCTTCAAGCACCGTTCCATTGTCAGTCCTTATCCTTAGCCTCCTCCTGGTCTTCATAATGTCTGTTTTCGTGGCTGCTGGGCTGTTCGTTGTGGTCATGAAACGGCGGAAAAAGTCCCAAAGCGACCGCACCAGCACCAACAACTCGGATGTAAGCTCCTTTAACCTCCAGTACAGTCTTTATAGCAATCGCTCGGTCCCCAAAGTCAAACACCCAGCAGGCCATGTCTATGAGTACATCCCCCATACTCTTGGGAACATGTGCAAGAACCCCATTTATAGGTCCAGAGAAGGTACTGCTGTGGAGGATTATCCTGATCTGCATGAGCTGAAGGTTGGCTACCGAAACCCCAACCAGGAAGAGCGGGACCCAGCGTCAAGGAGTCCCACATACACTGTTAGTACCATCGAACCTCGGGAGGAACCTTCGACCGCTCAGGATGCCGAGCATTTCTTCCGAGGGATCTTAGAGCCAGACAAGACTCCAAACAGTGCCGGAAATAGATACGATTACAAGTACCCCAGTCCTGGATCTTACACGTACAACCCAAATTTCGATGTACGGAGGCAATTCTTGCATCCCGAGGGAATTAGAGAAACTATGCTGTACAATTCCGCTCCAAGTACTGTCTTCGTGGAGCCAAACCGCAACGAATATTTGGAACTAAAGGCGAAACTCCAAATGGAGCCGGATTACCTCGAAGTTCTTGAGAAACAGACAACATTTAGCCAGTTTTAAACCTTGTCTATGAACATGCATACTGTTAGGGATTTTCACCCCTATTTCCTTGCGAAGGGTGCACCGGGGCGTACGATGTACGCCGCCAACTTTAAAGAAAACAACAGAACAAAGGCAACAAACAAAAATCCTCCAAAGGGGTGTGCCAAAACTGTCGTACTTTAATTTTTAAAGATACTTGACATTAAAGGAAATTTTAAAAAAGAAAAAAAAAAAAGGTCTCGGGATGAAAGCACGAGTTGTGGTACGAAAACCGGTGATGCAAAAATCGCAAAATCTATTTTTTTAAGTTGACGATTGAATTGAATACACTTAAATAAACAAACAAAAACAAACGTAGCTGTACAGATAAATCCAAGTACGTTGCTTTTTTTTTTTTTTTTTTTTTGCCTTTCTTTTTTCAGGAGTATATTCACACAGAACTTTAACAATACAAAAATCGAAAAAAAAAAAATAAAGAACACTGTACTGCAGTGCATCTAACTGTGCAGGACAATTCCTCTGCTCTAGTCTGTAAGTAAGTAAGTATTTATTGGTATAATCTCCATGTATTTTTGAACATTATTTGATTCTTCATCATTAATGACCTGTACCACGATCCCTCTGTACAAGCTTTTTTGTTTGTAATTTTTTGATCATTTATTGTAGCTTGCATTGTACAAGTGGCTTTCTTTCAGCGGTGGCACACCCTGTACCCCTCCCCTCCTTTTTCCCATGCACCCCTTTCCCCCAAAACAACCCCCTTCCTAAATCTTCCCAAACCTCCAAATCCTCCACCTTCCATTTCCAGTGTCGAAGAGACTTTTGCATCATTTAAAGATTTAAAAAAAAGAAGTGTCTTTGTATGCCGTCTGCACTTTTTGAGAAAAAAAAGTATATAGAAAGAAAAAAATGGGAGGCCAACCTTGGTCTTCCAGGCTATCATTAGAGGAATTATTATATATTAAAAATGATTAATTCATTCTTAATATGTATTTTAATATGTTATCAGAAGAAAAAAAAAGAAACAAATTCATAAACGAGAATTGAAGTAATAATTATGTTGTGTAATACTATTTTAATGTAACACCTATTTTTATACAATCATTCGCAATTCTATCTTTTTCTTTCTTTCTTTTTTTCCTTCTGTTTTTTTCTTTTCTCAGTTATTATTTCCCCGATTGCTTTTTCACTTATTATTGCACTATATTGACCAAAATATGTTTGTCATCAATAAATATGATGTCAAGTTCTTATATACGGATATATATATATATATATATATATATATATATATATATATATATATATATATATATATAAATAATGGATCATTGTTGCCAAGAGGTTAATACGCTCGTCTGGCACGGGGG
Source organism: Silurus meridionalis (assembly GCF_014805685.1). Taxonomy (NCBI): domain Eukaryota; kingdom Metazoa; phylum Chordata; class Actinopteri; order Siluriformes; family Siluridae; genus Silurus; species Silurus meridionalis. The sequence continues at coordinate 17,786,812 of NC_060907.1, forward strand.
GAGAGGCTAAGCCGTTTTTAGGAACGAAATTAGCAATGCTAATCGATACAGACTTGTAAACAGTGTTTAGAGGCGTTCCTAAAACAATCAATGCTTTTCAAATAAACTTTTTTTTTTTCCTGAGCTTGGGAAAAACTAAGCAAAAAAAAAAAGGGAAGAGAGAATACTAAAGTGGAAGGTTATTAGCAAGGAAAATTTACAATGGCAGGGTTAATATTGCAATAGCTACAGGCCGTGTCGTCCACTCATCACTCGTCTGCTGCATTTTAATAAGACGGTTCGGGAATCTCGATTGCATGAGGCTGCATTTTTTGACATTGTGACTGTAATGTGAGTTTTTTTTTTTTTTTGCCCTTGTAATTATTGGTATTCGATTTATTTCAGTGTAGTACCGCAAACAACAACAACAACAACCCCTCAACGGTTTCCTTTACCGGTACCTTTTGGGCCAGGAACGAATAAAAAATCTTGAAGATGTTCACCCCGAATTCTTAAAAACTTGTGAAAATTGCATTTATTAGTTTTTAAATATAGGATAGCAAAGTTGAAAATGGCAAAACCAGGAAACATCTTTCATTTCTTGCAAGCATTTTCTTTTTTCTTTTTTTAACTCATTTCTGGGGATAAAGAAATAGACGAATAAAAGTATTGAATTGTTTTTCTTTTTTTTAGTTGTTTCTAGTTGTTGCTTTTTTTTTTTTTCCAGAATCCAAATATGCAGTTGTGAATGTTCAAGGGTTTGTTCTGTACAATGTTCTCTGGTTAGGATATTCGCACTGGAACCTTCTTCTCTTTTCATATAAAAAAGATTATAAAATATTTAAAGATTAATACAAAGAAAAAAATGGGATCAAGAAATGCAGAAATAATTGTTGACTCAGAAAAAAAGAGCTTTGAATAAATACATAAATAAATGGATAAAATCGCTTTTACTTTATTACTTTATTAACACATTATTCTACTTTAGAGGTATTCCCATCTTTTTTTTAATTTATTTTTTTATTTTTTATTTTTTTTAATTGCAGTAAATCAGACATGAGCAGTGATCTGTAATCGAATCACTAAGCAATGATTTAATTTCCTCAAAGTTGTCAATTTTAATTGATACTGAAATGGTAAAAACCAGATGGAAGGTATTTTTATTATTTATTTATTTTTTTTTTATTCCTATGTTTTTTAGGTCAACAGTTACTTCTGCTGGATGTAATGATCCCATTTGTTTTTTTATCTTTTATGATTTAACATAAAATTAAATCAATTTTCATTTTATTTTTCATATCTTTTGAAAAAACAAAAAACTAATTCAGAATTCTTTTTACCCACAAAATCGTTTCCAAAAATCTTCTTAAAAAAGGCTGAATTCTTTTGTTCTAACAGAGTGTGCTGTATATCTTTATTTTTTACTCCTTCTCTCTATTTTTCTTTTTCTTTTTGTAAAATGGCTGTGTTGAGTATTGGGGTTAGAGTGTGACCCCCCCTTCCTCCTTGTTCCAATGATAAAGAGCTCCACTTTCTCTCTTTCTGTCGACTCGAGGGCCTCGTTCCAAATCGCAATGTGACGCGGGGGCTTTTTATAGCCGCGTAAAAAAAAAGGGAAGGGGGACAAATCAGACCTGTTATGGCAGGACAGACCTTGACACGGTGTTAATCTCTGAATTGTCGCCAAGGGATTGGGACGTAATTAATCGGTGACGCTTACTAATTGTCAAGAAGACCCTGCTTTTTCTCCTTTTTTTTTTTTTTTTTGCGAACGAAACCAGTTGCGATAAAAACGAACCCTGGCGTTATGGATTTGGAGTGCTCACGCCACCGCTAATTCCCGACCACTTAGAGCTCATCAGCCCATATGGCGGGATAAAGAGGAGCAATCTGAAAGCGGTGCAGCAGAGCTCATGCGCCGGGAATACTCGGCCAGCCGTTTATGATTATTATTTATTATTATTATTTTTGGCACGATTTGGTAATGGGCTCCGTTTTTTGGCCCACGCTAACAAAGGATTAGCGCCGACTCTCAGGCCTTCGGCGCTTTACGATCACGCTTTACTGGTTGTCAACTTCATAAATGCGAGGAGATCCTGGGTTTTGGGTTTAATTTGTTGAAGTGGTTCGGTCATTTGGGTAAAATTGGGATGCTGATTGCCGGAAAGCATCTTGTTTCTGTGTACATGACGATCATGTCCTGGCTAATCATGTCTTCTTACTGTTTAACTGCGTTTGGTTGTCGTTTGGATTTATTATATTTATTAATCAGATCAGATTTGCTTCTCTTGCTGAATTTTTGACCCTTTATAGAACTGAAACAAAAATAGTCTTCTTGTTTTTTGCTAGATTTGGCCCCCAAATATTCTAAACATTAAAAAAAACCTTTAAATTCTTGAATTAATTTTTTTTTTTTTTTTTTTTTTTTGCAATCATAAAAATTATCTGTAAATTAATAGGAACTGAAATCCTCCAGATGTTTACCTTGTTATAATGTTTTGCAAACAGAAAAACAATTTTTGTTTAATTTTTTAAAATAATAATAGTAAAATGAATACAAAATGATTACAGTTAAATACAGTAAATAATAAAAAATAATATAGTTAAAAAAAAAGCATTACAATTTAAAATATGTATTAATTTTTTATTAATTTGCACATTTTGAAAGAACGATTATTTTTCTTTTTTAGAGAATTTTTTTTATATGATTACATTTTTTTAATTTTGATTTTTTTTTTTTTTTGACAATTATTTAACATTTTTTTCTAGTCTAATCAAAACAACATGGCCTAGGCTCCGCCCTTCAACTGAAAAAGTAGAAGTAGATAAACATGTATACATTTTTTATTAATCTTTTGCATTTTTTTCTTACTTAAAAAAAAATTCAGAGCAGATTCAAAGACAATGATGATGTTATTGTTTTTAAGCCCAGGAAAAAAAAAAAAAAGTGGGACGTGCTTTATTTCGGAGCGATGCTCCCGGTCCTACGCTCATCCCCAGGATGTCTTGCATGGTGGATGATGAAAGAGATTTAATTAGCGAAGCTCGCGTTTGAAGGTCACCATTTGCAAACCCTGTGATGAATGCGTTCAACGTGAGCTGTCAATCAAAACCATCATCATTCGTTCGACGCCACGTTCCTCGCTAATTCATCTCCGTTCCCCATCTCACCGTACGTGTGGAAGTGGATGGGTGGATGTGTGGGTGGATCCGAATCTGTCACCATGAGCTATGGGCGTCGAGGTGACCCTGAGCGCTGCTGTTGCATCATGGGAGAAAAGGAATAAAACATCTCCGTCGTAGCTGTAATGCTTTTAATCAACGCTCGGGGGAGAGGAGTGATGTTTAATTTCTTAATTTATCCAGCGATTATTTAACTTTGTCGCATTGTGACGGGGTGTGTGTGTGCACCCGTGTGTGTGTTTGCCAACCAAGTTCAAGGAGAACGGGCTAATTGCGAAGGCAGAGATGATATCTGACAGGCACCAATGAGCCTCTTGATTAAACTAATCGCGATGTTTAATGGAAGTCGCGCCGCCGCCGGGGAAAAAACAAATTTATTTCACAGGTTGAATCGCCATTCACAGAGTCACGCATGCGCTCACGTGTGCGTGTTTTGTGCGTTTTTTCCGGGCGTTTTTACCCTGTGAACGATCGAGGCAGTGTTTGCTGTTTACCCCTTGATTTGTTTCCGTGTTTTGACTCCGTGTCGTCACTCGGTCTGTTCCAGTTCGTGAGCTTTTCATTATATTTCTTCTTCTTTCTCTTTTTTTTCTCTAACACACACACACACTTGATCAGCTTAGGGTTGCATTTGTTTGAACAGAGCCTGTTTATCACTCGAAATGCGCTGCGTCATTGTGGAGGAACGGGACGATTTCACCGATCGAATCATATCGCGATATTGGAAATAGTGATAACTGGAGAATAATAATAATAATAATAATAATAATAATAATAATAATAATAATAATAATTTTTATAATTATAATAATAATAATAAATATATTTTTTGCTCACTAAACAAACTTTTTTTTCTCCCTTTTTCTTTATTAAATCAGTTATAGTCAATATCTTTACTTGAATTAATTAATTTCTTTTCTTTTTTTAGACCGGATTATATTTAATACACCCCGATTATGTATTTTAATGAGATCTTATAGAATTCGTAGTTTTATTAGAAAAGCGTGTTTTTTTTGTTTTTTTTTTTTGTAAAAATTCAAAACTCATGACTCATTTCCTCAAAATTACAAAAAGAGTGATAATTATGCAGTAAAAAAAAAAGAGATATTTAGTGATAATCACAATGCACTGAATATATATATATATATATATATATATATATATATATATATATATATATATATATATATATTTTTTATTTTTTTTTCTTCCAATAATATTATACATATTTGTTTTAGCTCTCTATCTCTCTGTCTTTCCAAGATACTAAATTGTTTCTTAGCAAATTAATTATTATTATCATTATTTTTTTATCGGCATGCTCTATTCAGTCAGAAGTATCGGGACACCTGTCTCTTCCAGCCATGTGCTTTTTTTCATCAAACCTTAATGCACACAATTGTATATTATGTCTTTTAAATGTCGTAGTATGACATATTCTGAGACCTAAACCTGTTCCATCAGCTCCATGAAGATATGATTTACGTGGGATGTAATGGAAGATATCCTGCTATAGAGCTCTAACCCTATTGAACACCTTTGGGTGGAATGTAAATGCTGACTGCACTCATGGCCTCCTCACCTCACCTTCATCAGTACCGGACTTGTGGCTGAATCTCATACAACTCTCTAGAAGCACACTCCAACATCTAGTGGAACATCTTCCCAGAATAGTGGAGGTTATTTGTTAGAGCAAATTGGGGACTAAATGTTGAATGGGAGATTCAAAAAGAATGTAAAAATCCTATGGTGTAGACAAACTTTCTATATATTTTATATATATAATATATATACAGTGATTGTCAAAAGTTCAGAAGCACCTGATGTTTTTTGAGAGACACATGCATGTTCCTTTTGTTTCTATGCAACAAACTGTCATTTAACACTATTAATTTGCATCAAACGTCACCGTAGGCAGTAGGTTCAGGATGAAAGACATGTAACTCGGTCACGTTCCACTTCACACGTTCGTGATTACATTTGAAGAACGTCTTCTCTCATTATATACTCTAAGTTACCTCAAAGGAATACCGAACCAACATGGCTACCATTCCATACTTCAACACCATGCAATTCCGTCTGGAGCGTTAACCACCATGAAACCACCTGCCCAGTCACCGCACCTAAATCCTATTGAACTACTCTGGGATGAACTGGATCATAAGAAAGTAGGAAATCAACATTTATTTTGGCGAGGTTTACAAGAGGCATGGCAAATTTGAAGAAGTTTTTTTTTTCCCATAGGTTCTAAAGTGGAAAATATGGACATTTTTATATTGGTTTGTTCAAAGTCAATCTTCATATCATCCAATGTTCTAGTTCGTAGCATAGAAACAAAAGAAGCATGCTTGTGTTACTCTTAAAAAACATAAAAGACGAGGTTTTTCCAGACTTTCTACAGGCACTTGTTTACGTCTGATGTATATTTAATGTGTATACACAGCACAGCTATGGGAATCAAACAGAATAAGAACATGTGCTATAAGAGCCATACGTCAGACCTTGAAGATATTTTTGCAGAAATATCGCTTCAACCAGCATCTCAATAAGCTACAGTCGGCTTTACACGGCACGTAACTGAAGGCCAGCGATCCTGCGCGCCTTTTACATTCCTTCTGATTTGTAGCAAATCGAGTCTGTTTTGCCTCATCGTCGTTCCGACTTCACCGCGTGAACCTTCAGACATGACAAGAAAATACATGATTTGCGCTTTGATTTCCGTTCTGATTTTCCACTTTGAAAATATCTGCGCTCGTTTTTTTTTTCATGTATGTTAGAATTTTTTTTTTTTACAGATTGGGAGCGAAAGGAAATGGTACCGTTTGTATATTAAGACGTCACACAACAACAACAAAAAAAATCACCTTTTTTTTTATATCCTTAAACTAAATTTTATAAATCTAATTGTATTTAATTTTATAATTTTTTTTTATTTTATTAATTGTAACTTTTTTATTTGATTTTTTTTCCTTCACTTACAGTGAATTTTTGGGACTGGGGAAAAGTTTTGGAATTACAGTTTTTTGCATTAGTGTGTAAAAAAAAAAGCTAATTAAAAGTAAAAAAGATTTAAAAAATTATTTTTATTATCTTTATAGGGTCTGCAATTACACAGTTCTGTTTCCTCGTGGAATTTTATTTTATTTTTTTCTCACCATCAATATAGGTTTTTCTTTTAGAAATTTACTTTGTATCGCAAACACACTAAATATAATTATTTATTAAAGTATCGTAAAAATCATAAATTCACTCAAATTAGTTAATAAGAATTCACACAAAAAAGAAAAAAAGACCATCAGACCATCCCTACAACACATGATAGGTGGTGATGAGGCCGGTGAATTACTCTATAGGACATAAAGCCATACCGTTTTATTTTTTATGGATAATTCGTCTGTTTTATGAAGAGATTATTATTTTACAGATGATTTAAAATGAAAAGGTCACCAGGGACACCCGGGTTTTAAATTAGCATAAACCATGTTAGGCAATCGACTAGAGCAATTTTAGACTTAAAGTTTATAAACCCTAAAAAAAAAAAATCTTTATGACCAAATGATGCTCTTTAAGTAAAACATTAACAAGAGTATAAAGACAATTAGATGATGATAATCTTTTTTAAATCATATTTTAGATTTAAAATCCTGAAGGAGTTTTTTCAGTCAGTTTCTTTGTTTTTCCGCATGATGCTAACTGGGGTGTGTTTGTGTCTGTCTTTGTGTGTGTTTGTAACAACTGCTTTTAATTTATTCCATATAACAATTACATTTATACTTCCTTGGTTGCCTTTTGACCAAAGTTCCTACATTTAAAAGCCAGACTTAAAAAAACACATCAAATCTAGAGTTTGTCCAGAATGGCGCCCAAAACAAAAAACATCCAGTGAACAGAACTCATGGCAGCTTACACCTTATCAGAGGAGATTAAATGGGTTACATCACCAGAAGAGGACACAGGGTTCCAATGGGGTACAACAAGGGTACCATGAGCCCTCAAAAAGAGAAATCTAGAGAAAATGAACAAGGTTAGAGAGAGTGTGTGTTTTTGGTTTGATTAAGCTTTATATCAGATGGTGTTGGTGTAATGGTGTGTAGAATGTGTTCTTGTTCCATACTTAGCCTCCTAATACAAAGTATAATGGATATTAAGCTTTCATTTTGCCCTGGTATACCACCATAGCAGACCAGGACATCAGCACTACTCACTACTAATACAGTGTTTCTAATAAAGTGGTCAGTAAATGTATATAGGATGAATACCGATGTAAGCTCCACCCACATCCGGCCTTTTAAAGAATCGGACCGTCAAAACGCACTTTATTGCTATTTTATTATAAACCCGTATCGGAGCTCTTTTCTATAAAACCCCAGCGTTAACACAACACGACCTTCACTCACAGATGATTCAGCTCATGATTCACCAAAGATATTATTATTATTCTTTTTGGTATTATTTTTTTTCCCCAGTAGAAAAGGCTGGACATCGGGTCATTCATGACACACCATTTCATAATTATAATAAATTTGCGAATTAAAATATAACCCGGTAATTCAAAGCCATTCGAACGCTGCGCTTTAGAGAGATTCATTGAACACAAGCTGTAATTCACAGCCATGTTGACTTGAATTTTTTACTTTGTTTTCATTTCTTTATCTTTTTTTTCCCTCCCTGTCGTTAAGCACAAAAGCTCATCACTTGTAGAACGCTGACCTAGGAAATGGTACCTGGACAAACATTTTTCAATATTCATATATATTATTTTACTTTTTACTAATACATTAGAACTTGGACGGTTCTTCCTGTACATGAACTCAAACAAGAACCAGAACCCAACCCCTTAAAGTTTTATATAGTAACTCTGAGTTCCCTTCGAGGTCAACAAAAGAACTGAAGTTCTTAAGGGTTCTTCAAATGGCTACATATGTTCTACATTACCAAAAAGAACAGGAAAATCAGGAATATCATTCTACATATGACGGCTAAGAATTCATTAGGAAGGACAACAAGACCAAGATTCTTCATGGTTTCTTTAAACTCCCACTTGACAACTTTTCTAAGAACAAACCAAAAGAAGAAAGTTAATTGAAATGGGAAAACCACCAGGGTTTTGATTCTACAATGAAGGTCTTAATGCATTTGTGAATGACTAAAATGTTCTAACCTACAAGAAACCATTCTGAATAGGATTCTACATACTGTATGACTTTGAAAAGTTGATCTTGGGGATAAGGTTCTTCATGTTTTTTTTTTAAATGAATAATTTCTTTGATTGTTCAGTTCTACATAGGATCTTTACAGACAGAATGAAAAACTAAAGAACTAGTTTCCTTTTTTTGTAGTTCCATTTAAAAAGAAAACTATTTAAAAAGGAAAACCACCTGGAAACCAAAGAAAGAAAAAAATTCTTTTTTTTAATTGCTTACTTTTTCAAAATTGGCCATAAACTAGATTCAATAGGATGAAACTAGATACTGTAGGACTTTGAGTTCTTGGTGGCCATGTTCATGAAGACCATAAACATTATTTTACGTGGTTTCTTACAATGGATAACTAGAGATAACTTATATAACTTATATTCAACTTCAGGACACGGTTCCGCATTGTGAAGCCTTCCGTTGTCTTTAGAGTTCTATGTACAATCTATTGACATGGTTAGAGAAAGGACCCTAGAAACAAAGAAGAAGGTTCCTTTATTATTCCTAAAGGCCCCCTGGTTCAACTTGGAATCTCTCCTAAAAGGTGAACTCCCTGATTAAGAGTTCTTCATGTTGTAGAAGGTCTAAGGGTTCTTTTAAAATTAAATTGAAGAACTGTAGTAATTTCTTTCTTTCTTTTTTGTTTTGGTTAAGACATTCTGTTACAGGCTTTTTCTACATTGAAGGCTTCTACCAGAGGGACAAATTACAGAAGATGGTTCTTTACGGCATCTCAAATGGCTCCTAGGTTATAACTTTCTAACACAGTTCTCAATGGAAACATTTCTGGGGAAAAAAAACTTTGTTTTCCCCTGAGTTCCACTACAGTGACAAACTCAAACTGTTTCCAGAGGCTAATCCTAAATAAATTCTCTACATGACAGACTTTAAGTAAGTGAAAACATAACAAAAATGGTATTATGTACATAATTAGCAGGGAATTAAGGTGGTTTTGTTTCTGACTAAAAAAATCTTTCATTAGCATGAATCCCTTCCCACCTCATCTCCTTTTTCCCCCCCTAAAGGTCACTTTGATTAGCATTGCTCCTGAAACGTGGTAAAGTCCGGGACTGCGATTAGCGGTGATCGAATGACACGTTCGAAAGACAAGTTTTGCTTCCTACACATGACAGGGAAATCTCAGTAGATCTCATCAATGCTCAATCGCAAAAAGGATGAATGCTGACTAGCAAAAAAAGAATTCTAATTAGCAATAATGCATAATTGTAGGGTATCACATTTAGTCCAGTTGTAAAGTCTCCTGTGAAAGACATTGAGTTTACTGAAGCTTTTTGTATTTTTGACACCAAAAATACCATATTTATACATCAAAATTAGCAAACTAGAATGTATGTAATTAGCTGTATGTGATTTTTTTCTTTACCTTGCAATACACAGCTGCACATGTTTAGCTAGCTAGCTATCAGTACCTTTTCTTAATAACAATACATGTTTTTTATGGCTCTACTTCAAAATATTATGGCAATTTTACCTCAAGATAAACTGTATATACAATTATTGGCAAGCTAGCTATTTGTCCTTTGTGACAAGTTTGAACTAGCTAGCTATTTATTGAATTGTCTTTTATTGTATTGCCCCTATTATATTGACTTTTGGAGGTACACAATTGTATAGGATGTCTTTAGAGAGGGGGTTAATTTCCTTCACTTGAAGTCAGAGATCCAAACCTTTCCAACCATGACAATGTCTCTGTGTAGAAAAGTGAGCCTAAACTTCAATATCACCCACGTAGCTCAATGATCACAAACCCACCCTAAAATCTATTGGAACATCTTCCCAGAAGAGTTTAGCTTATTGTAACCTCAAATTACAGGTTCACACTTTCAATGTATTAGCATGATATGGCTTAGCTACCGACAGCTAGCTAGTTACACAATTTTTTTGAAGCTTTGTGTATTTAACATTATGGCACTATTTGCTAGCAGGCTATTGTTGTTGTGTTCAAGCGTACCTTCAGCCAAACACAAAGCGCTAAATAGCAAAGGTTTGCATGTATAATAATATATAGAATACGCTATTGTCAAGCTAAACATCAGCTGTCGGTTGTCGAACCTTCCGCTAGGATGACAACAGGTGGAAGCAGGACACCTGGCGCTAAGTGAAGCATCGTGGGTATTTGGCACGTCTTAGCGTTATTTAGCATTCGAAAATGATCAAGCATCTGCACCAATTCACAACCTGAATGCCTGCACCTGCCTTTTTTCTTTTCAAATCTTCTTTAAAAATCACACTTCTCCTTTTCTTTCATTCCCTGCGTCACCTCAGCTCATCCCTTATTCCGAGCACGCAGCCGACGGACAGATGACGGGAAGGGGGAGGAAAGGAAAAAAAAAAGTATAGGCGACGTTCATTTGCTGCTAATAGCTGTAGTCATTTCCTTTCGTCTGGCCTGGAGTATTTACATTAAAGCAAGGTGCATGCATGCTCACACGTGTGTAAGCACGCACACGCACACACATACACACACATGCACAAGACTCTCGCAAAGAACATCCTGCCTCTTCTGAAATAAACAAGCCAACAAACAAAACGATAAATAAATTAGCATTTCGGCAGCTCGTTGCACTTTGTGCCACTAAGACAGGAACATGTACAAAAAGGGAAAAATTTTATGGAGGAATTTTTTTTTTTTTTTTGCCGTAGTTTGCGCCAGGTGCACCTTAAATGAAAATTGATAGTCTGTGGGAAGAAATGAATATAAATAGACAAATATTAACAAACATTTGATTGAATAATCGTTTTTTAAGTGTTTTTTTGCTTAGGTATTTTGAGTGGTGAATTACGATGCCTTCATTCTTCTTCTGAAGTATTCTAGTTCTTTTGAAGAACTATCTTATGCAAAGAAAGGAGAAAAATGATTCAGAGTGTGTTTTTGACAGAAAAATGGAGCGTCAGATGGTGTGGCTGGGATTGGAACTCGTGACCTTGACCAATAAGCTCTCACTTTGCATATGAACTGGCGTGAAGACTTCCTCTTATCCACGTTTATGTAGGCTCTTGCTTTTTCCATTGAGTCATGTAATGTCTCTACCATATGTCTCTCCATTGTCTTCATGTTCTCTTGTCCACAGCTGGTCCCACTTCCACATTTGATCAAGGTGGGCGTATATACTGTATACCCCCAGTATCGATTACCAAGCTGCTTCATCATTGTTTCAAGTTTACATTTATGACATTTGACAGACTTCCAATGACCTCATTTGTATAACTAAGCAACTGAGAATAAAAGGTCATGCCCAAGGCAGCTTGGTAGTGCTGGGATTTGAAAACCCAACCTTCTAATCAAAAGTCCAAGGTTTTAATCCTTGAGCTACCGCTTCCTATTTGTTTGTTTTCACAAGTGATGCTGTACTTTACTTAAGCAGCTTTTTCAGGTTTCTGTATTTTACTGAAGTATTTCCATTTGGAAAAACTTTTCCTTTAAGTTCACTACATTTCAAAGTCAAATATCCTACTTTTTACTCAACTTTTTACCAACTAACCGGTCAAGCACGCAACAAGCCGGGTTGAGCACATCGATCGTGCCGCTTGACGTTACCTACTTATCACCAACATACAGTTCAGCATCAGTTGCATTTACAGAAGAATAAATGATGGAAGAAACTCCTGACTCGAATTCGCCCCAACACCGTGGCCTAATTTATATAATAGTAGAAGGTTTTGGGCTCATGATAATTGTAATAATTATTAATAAGTCAAACACTGATTAATATCATTAATGCTGCGAGCAACATTAGAGTCTTTTCACATACACTGAGATGATTGAAGCAAAGATTCTTGGGGAAGTTCAGGATGGCATTGTCAATGAGTGTCTGAAGTGTGTGTCTGAAGGTTTTTGCGTCCCATAACATCGTATAAAGAGGACATGTTTGGAGAAACAAACCGTTTCTAGCCTTTTTGCCAATTTAGGCAATATTCCCATTGTCCCCCTATACATATATATATATATATATATATATATTTTTTTCTTCCTTAATTTCATTTTCAATTTCCATCATCTTCCTATTACTTTCTGAATTGCTTTAGGTTTTACATTATGCATTCTTTAAAAGCGTAACTTTCTTTTTTAAAGAAAGACCCTTCAGGACTGCCACTAGACTAATGTGATTTAAACTTGCAGTTCTAAACACTTGTCTCTAGTGTTTATTGTTGTGTGTTAGTACAAATCCACTGTAGGGCCCTTGAGCAAGACCCCTAAACCCTCAACTCTGCAGCTAGGGCACCCTTTAGATAAAAGCGTCTGCCTGATATGCAAATGTCTAGCGTCCGCAGCGATAAGCTACACGATGTGTTTGTTTAAAACATTTGCAGGGAATTCGAGTCGGTGAGCCCGCGCCATGTGGAGGGCGACGCGCCGGGCAACGTAATGGTTTATGACTACATGAAAGCGACTCCAAGAAGCCCCCCCTCCCCCCCACGAACTCACTGGATCGATACAACATCAATAAAGTAAACTGCACAGTACGGCCCACACTAAACACATTCTCTGAACGACTCAGTTCAGGGTGACATTTAACAAAAGCAGAATGCGCACGTGGGATTTATGTCTTTAGGCTCATAGACAAGAAAGTCATGAATCAAGGGTAAACATGAGTCATTCGTTCGCTACAGGAGCAGACATTCAGTCGAATGACTTGAATTATTTATAGGAACAAATAGAAGGTAATCTAAAAAAACTATTTCTTTTCAAGAACACAGGACATCGTAATTATACACACATACACCAATCAGACAACAGAAACAGCTCTAACACCTGGACTCCACATAACCTTTGAAGATGTGCACTGGAATCTGACCGAAGATCCTTTAATACCTATACATTGTGAGGTAGGGCTTTCACAGATGCAACTTGTATGTCCAAAACATCCCAGAGATCCTCGATCGGATTAAGATGTGGGTAATTCAGAGGCCAAGTCTGTATCCTGAACCCGTTCTCAAACCGTATCTGATCGATTTGTTGCAGTGCTTAAGGGCAGATTCATCTCACGATGTTAGAAGATGCCGACCCCGTGAGGATCCTGAGGCATCTAGAGGTTGCACCGGCTCCAGTTGTGTCCCACCTCATGAAGTTTCTCGGACCTTTAAAGAGAAGACTCCGTGAGGATCCCTATCCATTTAGAACTCCAGTTGGATCCCACTTTGGGACTTTGCAGTTGAACATCATAATCGATTCTGTAAAAAAAGTTCTATATATTTGAAACATTTAAAGGCTTGCACATGGAGGAGTTAGTTTTGAATCTATAATGTTCTCAGATGTTAAAAAGTCTTACATTTTCAATAATTTTACATTGAAATGCTCCTGCAGCACTTTAGAATGTATTTGTTGTGTTGTACAATAGATTTTCTTTCGCTGGTCCAAATATAATTCGCTGTATTATGACCACAAATAAGACCAACAGCCAATCAGCTTCCTGTCACCTGCGCAAATCTCTCTCAGATTGTACCTCAGATGTAAAACAGATTTTATTTTTTTCGCTATGGGGAAGTGCAAATTTAGCAATACTTGGCTTTAAAAAAATTATTTAGGGCTCGAGCACTACAGAAATAAACTTGAACTTGAAAGTCGCCACGGACATTAGGGAATATCGGTTGACGTAAAGAGGTCTATGTGGTCCGCAACCATGTTTAGTTGGCTTCTATGTGTCAAGAAAATGTCCGCATAAATGCCCTGGTTTATGGTTTCCCAGCAAAACATGACCCAGAGCATCAATATCAGGGGTGGAAATGCTCGAGAATTTGCAAATGATGCCGGTAGGTGAGCAATGACTCAGAACCATACAGAAGGCTGATCAGCATGACAGCTCTGTAAACAATGAACAGTGTAATCGCTCAAATGCATTTCATCAAAGCTTGACGTAGATCCTCTACACAGGCTATCGTTGTCTTGCGTTTGAGAAGTTGAGGAGAGCTTTTCATGGGGTGTATGTTGGTGAAGGACCTCAAGCTGACATCATGGCGGACCTTGCAAATCAATATTTTATGTCCTGATTGCTTATGTTCTGAGTGGACAATGAGGGCAGCATGATGTTTGAACAATAGCTCTCCGATTAGATGCTCGTTTGTCCCTGGATGCCATGTACATGTACAGAGGCTTCTCCAGGTCTGGATAAGAATGGTAAAAAGATCATTGAGTATTGAAAAATACTTCCATACTATTGCTTAATTTGTTTTTCTAAAATATAAAATTGTCAAAATATTTGTTTTTAAAACAAAGTCTACACTAATCCACTTTCATGTTCAAGGGTTTCAAAATAGTTGCTCATCCACATGGAAACGTCAGTAAACGTTCAGGTCCCTGTACTGCGCATGAGCAAAAACGTAAGACATTTCTGCCTGGAGTTTATTTACTAAGAGACTTTTTAAAATGTTGCGGCGATGAATAAAAAACGCATTTTCAAAAGCCTGCATTTTTACAGTCCAGCTTGCGTGGATGGCATTTTCTCATATATCCACTGTTTTTGAAAAGCTACATTTCCGTTTACTAAAAAAAAAAAAAATTAGTGGGGACATGGCCAAACGTTTTTTTTTTTTTTTTTAATTGATTAAACTTTTCGTGGTGAATTGAACATGAATAATACATCTGTTCATGTTTACAGTTTATAAATTGAATGTATAAATGATTACGTTGCAAAATTGTATTATATAATATGTTACAGAATTAAAATTTTAATACAGAATGTGGTAAGTGGTTAGTTTGTACAGTATGAGCTACAGTAGCTATAAACAAATTGAAAATAATTTTTTCAGTTGTTTAAATGTGGTCTTGAAAATACAGAAGTCTGCGTATTTGAGGCTGGAACAGTATGGAGTATCGAAACCAAACACAGTAGGAACCCTGTGTTGATTTTGTTTCAAGGTATTTGTCAGCATGCTAAAGCAACGTGTTGACAAAGATGATGACAAGCATACGTGGGAGGACATCGTCCTCTGCCATATGGTAGACAATAGGGAAGGGATAAAAGGTTATTGCAGTGTTTGACTTGGGCAAATTGCCTCTCATCGAGCTAGATGACCATGCTGAGGGGGCAACCCTGGCTGTTCAATGCTTTTCTGTTCATAGTATTTTGCTACTCATTTCTTCTTGAGCCTGCCTTAAAACCAACAATGGGTCTCAGATAGATCTTGTCTCACATTGGCGCCCATCCCCCAATTTTTCGCAGACCTGCTTCGTCCATCTTGATGCCGAACTTCCCAATGATGTTCTTGCTCAGAAAGGCTCCACATGAGATTGCTGTGGAGGGTTGAACTCAAGAAGCATGAATGTAAATAATATAAACTATTCTCTACAAAGGCTTAAGGCTACAATTACCCTGAACGGCTTTGCACTCCAGTGTCCATCATTGAAGAGTTGATAACCCAAGCAATGGAACGCTAATGAATGTAACCCAGATGAGCAAGGTTTTCCTTTGGATTCTGGTTTCTCCTCATACCACCTCAGGGGCTTTCCTTCCCACTGTCACTTGTTTAGTAAAGATAAACTTGCAAGGACTGATTTACACATTTATACTTGTAACCTATTTATTTTAAGCAACGTTCTATACAAATAAAATATTTAGCATTTACTCTCACTGGCACTCAAAAAGTTGTTCCTCAGCAAAGAGCTTCAAGAGCGTCCTTGTAAGAATTTTTATTGAAATGGAGAGAAGAGTTATTTACTTGTAGTTGGGTGCAGTCAGACCTTATCCGCTCGTTTTTGTGATGATGTGATGATGGCGGCTTCAGAAAGATGTAGAGGACTTTTTCCCCTTGCTTCCTGCAGCAAATTTGTTCAATTTGGTGTGAAGTACCGTACTGAGACTCCAATTTTCCACATCTCTAGTGAAATGCCATTAACCCTTGTGGCCATTCTATTCCTTTGCTGCGCTATTGCTTTAAGGGTGTACAATGGGCCCCGGACATGGCATTTGGGGCCCTTTTAGGTCTACATAGAAACCTTGGCGTTATTATTGTCCGCATTATTCTGAGTCATCTCTGCAAGACAGAGGCGGAAAGAGTAATACAATATTCTACTCAAGTAAAAGTAATGTTACTTCAAATAAATTTTATTTAAGTAAATGGTACCGTCTAAAAATCTACTCAAAAAAGTAGATTTTTCAAATTTAAATTTAAAATGAAAAAAAAAAAAAAAAAACATTAAAATAAAAATTTTAAATATTTAAATTAAAAATAAAATAAAAAAATTAAAGTGTTATTATTTTTTTTTTAAAACAAATTTACGTTTTTTTTATGGTGGGGAATTCTAGTGCAGTTCAAAAAGGGGAAGAGGATAAAAATCTTAAATCAAAAATTATTAATTTTTTTATGTATTATTTTTTTATTTTTAATTATTAAACTTTTTGAAAATAAAATGCTATAACAAAATAAAATTATTTAAAAAATTATAAGCAAAAAAACAATTCATGTTCAAAAAACTAAATGTGAGTTTTGCAGTTTTTTTAGTTTTGCAGTTTTTGCAGCAAAAAAATAATAAAATAAATCTTTTATAATGTTACTTACATTTTGTATGGGTTCTCATTTGCATAAAAATCTGTGAAATCGCAAATACACAGACACTTTCTTTCTTTCTTGTAAGTTTAGCGTGTTGGTTTTCCGCCCATCAACCTACGCAATTACAGTAAATATTATTTGTTGCTTTTCACCTCTGCTGCAAGGTCTATCCATCATTTATTCTAGTCCTGTACCATACTCACCTATTCTACATTATAGTTGGTAGGCCATGTCCAAAAACTAAAGGAAAGCCCTTGTGTTCTTCTGGCTATTAATGTCAGTAACTAAGGAAGCAAGTAAATAAAGCTTTATTTATGTAGTATTTTTTTTTTATTTTAAACAGCTTTCACAAAATGCTTTTCAGAGAACAAGAAACACATACATACATACATAAGAGGAAAAAGAAAATGGAAACGCAATCCATAGGGAAGGGCTGCCATAAACAAATGTGTTTTGAGCTGTTTTTTTTTTTTTTGCATACGAAGTCGACTTCGTAGATTGTCAGCAAGAACATTCCCTTGCTCAGGACTGCTATAACTAAAAGCTGACTCGACACTTTTTTTTAAAAGTCATGTTTTTTGCTACAACCAACGAATTACACCTGGATGTCCTGAGTGTTCTTGCTGGAGCAGTTTAGCTAATATGTTGCAAAGGTACTTTGGAGCAGTTCCATTAAGAAATAGTATAACAAAAGAACAGTAAGTGGAAATTGATATCCATTTTGAATGATACCAGGCACCAGGGATGTGTCGGGGTAATGTGATTTCTTATTTGACTCTGACTCAGCATGTGTGCCGTGGCATTTTCTTTTTTAACTCCCTGTAAATGTTTAATAGAGTGCTTTGGTAGCCCGGCCAAAACGTGATCACAACCGTGAACCATCTTGCTGCAACAAATGCTTGAATGACTTTCTCATTGTCAGTAAGGGAGACAATTTGACAAACTTTGGAAATGTTTCTGTGGTGATAACATGCTGGCTGAGGAAGGAAAGGTCCATAGGGAAGAAAAGGACAGCAACACTGGTCATTAATACCTTAGAAGCATGTTTAACTCGCCAAAAAGAAAGATTGTTTAATAAATGTTAGACATTTATAAATGGTGGGCTTGGAGATATCATCTGCATTTAGAAAAACCAAAATGCTACATACATCTATGCTTTCTCACACGAATGCTAAAGAAAGCAGGTATTTAAGAAATAATTGAGGACCCAAAATTGAGCCTTGGGGGACACCTAACGCAATGCATTCTGTCCAGCCTGGTGACTTCATCCAGAAAATGTTTACTCCCAGGTCAGGTCAGGAGCTTTGTACAGCCAGTAATGCAGAGTTAAAACCACTTCCCAACACATAACTTTTTTACTCGCCACCTGAATAATTTTCAAAATGGCGGAGGACCTGTGTGCACCTGTCCGCTCTCAGGAGGGAAGCTGCCATTATACAAAGGTATTTTTAGAGATATACTTTTTCATAATAAATACTTGTATATAATTTGGACTAGGCCTTTGGCCTGATTTATAGTTGTAAGAGAAAAATTAAATAGAAACAGTAACAGGCTAATATGCTAATTATACAGAACAGTCTGCTCAGTACACTGAGTGAATAAATGTGTGTTTCTTTGGTATTTTGGTTTAACAAGGAGCACGCACACACTTTGCAGGCCCACGTTTTTTTGCAGCAAGCCTTTCTAACCAAGCTGTTGTGTGCAAGCTGTCATTTATTGTTATGCATGCGATTCTCTTGTAGCTCTTTTTCTCTTTTACTTCAGATGCTTTGTTGCTATGATACTGAGCTGTAACGGGTGAGGATACTGGCGCAGAGTTCTCCAGCTCCTCAAAATAGCATCACACAGAGAGCCTCTGATCTCTAAACGTGTCGACACAGATCTTCGGCACATTCCTTCATTTGATCGTCAAATGCGGGAATTTTTCTCCCAAAGTCCCGGCCTTACTTTTAGAGCCCTGAATTTCGATTAGGTGTAATGGCTGCAGCTCACACGCGCATGGAAGAGCAAACCCACTCAACACGTGACGAGCAGACGTGAGTCACATCAGGACAAACAGGCTGCAGATATGTAGAGACTTACTTTATGTTTTAGAATTTTTTCTATTTTGATATGGTAATTATTTATAGTTTTATAATAATAATAATAATAATAATAATATTAAGAAGAAGAAGAAAAATCATAATAATAATTATTATTATTATTATTATTATTATGAGCTGTATTTTTTGCACAAAAATCTTTTATTTATATATATATATATATATATATATATATATATATATATATATATATATATATATATATATATATATATACAGTATTGTTCAAAAAAATAGCAGTGTGGCATTCAATCACTGAGGTCATCAATTTTGTGAAAAAACAGGTGTGAATCAGGTGGCCCCTATTTAAGGATGAAGCCAGCATTTGTTGAAAATGCATTTGAAAGCCTGAGGAAAATGGGTCGTTCAAGACATTGTTCAGAAGAACAGCGTACTTTCATTAAAAAGTTGATTGGAGAGGGAAAAACCATAAAGAGGTGCAAAACATTTAAGACTGTTCAGCTAAAATGATCTCCAATGCCTTAAAATGGAGAGCAAAACCAGAGAGACGTGGAAGAAAATGGAAGACAACCATCAAAATGGATCGAAGAATAACCAGAATGGCAAAGGCTCAGCCAATGATCAGCTCCAGGATGATAAAAGACAGTCTGGAGTTACCTGTAAGTACTGTGACAGTTAGAAGACGTCTGTGTGAAGCTAATCTATTTTCAAGAATCCCCCGCAAGTCCCTCTGTTAAAAATAAGGCATGTGTAGAAGAGGTTACAATTTGCCAAAGAACACATCAACTGGCCTAAAGAGAAATGGAGGAACATTTTGTGGACTGATGAGAGTAAAAATTGTTCTTTTTGGGTCCAAGGGCCACAGACAGTTAGTGAGACGACCCCCAAACTCTGAATTCAAGCCACAGTACACAGTGAAGACAGTGAAGCATGGTGGTGCAAGCATCATGATATGGGCATGTTTCTCCTACTATGGTGTTGGGCCTATTTATCGCATACCAGGGATCATGGATCAGTTTGCATATGTCAAAATACTTGAAGAGGTCATGTTGCCTTATGCTGAAGAGGACATGCCCTTGAAATGGTTGTTTCAACAAGACAATGACCCCAAACACACTAGTAAACGAGCAAAGTCTTGGTTCCAAACCAACAAAATTAATGTTATGGAGTGGCCAGCCCAATCCCCAGACCTTAATCCAATCGAGAACTTGTGGGGTGATATTAAAAATGCTGTTTCTGAAGCAAAACCAAGAAATGTAAATGAATTGTGGAATGTTGTTAAAGAATCATGGAGTGGAATAACAGCTGAGAGGTGCCACAAGTTGGTTGACTCCATGCCACACAGATGTGAAGCAGTTTTAAAAAAACTGTGGTCATACAACTAAATATTAGTTTAGTGATTCACAGGATTGCTAAATGATGTGAAAAATGTTTGTACAAAATAGTTTTGAGTTTGTACAGTCAACGGCATACACTGCTATTTTTTTGAACACACCCCTTTCAACTAATTGCCCAATTGCACAGCCTTAAGAGCGTGCATATCATGAATGCTGGGTCTTGTTTGTTTTCTGAGAATCTACTGCACCAACTGGTAACTTGTTTGCCACGTAGCAATAAAAAATATACTAAAAACCTGGATTATTCTGGTTGGTCACATTGTACTGCTATTATTTTGAACAATACTGTATATATAACTAGATAACTATATATTATATAATTTATTATTTTTATTATTATTTTTAAGTATTTAAATTTCATTTATTTCCGCTATCATTTCTAGTACCATCCTAGTAAAAGTAGGTAAAAAAACCAAAACACTTTTTTTATTAAATAGGGAGAAAGAATTTAAATTTTTTTTAATTACATCGTTTTATCGATCAATTCTTGGTATTTGTATAAAATTTTAATGTCCGTGCTTTCCAACATTTAAAATTTACAATTCGGTTTTGTACTTTGAATAAATAAAACTGTGTTGCTCTTTGTTTTCTGCCATTGCATTATAGCAGTCTTGCATAAGTCTTAGTCAGTCTGGTCTCCCACGTGTGTGTGTGTGTGTGTGTGTGTGTGTGTGTGTGTGTGTGTGTGTGTGTGTGTGTGTGTTCCCACTTGTGAGGGATGTTATGCAATCGTTCGGTCACTCTCGGCCTCGTGAGTAATTGCAGATCTTTGGAGATGTTAATTAAAGGCACTCATTTGGAGCCGTGTTAGTGCTTTATCATTACGGAGGCCCAAACACAAAAACAGACCAAACAGAAATAGAAATTATCCTCACAATCTAGAGTTAGAAATCTGTAAAGATTTTTCTGGGTTGGGTTTTGACTGGAGGCATTTGCTGATGTAGGTGAGGTGAGGAGACATGGGATGCAGTTAGCATTCGCATCCATCCCTAATGTGTTTAGTAGGGTTTATACCTCTATACTAGGAGATCTTTCAATCCGAACCATGTGAAGCATATCCTCACGGTACAGGCTTTGTGCACAGGGGCATTGTCATGCTGGAACAGGTTTGGGTCTCCTCGTTCAAGTGAAGTGAAAATGTAATGGTTTCACACCCAAGATGCAAGTTTGACGTGACAGTTCGGAGGAGGAAACACATATGGTTGGAAAAGTCAGGTGTCCCAATACTTTTGTTCATATGATGTAAATAAGAGGAAATAAGGACATAATAAATAATAGTAAAATTACAAATCATTTGTGTCCCATTAAAGAATTATAATGATAATGATAATAATAATAATAATAATAATAATAATAATAATAATTAAAAAGTAATAATAATAATAATTATTATTTTTAATATTAGTAGTAGTATAAAAAAATACATATTTTTTTCAATTATAGGGATACTGTGCTGCCTGTGATATACATACATAGATTATGATATACATATAGACTATTACATCATTTATGAACTATCAACTTTGCCTAATCGTATGAAATCATTTTATTTTTCATTTAAAAAAAGAAACCAAAAAAAAAGGCATGCTTTTTCTTAATTCTGACAACCGAGAACCCTTTTACGGGCCTACATGCAAAACCCAAGCTTTCCATTTGCCTGCTATCTCTGGATAGCCTTTCTAATCGTGTGCAGCGGGAAAAGACCTTGGTGCGATTATTGACTCCAGTCTTTCATTTGAAGCTCAT
This sequence comes from Silurus meridionalis, assembly GCF_014805685.1. Taxonomy (NCBI): domain Eukaryota; kingdom Metazoa; phylum Chordata; class Actinopteri; order Siluriformes; family Siluridae; genus Silurus; species Silurus meridionalis. The sequence continues at coordinate 17,808,883 of NC_060907.1, forward strand.
GCAGATCGGATTCCTGGGATAGCCTCCTTTAATCTCCGAAATACTGCTTCGATAAGACGTATAATGCCGATACATGATGCAGAAAAAAAATAGTTCAGGATTTAGTTATCTCTAGGTTGGATTATTGTACTGCCTGGCTGCATGTCCTGGAAAGTGTATAAACTAGCTCGAATAAAACCAGAATGCTACGATATGCTTTTTTGACTACAGCTAGGAGATTTGAACAGTTGATCCAAACAATTTTGGAACTAATTACATTTTTAACATTAAAACAGTCCGAGTGAATTGTTTTTTATGATCAGTCACACCCACCTTTGATTAAAAGGTACAGGTCGTTTGTTAGTACCTTGAATGGTAAAAGGCCTTTATCAGAAGGTTTTCTTGTAAAAATATCCACAGACATGAAACAGAATATTAGTGTTTAGGACATGGATACTGGACATCCATACTGATACTGGATAATATTTTCAAGCTATAGTTAATGTTTTTTATAATCCTAAGTACCCTCTATAACTCATAGATCTGGATGTTCATAGTTATAGAGGGTTTTGGTGGAACAGGCAGCTATGGATGTTGATCCTCTCCCACTCTCATGTATTCATTAAGGTTTGTGAACAGAGTGTCTGGATGCTTTGTGTCCCAGGGCTTCATCAAGCTTATTTAACCTTTTGGGTTTCTCAAATGGTTATGCTACAATCGCTAATCATGATACAGTATATAGCATGTAAATATTACATGGCAATAAGCAAACTTAATAATCTACATGTTTTTCTTTCTTGCACTCTTTCTCTCTCGGTCAAGCCACTCATGCTACTTCTGAGATACCAGTGATCCTATCCGCATCTGCCAGCCGGATCTGCCTGATCCGTCCAGATGCTAATTTCTGGAAGTTGTCACATAGATGCCAATCACCGCTGCTGAAAATATACCTACATAAATAAACTAGACATACATCAGATTACTGAGGATGGTACCACTTGGAAACCATGAAGATGACTGGGCTGCAATGGATAATAAAATGTTTGCTGCAATGGACTTTTGCCTTAAACAATTTGGCACGCAAGTAGTCATTAGTGAACAGTTGGTAACTTTAATCAAATAGACCTCATGTTTAACGCATTATGATGTTCCCAGTTACAAAATTACATTTGTTGACCATAATTTATGAAGAAATGTATTGGGACACCTGATTTTTCCAGCCATTTGTGCTTCTTCCTCAAACTTTTACCACAGAGTTTGAGGTGCACAATTGTATAGCATAAAAACATTTCCTTCACTTGAACTAGAAGATCCAAAAGACTAGAGGAGCACAAAGGTTTCCATGGTTTGGAGTGGAAGATCTTGAGTGGCATGTTATAGAGCTTTGACCTTAAACCTATTGAACACCTTTGGGATAAATTGGAATGCTGGTTGCGCCCCAGGAATCCTTATGCTTCATCGGTTCTTGACTTTACTAACACTCTTGTGGCTGGTTGCACAAATTGGAGATTTGGTAGGTGCACTCCAAAATTAAAAAAAAATTAGTGGAACATCTTCTCAGAAGAGTGGAGGTTATTTAGGTCATTTATTACCTATTATAAATGGTTCCTCTCAAGATTTTGTTCCTCATATCGTCTCAGCAGGGTTTTCTCCTCACCTTTACCTCTAGCTAGATGATTAGGGATAGACTTGAAGAGCTGTCTTTATATTCTATATATAAAACAATTTATATGTGGATCATATTAGTGATGTTAGTTACAGTCCACAATCATAGGAATTTTCTTAGATGGTGCTTTGCTGCACGCTACCAATGAACCAGTGATATTTTTCACATTACTCAGGGGAACGAGAGCTTCTAATTATCTCCGTAATTCACTCAGGCCTGCCTCGGGGACGTCCTTAATGTATCCGGACGCTTGCAGTGACCCGTGGTTTGGCGTAATGATCTGTGTGTTGTAGGTGCAGCGTCGCTAGTTTAGTAATTAGGCTTTGTAATGGTGCAACGTGTGGGTTAAAAGCTGTTATTAAGCGGAGCTTCACTTATCGCATGTAATCAGTGTTACAGCGTGCATGCGTTATTTCACATGAATGACACTAAAGCAAACGAGGCATTAGCATGACCGGTTAACA